>NC_088651.1:17801964-17929464 GCF_964019385.1 Sycon ciliatum | reverse complement strand
GGGGGGGCTCCCCTCGGCTCCCGTGCACCCCCTAGTTGGGGGGCCGAGCACGCCCCTGTATGTTGGTGTGTCTGTGCGTCTTGAGTGTGCACAAACGATCTTATTCCTCGTATTACTAATAGATTATTGTCCCCCACCGTCACCTGTTCACAGGTCTTTGAGTGGATGGATTTTCATTGAGCATCACATTCGTTGAGAACTTGGTAGTTGTGTGCTCCCATGCATCATTACGGTAATAAGCGTATCCTTGTGCTATCTATTTGTTGCAGGTGTGCTGATCTTCAGAAGCTTGCGGAACTGAGTGCTGCTGAACATTTGCATGGCCATGAGCAATGGTGAAGCTTGCTATTGCACTCTCAGCATGTGCTACTATTATGCTGATTACTGCACTATGTTACTCTCTTACACTACTACATGTATGTAAACGTGCGTGCAGCCGCCCACGTATGCATTCGTTTCGTATATCTATTTGTTGCAGGTGTGCTGATCTTCAGAAGCTTGCGGAACTGAGTGCTGCTGAACATTTGCATGGCCATGAGCAATGGTGAAGCTTGCTATTGCACTCTCAGCATGTGCTACTATTATGCTGACTACTGCACTATGTTACTCTCTTACACTACTACATGTATGTAAACGTGCGTGCAGCCGCCCACTTATGCATTCGTTTCGTATAATTATTTGTTATCCCTCTTGACTTTACGTGAAAATGGGTGGACGTTTGCATGGCTGTTGGAGTTGCGTGTGTATTGTGTCTCTACTCTTTTCTTGGTGTTTTCTTGGCGTTGTATAAGTTTGTGTGTGTGTGTGTGCATGCGCGCACGCGCGCGCGCACAATAATTTGAAAACAAATAATTAATCCTTGGCTCTCCATTATTCTCTTTCGATTCTTGGTTTTTTCTAGGTATTTTCTTGGCGTTCTGTGGGTGTGTGCATGTGTGTGTGCGTGCACAATAATTTGGCAACACTACATGATTGAGATATTGTAATTTGCAGCGTCTGCGAAGAGACCACTTGATTTGAGGATGGTGTTTGTAGGGTTTTTCATGTAATGAAGTGGCTGCAGTGGCACCTCAATACTTATTTTTTATCTTGAGAAGTGAATGATGTAAAGGATTAGAAAGGGAGAGCCCGTTTTCTGGTTATTATTCACTGCTTACAGCAGACCCTATGTCTAATTTCGAACTCTGGATAGGGGATGCCTAATTGGCTGGACTTTATACAGAGAGTGTTGTCCACATAAAGACTCTTTATAATTGATTTCAAACTTTGGACTCCGTACAGTTGATTTTGGACCAATGGACTCTATATAGGGGTGAAGCCAATTGGCTGGACTCTATACAGGGAGTGATGTCCATCTAAACTTTGAGCTCACAGTTGATTCCAAGTTTGGACTCTGTACAGTGGATTTTGGACCAATGGACTCTATATAGGGGTTGGACATCATATAGGGGCTGGACGCTCTACTGAGTCCAACATATCTTCCACCATTGAAATTTCGAATTTCTTCGATTTCTTTGCTGAGAGGGGTGGCTTGCAACCTCGATATGGCTTGTTCCAGGCATGCTTTGGAGACATCGCCTGTTGAAGTAGTGGCGGGGATCTGCCCTGCAACTGCTACAACAAAAAATGATTAGATCTGAGAAAGGGTGAGACCGCGAATCTCGGTTGAATATTGAGTATTTCAAGCCTTTTCACGACGAAGATGGGAGTTCTTTTTGGAGATGGACGTCGCGGCAAAGGACATGGTGTCCGACTTCTGGCATCTGGTGAAGCCAGGGATCATTTGTCCAGTCAGGTCGGCAGCCTAACCGTCGGTAAGCTTGTGTTTGGATCCCGTTCTGCTCGATGTGGTAGATCACAAACAATTTGATATCGCACAAATTGATCTCAGCATCTTGCGTACGGTATTTTATATTCAGAAAATCCCAAAGTGTCTCTGTGTGGCCGTCCTATGCCACGAGAAACTACAATCAGGCTCCTATGTCCTCTGCCTTCATGATTGAATGTCCACTTCGTTTGAACACCGAACACAACAATCGAGGACGGCTTTGCAATGAAAAATACAGCTATACTGGAGCTGAAAAAAAGAAGAAAAAACGTGCTCAGGATGAGACTCGAGTACACGCATACTCTCCCAGCAGGTGAAACGCAAATTTTGTGGAAAATGCGTGTCGCCAACTGACCAGTAATTTCGCCTGACGAGCCGCCCTTTTTTTCGCTAAAAATCAGACCAAAATCGCCCCTGCGGCTTATACACCGAATATTCTTGCGCGAATGAATGCTTAGTATACATCAGTATGCATGCTGACGTCATGTGACATGTCATTCGACTCAGCTTCGCGACTGTGTTGCTATCCCAGCACTTTTACTAGTTTTATTGTGCGGGCTACACCATACGGTACGCGTATACAGGACTCTATTTTGCATACTGCGAGTGCCGGTTTACACCAACAGGCCGTATGAAGAAACCATCAATTTCCAAAGTATTCAAATGGGTGGATGAGTCATGGAAGGCCATCCCAACTACAATGGTCGCCAAATCATTCAAAAAGTGCTCAATTTCAAATGCACTGGACGGCACTGAAGATGACATGATCTTTGAGGACCACAATGATTCAGACTCCGGCAGCGATGAAGACGGCGACGGCATCGCTGCAGAGGTAGCTTTGATCAACATCACTGGCAGCGAGACTGAAGATAGTGCAGATGACATGGAGTGATCTGTAGTCAACACAGCAATACACCAACATCTCTGCAGCAACCTGTGGTACACTAACACTTCATAATCTGATCTAACATGGTATTTAGCTCCATAACCATAATATATTTGTAGAAAGGCCATTTGTGAATGAGTGTGAAAAATCTTGGTTTGTGGGTGCGGCTTATACTCCGAATACCAACTTTTAGTCAATATTTTGCCTCAAAAAGGGGGTGTGGCTTATACCCCAGTGCGGCTTATACCCCGGAAAATACGGTATTTGTTTGTTTGTTTGTCACGCCTGGCGCTATACCATATCTGTCCCATACCGTACCGCACCATCAAACACAGCTGGCCGCAAACAGCTGGCCACAATGTTTGCTGGCTCCCGTATCTGTCCCGTACCGTACCATCAAACACAGCTAGCCACAAGCAGCTGGCCACAATATTCGTCGTATTATGTATACGACTCCCTGATGTATAGGAAGATTTTCTGGAAAGAAATAGGGAGACGAGGAGGAAATGCAATTACATGTAGAATGGACGTTAGTTGCCGAAAAGGTGATAGGATGCTTCAGCAAAAACATACTTTGGGAGAGAGATACCGTCGTCTCCAAAATAAGCGTGAACGGGCGAGTCAGCGCTGGTCACAGAAAACGTCGGAATAGAGATCCCGTCGACTCCAGAACGCCCGTGATCGGCAGAGTCAGCGCCGGTCCCAGGAAACGTCAGGACAGACATCCCGTCGACTCCAGAACGCTCGTGATCGGCAGAGTCAGCGCCGGTCCCAGGAAACGTTAGGACTCAGGACAGACATCCCGTCGACTCCGGAACTCCTGTGATCGGCAGAGTCAGCGCCGGTCCCGAAGCTATGCAGAAGACATTACTTTAGTAACTCATTGAAACGTTTTTGCAATACAATGATGTGGCTAATCAAAGGAAAAAAACATTTCCATCAGTACTAACAACATGCACGATGAGCTAGGCAACAAAGCATAGCGTAGAGCCCTGAGCTTCCAAGCTCTAACGTTTTTGTATCAGGATTGACAGTTTAAAACATCAGTCTATTCAAAAGTCTTTCTGACGTAAGACTTGATGAATTCCATATTGTTGCAGAGAGAATGGGGAAGAGTATATCTGCTCAAACTTAAAGCACTTCCTATGAATGTAGCTGCATGAAGCGTTACCACCGCTAATAAGTCATTTTTGTTGTTTTCGCGTGCTGCCAGTCGTTATTTGCACTGTGCCAACACTCATGAATGGCATTGCGGATGGGACAATTGTGTCCTATCTTCAGAGTGTGAACTACACGTGTAATACTGGTTATAGAATGAATGGATCTGCAACAGCAAGGTGCAGTGCTGATGGAACTCTACAAATGCCTACTTGCAACAGTAAGTGCCTGACTGCGATGAAGTATGAAGTCGAGTTTTGCATGATGACTGTTGGTAGCAGCATGGCTGGAAAAACCGCTCCCAGGTAGGACTGGGAACTTGTGGCCAGGCACAAGGGGTACATGGAGGCGGCTAATGGGGTCTTTCTTGGCACTCATTGTGCCGGTGGTTGTGAGACTTATCCGCTTCACCGCCACCGTTAGGTGCTGCATCTGCCACTAGGATTTACCGGGTGTTAGCGGTCGTAGCAAGTTCACTTGGGAAACGGACACGATAATTTACTTTTTTAAATTCTATTTTTTGCACGATGGGAGGATTATTCCTTCCTCCCATCGTGGGAGTGTAACCACCGGTCCGGTTCCCAGGTTGTCGGATAACTTACACGCTACTCTCTGTATGCATGGATTGCTTTCAATGCGTACCTGCTGATAAACATGAAACGCATTCAACTGCTAAGACATTGTTTATGTTTAGCATTCGGGCCTGGCTGTGGAATTTTCATTTCTCATTTCAACCAGGTTAGGCCGTATTGCAATTCCTGTTCTGCGCTAACAAGTCCATTATGCGGACCGGACGTTTTGTTCCTTAAAGGTAAAATGCTTTCTCGGAGTCAGAAATCAACGCAAATGAAAAAAAAACTCTATTAAAATCCGGCAGGCTGTTTATTGTTAAGTTCTTCTGTCTGCGATCTCGTTTCTAGTTGTCAATTGCGTTGTGCCAAATGTCGCCCATGGCCATGGTGACAAGAGAGTTCTGTCGTACCTTCAACAAGTGAATTACACATGTGCCACTGGTTATAGTATAAATGGATCTGAAGCGGCAACTTGCGGTGCTATTGGAAATTTGACGGAGCCGAAACCTACCTGCAACAGTAAGGTGTTAGAACAATGCTCTTTCAAATATCTGTTCTCATGACATCTCTAAGCCAGCACACATACCCATGCCACCTTTCTCTTTGTCACCACTGCCACATGGAACTCACTCCCGGCTGCCATTTGTACTGTATCCAGTCCGAGATTTTTTATCTATCTTGTCCGCACACACTTTGCTATCACCCGTTATGAGCCCTCTGGGTTCATTCCACGTAGAGTAGCAATGTCATAATAATAATAATAATAATGACAGTTTGCATATCACTCATTGCATGAGGTCAACGCATCTGTTAACAATTTCGACCCAAGCAGCTCTATCAGAAGCAGATTGCACAGCATCCAGAAGCGACAGATTAATGCATTGTAAGTCTTTCTTGACAACGTCGATCCATCTCAGACGTGGTCGTCCTCGGGGTCGTCGTATGTCTGTTGTGTTGATTGACATTAGGAGGGCTTGGAAAGAGGACGGTTCTTCGCCTTCCCTCACTACATGGCCGAACCACAGCAGTCTCCGTTGCCTGCAGACTTGGGAGAGTGGGGTGTGCTCGGTTCTGGCATACAGCGCTGTGTTTGAGATTCGTTGTGGGTACGTGATACCAATGATGGTACGTAGTTTCTTCCGGTGCCATACATTGACGACGTTGGTTAATGTTTGCAATAAGGTCCAAAGCGCACAATTGTACAGCAAGACAAATGCCCGATTTGCAGCAGACGCTCTGGCTGCTATGTCTTCTGCTGTGCCTAGCATACTCCCCAGCAGCTTCACCGATTTCCAGGAATCATCTTCCTTGGTCACAGTGAAATATTGAGTTTTTGCCACGTTAAGCTTCAGATTGTCATCCGAGAAAACGGGTTCACACGCGCGGACGGTTTCTTCCACAGATGATCGCTCGTTCTGATGGGCAGTGGTGTCGTCTGCGTATTGTGTGAAAGTTGCTGGTAGGTCTGACGCGGGTAGAGCTTGCTCTCGGATCTTACGCATGGAACCTTCGGCGTAAGTTATAAACATTATTGGTGACATTGGGTCACCCTGGACGACGCCGATGTTCGTTGGAAATGGTTTGCTTAGTTGTTTACCAAGCTTCGTGCGGGCTGTTTTGTTTGATACTAGGACTGCAGTGGTGGACGTTGGTGCGCCAGCAGTGGCTAACCTCTCCAGAGCAACCTGACGAATGACATTGTCAAACGCACCGCTGAAGTCCAATAGTGCCGATGAATATGACCAGTCGCCAAGTAGTGCACGCTCACACATCATCCTGGCGTAAAAGACACCATCCGCGGTCGATCTGCCAGGGCGGAAACCAGCTTGGCTCTCTGCACATGGAGTGTGTGTCATCGGGTGAGTATTGACATCAAGATCTTATGGACGACAGAAAGGAGAATAACGGGGCGGTAGCTTTTTGGATGTCCCAGAGGCTTGCCGGCTTTGTAGATGGGAACGATGAGGCCGCAGCGCATGTCGTCAGGACAGTACTCTTTAGCTTGAACAGCGTTGAAGAAATTCGTCAGCCAGGGTGCGAAAAGGTTTTTAGCTGACTTCAAAGCATCAGCACTGATACCATCAGGACCAACAGCACCACCAGACTTCTGCTTGATAATTGCAGACAGTACTTCTTCGATTGTGAATGGATCTTCCTCATTCGATTGCTGCCTGAGGTCGAGTGGCTGGCCATCAGTGTAAAATACCGATTCATAATATTCATTAAAGGTATTAAGATTCCATGAGATGTCTGCCATGATAAGAAGAAGAAAAATTAGCTACCCCCCCCCCCCCATCTTTTTATCCTTACATTTCTTAATTTTATTTTCCCCTCAGCTTCTTCTTCTTCTGCTGTTGACGGAGATTCCCTTAATAAATGCGGAGGCCTGTAGAGAATACCTGAAAACTAAATACGAATACAAAGCTTACAAAATTTATCTCGGACACTGAGCCAATAAGAATTGTAAAATAGAGAGAAAAAAACTTAGGGAACGAGGTATGAAGTAACTATCCACGACTGTAGTAATAGTGAACCAAGCAAGTTGGAAGTTGGACCTCGTACAGTGGCTGCGTTCTATTATGCACTTGAATCGATTCATGAATCCATTCGCATGCATTCAAGTCGTTCGATTTTCATGTCATGACCCACAAATCGTTTCGGAATCCATTCACCCTATTCACATGGGGTGATGTGAACAGCGCGAATTGATTCAGGAATGGATTCATGAATCGATTCGCATGCATAATCGAACGCATTCAGACGTACCACCTCGGGGAGTGAGAAAAGTACGTAGTATGCGAGATACTTCTTATTCACAATTGACTCTTGCGGCCAGTATGTGACAGGAGGAGCAATTTCAACATGCATTTTACAATGTCTTTCTTTGGTCTTGTTCTGCTAGTTGTAAATTGCACAGTGCCAACACTCATGAATGGCATTGCGGATGGGACAATTGTGTCTTATCTTCAGAGTGTGAACTACACGTGTAATACTGGTTATAGAATGAATGGATCTTCGACAGCAACTTGCAGTGCTGATGGAACTCTTCAAATGCCAATTTGTAACAGTAAGTACATAATGCTGCTCGTTTGCTTGTTTTAATTGTATTCTATTTTCGTCTATATATCGCATATGTTTTTATATCGCCATAAATATCATGTCTGGCTGTTGTCGCTTCGGCTTATGTGAAAGCTATACATGGTGTGCATATCTACATTGCATTGATACCAATGCGGAGAAGTTTCTAATAATAATAAGGCAATAAGGAGAATCAGGGAAGCTGACATAGGACGTAGTCATGAACAAAACAATTAAAGATGGATAAAAAAGTTGGATAAAAGTTTCCGAACACGTTTTCTAGAGACATTCATCAGGGAAAATACGTCTCAATACTGAAATCTAGGAATGAACAACGATATATACGTGGAAGAGTACGAAATGCAGTATGTGAAAGAAAATAGGAGAAAAAGAAGGTGAAGTGTGAAACTAATAACAGAGGTGAGGAGATGAGAAATAATAACAATGTGAGACTCAGAGAGGGTGAAGTGTAAAGCGGTATTCACAGAAGCTTTTTTGCAATGCGACACGTGATGCGACAGACGCGAAACCGGGAAAACCCCAAATCGCAGCCATGTCGCACCCCACGCAACTGCTGCAACTGGGCCATCGCAGGCCATCGCAGAAGTTGAGCTTGGCTCAACTTTTGCGATGTGTTGCGATGCGACAAGCGATTTGGCGTACAATGTTGACCTTTTCTACAGCAAAGTTGTACAAAGGTTCAAGAGTTGCCTATAAATTTGTACAAGTTGTATCAAACCGCGCAAATATCATGGTGACGTAGCCAAATCAGCAAGATGTTGTCGCATCACTGACTTCTTCTGTGAATGGTATTTCGCGAGTTCGCATCGTACACGTCCGTCGCAGATCGCGTCGTATCGCGTGTCGCATCGCAAAAAAGCTTCTGTGAATCCCGCTTAAGGAGTACGCGCATGGGTATGTGGGTGGGTGTATGTGCGTGTGTGTGAATGCTAAAAGAATAGTCTAAGTTTAGTGACATTTTCTTTCTGGATGCATAGGTTGGGGTTTATGTTTGCGAATGAAAACAGCTTCCAAACCCCTCGCTTCGAGTGCATACGGCAGGATGTATAGCCTCTGGCTGAGGCGTGGGAAGGTCAGTGAGCAGAGGCGCATCCGCCTGTATAATGCCCTGGTTCTGCCCATTCTTTTGTATAACTGCGGCGCATGGGGGCTCACGGCAGTACAAGCAGAATCGCTTAACGTTTTCCACCGGAAGCAGCTCCGACGGCTCATTGGCATAGTCTACCCAGCCAGGATATCAAATACTGAGCTGTATGAGAGGTGCAACACGGAACCACTATCTGACATCGTGGACAGGAGAAGATGGCAGCTAACCGGCCATATTCTCCGTATGGACACGGATGCGCCGCCATGGATCGCGCTGACGGGCTATTTTGCGGGAGATGCCAAGGCTGGGCGTGGACGTCCAAGGACATCCATTGCGACGCGCATCACAAGAGACTTACAGAGGAGGAACATCGACTTGAAGCGCAGCAGTCAGCTGGGGAATGTGAGGGCCATCGCTCTGGACAAGCCTACATGGAGAAATCTGGCCGACAACCCATGATCTGGCGTCACAGGTCATCAGTGCGCCATGTTAATAATTATCTTGATAATGGAATTTGATCATAGGAGATAGGACAGAAGCGGAACGTATAATTATACCCACATAATTATATTATTACGCGTGCTGTGGTATTATTATTATTATTATTATAGCATCTGGGCTGTCTGTTAATCGTGTAGTCTCCTCAGGTAAAAGTTGGTGTCGAGTCATTTGTCGGATGTCAGTCTCCTTCAAGGGCTTAGTTGGTCGGCCTCGTCTAGGCCGTAGGGCTCAAGCACTATCTGGTAATAGATTAAGCACTCTCAGATAGTGCTAGTTATTGTCTCTGCGCCGCTTGTTCTAATAATAATACAGTTGACCCTCTCTAATCCGGCACTTGTTTATCCGGAACCCTTGCCAACCGGCGCACTTTCTGACGAAACGGATTTTTCAATTCCTACATCTTAATCCGGCACTTGAATTCCGCCTCCGGCAGTGACTTTTTGAAACGAATCGCTCAAACTGCACGTAGTTTGATTTCATAATCCGGCAGTCGTAAATCGACTGTGCGTGTGTGTGCAAGAGTACGTATACATGTGAACATGTTTTCTGTTTTACTTTATCACTGTGTATATTCCTGGAGAAAAGTTGAGAATATAAAGCCGTGCACCAACGGTACTGGGGTCGACATGGAAAACCCTGCGTTTTGACGTATGATACATGCATGCAATTGGGTATGGCCGGGTCAGAGGGCAGGATTTCTTAATCCAGCACCCTCGTTAATCCAGCGGAAAATGCCGTAGCAAAAGGTGCCGGATTAGAGAGGGACGACTGTAATAATAATAATAAGTACATAACAATATAAACCATGACATAGTTTTAAGCATAATGTAAGATTTGTTCCCACACGGTCCCCATTACATTTACAGATCTAGCTATATTCTTGATGATCTAAGACCTAAGTATATTCTTGGTGATACAGAGGCTCCTTTTTGGTACACGGTGGGTGAAGGCATGGAGATGTACCGGAGAGAAGCGGAGAGAAAGCAGCGAGGCAACCAACCGCTAATGGTGCGATAACTTTTTACTATCACCGGACATGGCTAAATTTCCGATTTTACACAAAGTTGGTTACTTGTAACGATGGGTGGATTTTGTTCACCACTATGATGGTTTTGGTCCAGAGACCAAATCGCTTGGATAGGGGGCAAACAAATAAAAACAACTAAAATATGAGGTGTCGCTGCTGTTAACAACAACACAGCATGGCCAAACCAACTATGTCCGCACACCAATCCAAGTTACCTAGTAATGTTTAGCCATCCAACTTTCGACTGGCGCCTTTGACAAGTCCCTCAAACCAATCAATCAATTCAACCTGTCCAAAGGCAGCCATTACGAAGGACATGTTCAAGGACCAGTATCAGCGATGTTGCACCCTAAAATTTGGGGTTGACCACCATTATAGTGTCGAATAAAGTTATGCACTAAAATCACATGGGGAAATATTATGGTAGCTGCTCCGTACACGAGAACCTTCTGGGTCATATTGCGTTACAGTTGCAGTCCTTACTGATTTGTTGCTTTGGAGCAGTTCTTCTTTCTTGTAATGTTGGGCTGTGGTTCAGTAAGTGGCGCTTCGTGGCAACTTCACTCGAGAATCTGCGATGGCAGCGATTACTCTCATGATGTCTCAGGGCTGGTAGCGTAGCGAAGAGGCATATGGAAGCGCCCGGTGTGTGCATTCATGTAACACGGGTGGATTCTGCTAAATTTGACCTGTGTACTTCATCTTGCTAGATCTGGCGAGCTGTCACTTATAAAGTTCTTATGCTTGCTTTCTCTCTTTCTGTCATCTCATGTCTAGTTGTTAATTGTACCGTACCAACTGTAGCCCATGGCCGTGGTGACAAGAGAGCTCTGTCGTACCTTCAACAAGTGAATTACACATGTGACATTGGTTATAGTATAAACGGATCTGAAGCAGCAACTTGCAGTGCTACTGGAACTTTGATGGAGCAAAAGCCTACCTGCAACAGTGAGTTGGTTTCACTCCCGAAATAGAGCTCATTACTTTTTTCAAAGATCTGTGATCCTCCTGGATTAGAATGTGGAAGCCGTCGTTGTGCGCTGTGTTCCCGAGGACTGTTCGTGTGTTTCGAGTGAGGTATACGTAAGACCAGATATTTTAAAGTCAATTAAATTTAACAATCTTTGGATTTTTGTGGGTTAGCGCGGTGAATTTCTAACGAATTTTGTCTCAAAACTGGCAAATGACTGCACATGTAAATATCGTTTAGTACATAACGACTTCAAATGTTACCGTTTTTTTAATTCGTTAAATCGTTAGAATTAAATGTTCGTAACATTACTGATTCTACCGTAGGGTAAAGATAACAATTCTACAATGGAGCATTACATCATTATGATGCACCATGTATCTACTGTATACAATAGGGTAGTGTAGTCAAAGATGGGACCATAGCATGAGATCTAGATTAGTTTTGTATAGACAACGTCTGGGGTCCTTGCTGCAGATAGTGCTCAACACCTCAAGATAGGCAGAGTGTACTACACAACGCAGAACAACAGAGACCAAAAATCTTTCTCGTAACTCGGAGTTTCGTGTTCATAAACGCGGAACTCCGAGTTACGAGTCTCTGTTGTCCTTCCTTCATGTTAGTGTTGTATATTCAAGTTATGTTTTCCTGACTCCGTATAAATCACTGCACCCATTTATGCACGGATTTTGGTGCATCGTGCAGTAGTATATGAAAGCCATAGGTGAAATGCCAAAATATGCGCCAATTGCGCATATTTCTGACCAATCAGGGTATAACAAACAAATCGGATGAAAATTGGTTTGTTCTCGTATACTGGAAAGATATGGACCTAACAACCTCACAAGGGTTGTCTCAGTGCATGAAGAGAAATAACGTATCATGGATATCACACCAAGGAGCAGTAAAGCATCGGTAGTAGTATTCCCCGCTTCACACTCAGCTCTCCTCGCTCTGGTCAAGCTGCTCTTTTAAGGTTTTCAAAGGTACCGAAAAAGTCTGCATGTACAATCATGTTCAAGACTGACACACAGTATACCGTGTAGAAAACATGTATGAATGACCTACCCGCTACATGAGAGATGCAATTAATACTGGTGTCATCCATGAGCAGTATTAGTTGGCCTTTCATTTTCTGGAGCTAGCTGGAGTGGGGTTGTCTAATAAGTGCCAGGTTAATTCTCCTTTGCGGCTGTAGAGCGCTAAAACGTGCCCTGCTGACCAAAACAAATCCGAATCTGTTTCTCCAATGGACCCCCCCCGACCCTCCCCCCCCCCCCCACCACCGACCCCCCACCTCGACCACTCCCAATTGCCCGGTGACCAAGCAATGTTGCCACGATATTCCCCAGCCGTTGCAGGAGGTTTATTTCAACTGCACATGAACAATATCTCAGAACAGTTGTAGGATCGTTCAAACAAGACCTCCCAGCCGCCCGGTGACAAGGAAATGTTGCCACAGTATTCCCCAGCCGCTGCAGATCAACGATGTCTCAGAACAGTTGTAAGATCGCTCAAACAAGACAATTTGTATTCCTCTCTCTCAAACACATGATTTTCCTGTCATTACCTTGAGCGAAAACAGCCAAGCACCTCTATTACACCTCGAAACTTCCACATGGACATCACAATGGCCTAGTGGACAGCCAGCAAAAGCGATAACGACAAAATACAGTGTAGCAACCACGTAGAAAGCGATAATACACTTTTGCTTTGATCCCAAAATGATGGCATTTTGACATAATCTCTGGAACCCCCTCTCACTTGTGTACATTACCTCATAACTTAATGCGGGTAGTTTTCACTTCATTTTTCCAACCTGTTGCTTTATTTGTGTTCTGCTAGTCGTGAATTGCACAGTGCCAACACTCATGAATGGCAATGCGGACAAAACCTTGGTGTCCTATCTTCAGAGTGTGAATTACACGTGTAATACTGGTTATAGAATGAATGGATCTGCAACAGCAATGTGCAGTGCTGATGGAACTCTACAAATGCCTACTTGTAACAGTAAGTGCAAGAAAACATAAAGTATAATATTGTAGTTGTAGATTGTCTGTACCGTCGGTCAGTGTCGTGCAATGTTAGCGCATGAGCTGATTGTTTAGTAGCTGGTGGTATTAGTGGATATTATAGCATAACTTGTAGTTCGAAAGGGTTTGCTCCCCACACCGGAGCTCGCGCTATTCCACCGACTTTACTTGACACTTGAACTTGTAGTTCCTTGGTCTTTTTTCCTTGGCTCTCCGTCCGAGTCTGCAATACTGTAATTACGCATGGCAAGTGAATTATTCTTTCTGGTGCCTTTTCATTTTACAAGCCATTATCTATTCTGGGGAACTCCGAGACTAATAGTTGACATCAGTTGGAGGAAACGCACACAAATGCAGATTCACACACAGACACGCACACTCTCACACAAATGCATATTCACACACAGACACGCACACAGACACACACACAGACACACAGACACACAGACACACATACACACACACAGACACACACACACTCACACACACACACACACACGCAGACACACACACACACAAACACACACACACACACACACAAACACACACACACACATACAGACACGCACACTCTCACTCACATCCATATGGGCTTACTTGACACTTGACTGTCTCTCGACTGCATGTAGAGCACTTACAGTCTGTTTGAAAAAGATTAGCAGTCCTGGCGATCGCCAGGGGAGTTTGCCGTCTTACTGCATGAGTGCTCGAGCGCTGCCTGGAAAAAATCACTCTGAACTCGAAAAAAATATTTCACGGGAAAGCATGAAAAAATTTAAATGACCACTCGCTCACGTCGGTACATGTACGTCTGGTTTACAACAAAGCCCCCACACGAGAAAAGGGTCACATTGGCTTCAGGGGTCAATTTTGAGATTTTACTGGGATGTGATTCCTTGATTATCACAGAATATGATGCAAAAAACCGGCCTGAAAAATATGCATCCGTTGCGGATTTACAGCGATTTCCGTACCGGTAGGTATATACGATTTTCGTGGTGCACGAGGATGAAAATACGGGAATGTTCGAATACATCGTATGAGTGTTGTTTATGAATGAGCATGGCAATGTTATCAACTTAGTATCAACTTAGCATGGAAACGAATACAGGGACACTTGATGATGACTAGTTCTTTCTACAAAGGTAAAATAAGCTACTTATTGTGTGGTGGATGCACACGTGATACAGCATACGGACATTTAGCTCACGAAAAAAGAAAAAAAATATGTCAGAGAGAGATAATGGGCATGACAATCAGGCATCTGCTTCCTGGATCTCAGCAGCAGCAGCAACAGCAGGTTGAGGGCATAGTCCATCCTGAAACTCGGGGGGAACATGCTGGCGGATGTGCTTGAACAGGTACTGTTGGCGCTCAATTGACATTCCTGCACACGGCAACACATCAGGCAGTCAAGCCCCACGAATTTCCTCGACAGACGACTTCAATAGGAAGACCTTGACTTGCTCAGACTCACTGTGCACTTTCGTAAGCACAACATCAGGATCAGCAGATGAGAACTCGAGATGGTGCAGCTTTGAAATACCAGGCAGGGGTTTAAAGTGCCGATTGATAAAGGCATCCCACGCATACCACGGAACACTGTCATCGATCAACTGCGCAACGTTGACGGTGGCACTCTCATTGACAGTAGTGGCGAGCTGTGCCATGGAGTAGCAGTCACTCCGGCGGAATCTTTGCTTGAGCAGGCCAAAGCAGCCATCCACTAAACACCGCGTGTGGCCAGCCAGCATGAAGCTATACGTGATGCGGCAATGCAGGCCCACAATGCATCGCCATGCCAAATAGCCGACAATAGTCCTGTTCTTATTCTGTCCACCGCAGTTATCGGCAGTCAGCACACAGCTTTTCTCACCATAGCCGTATGTCTCAAAGTAGTGGTGAAGCAGCGAGCCAACAGTATTGGGGCCATGGCCCTTCTTGCCATCTGCACCAATGGTGTCACATTCGTCAAGCAAATAGTTGACTTGACATGGGACGGCTTCATTATTTACACCAAATATATGAGCTTTACGTGGAACTTTAAAATACATGGGACCTACTTGACGAGTATTGTGAGGGAGAGCAACACTTTGAGCAAAATCAAAAGTGTAATGAATAGAATGGAGGTCATTGCTACAAGGGAGGCATGGCGGGGAAATTGGTACATGGCATGCATCTAGCTCAGACTTTGCAGCAACTGTGGCTTCTTTGTACACATCTCGTTCCTTCTGTGCCTCACCTACATGTGACGAGAGCTGAGCGCATGCCTCTAGCTTGGCGTCTTCTCCTAGCGCACTGACCACACCCCTCCGGAACTGCTCACACCTGTCGCAGACATCTGTCCGGGGCGTCATAAACCGGATGTGCGGCATACACTGCGACCAAATCTCACGGTAGCTGGTTAGCCCAACAGGCTTCGCAAAAGCCTCACCAGATGCCTGCAGGTACTCTTGGTGGGTGCTGGTGTACGACATGCGTGCTGGAAGATACACCGGCGGCCGCGCACTTCGTCCATGCAGAGGCGCAGGATGAGGGATGCCAAACTGCTCACTGAGGGATTTGATGAACTTCACCACTCCTTCTACCTGCTCGAAGCGCAAGGCATGCACTGGCCTTCTCCCCATGTTCCCATGCTGTCTTGCCACTGGTCCGTGCTCCTTTATGTGGCCGATAAGGTTGCGGAGGCGTTTTGTTCCCACTCCGTAAATGGTACGGAACGCTTTCACGCACACATGCCGTCCAAGGTAAGTGTAGCCGAACGCAACATACTTCCACTTCTTCTGCTTGGTGGTTGTGTCCTGGTTGAATTTGGATGACTCCAGGATGCCAATCAACAGCAGGTCTGCATCTCCTTTTTCCATCTCTGCCATTGCCATCTGGGTTTGTTCCACTTGTGCATTCGCAAATTTCGAAAGACAATTCTCGGAGCAGCCACACACATTGCCAGGATTTTCAGCAGCAGTAGCAGCCTCAACATCTTCATGTGCATCAGTGCCTTCCTCATCAACAGCCTCTGTTGCGTCCTCCGCCATTGCCTCATCTACATCGTCAGCGGCCAAAGCGTTGAACTGCGCAGCAGCACAAGCTATGTCCAGTTCATCATCCAAGAAGTGATCAGGGATGCCTTCGCTCTCCTCGTCATCAGAAGAAACAACATTCTCCGTGGCAGGGGCGCTGGCGTGCGCCTGTTCGCCTTCTCGTCCACAGAATTCGTCTTCAGCTTCAGCGAGGACAGCGGCGAGCGCCTCATCAGTCGTAAAATAAATTGGACGGCTCATTGTTCGTCAACAACAGGCAAACAACAAGTCGACGTCAAGAAACAGCTGACAGCGCTCGCGAACCACGCCACGTCAAAAAATCAAACTTCTTCCTCAACTACAAACAACAATAAAACAGAGATCCCTTGACGGATTTTTCTCAAATAAACTGCTGCGTGAAGCTGTCACCAAGGCGCATGCGCAAACGGTGACGTAAAATCGATGTTGTGCAACAGCTCCGCGTAGGAACACAAAAACGATGACGCACTCTCAAAAAACGGGATTTTCCTCACTTCAAACTTTGTACGCGATTTTCTCCAAAGTGTCACGGAAGCCAAAGTGACCCTTTTGTCGCGAGGGGCTAATTAATAGAAAATTAAAATAAAATGAGGTCTTCCTCATATCAATATGGAGTCAGAGAGGACATGTTGAAAGTCTGTTAAATGTTGACGAGCGGCATGGGTTCTAATTCGCTTTGTGACCAAACAGTTTCTTTGAGCTGCGATGGAATTTTCTCTCACCATGTGACGAAAACGACATCGACACAGACTCATTCCGAAGGCCTTGACTTGGCAAAGCTATCCTTGTGACTTCGACGACATTTTGAGAAAAGGAGATGCCTGTGAAAGCTGATAGTAGACGGCGTTGATTGCTAAATTCAAAAATTGGCTATCTCAAAAAGAAATCGATCGATCGATGTGCCGGTGTGATCAACACATAGCTACATCGCAATGACTTCCGTGTTCACTCACACCGTTTCAGTGTTGTGGATCTGTTCACATGGCGTGAGCCAGTCAAGTGTCAGTCAGTTCGGCGGGAAGTGTGAGGTCCAACAAGGACAAGTCGTTTGTGCTGCCACCTTTTTTCTTTTGTTTGTCTTGTACCAGCTTGATCACCAAAACAATGAAAAAAAGTTTGATTTGAAGATAGGTTCGGATTTGAACTCACAACTTCATCGTCATCAGACAGCATTCATAACCACACGGCCAAAAAGGAAGTGATAAATCGTGGGTTTTGATAAAAAAATTGATATTCACAGAACAATTTGCCGTGCCCTAATAAGTCGTTTTATGCACATTGCTATCCAAATTTCTCTTAGCTTCATACTTCTTAAGACCAAAACCTGATTGCAAATCTTTTTGAAACAAACTGTGGCTCACTTATAACTTAGTTATAAGTTATACACGTACATCATGTCCATGATGCCTCTCCTCTACACAGGTCCACCGCACTATTGTTTTTAAGATTTACATATTACTTCTGCATATGCATTACATACTATGATCGCACTGGCTCCATCCCTTATCTCCTAAGCTACTACCCCCCCCCCCCCCCCACACACACACACCTTCCTGGGTGTCTGCCCAGTGTTGACTCCGAGACTGACAGTCGGACGAGCTCAGCCCAGGCCTCACCTCCACTGCCGTTTCTGTGCTGCCTTCACTATACATACGTATGTACACTGTATATCATTTACACATTCGCCAACGTCCTTCACAGCTGAGACTTTCAGCTCGTGCTTATCTTGGTTGCGCTCACCTTCCCCTCCTTATGTTATTTCATAACTTAGAACTTTCCAAGTTGGAAGGTTGTTGGAGTGCGCATCAAAGATGTGCTAGAGCTGTTAGCCAGTTAGTTGTAGAACGTCAGTACCGGCGGTCAGTGTCGTGCAATGCTATCGCATGAGCTGATTGTTTAGTAACTGGTGTTGTTAGTGGACAGTATAGCGTAACTTGTAGTTCTTTGGTCTTTCTCTTTGTATACATTCATATGTCTGAAGGATTGTAGTTTTCGATATTTTAAAAAACATACGATGGCCAACGAACCTGTTGAATCCTTCCTTGAACTGGCGAGCTGTTTCTCCTAACGTTCTTCTGCTTGTTTTCTCTGTACCCTACATTTTTCATTGCGATCTCATTTCTAGTTGTCAATTGTACTGTACCAACTTTAACCCATGGCGGTGGTGACAAGAAAGTTGTGTCATACCGTCAACAAGTGAATTACACATGTGACACTGGTTATAGTATAAATGGATCTGAAGCAGCAACTTGCAATGAGAATGGAACTTTGACAGAGCTGAAACCTGTCTGTAACAGTGAGTTGGAAGATCTGTTTTCCAAACATCTCGAAGTCTATACCGTTCAATTTTCCAATCTGTCTACTGTAAATATACAAAATTTCGGCACTTCACGATTTTTGACATTTCGGCGGCGATTTATTTTCGGCGTGGGGTAGATCAGAGGGCACGGCATAGTGCGACAGATGCTGTGAAAATTTTCATCGGCGTTTTAATTTAGGCGTTTTGGGTCGGTGCCGAATATAGCTGAAATTAAATAGCTGCCGAAAATTGGTATATTTACAGTATGCCCGTGCTGCAGAGAGTTTTCAATGTCAGAGACAGAACTTAGAACATAGCAGACTCAGCGGAGGACGTTCAGGTTGGTTGTAACTCTGAGTTTCATGCCGCCAGGCAATCATCAGACAGCTGACACTGGAATCCACCCAGCAGTGCGCTTTTAAACACAAAGAGTCACAGTCGTATACGAATTTGGAGGGTGACGGGCAACAGGAATGTAGGAGCATTACTTAAAAGCGCGGGCAGAGGCTTAGGGAGGCATTGTACAGCAGATGGGTGGAGGTGCCAGGAGGATGAAGGCAACAGGCAAGTGAGATCGCTAGGGGTGTTTGGGTGAGGGGCGGGCGGGAGCAGAGTGGTGCAGTCCGCAACAGTGAGTTTCGTAGACAAAGTGCAGTACAGTACTTGATCAGTTCACTTGAGGGGTGTGACATTTTCGAGGCGGAACTTATTCGCATGCCTGCATTTTGAGATCATCTCAGATCGCGTGTTGAGCAGGAGTTCTGCAATACGTACCGTATTTTTCCGATTATAAGTCGCACTTGATTATAAGTCGCAGCACATTCTCACGTTCGAACAAAATTGTCCCAATGTATTCACATAAGTAAGAAGTCACACTCGATTGTAAGTCGCAACCCATTCTTTGCCCTTGATGTTTAGTGTAAAAAGGTGCGACTTACAATCGGGGAAATATGGTAGGTTGCATTTCTTTGACTCACATCTGTATGGCCGGCACCTTCTATAATTATCGTAGTCAATGGCTTTCCTTCGCTCTTCAACTCCCCAATCCCCTGACAATCTGACTTGCCTGTTGCCCGCCATCCTACTGGCACCTCCGCCCCTCTGTTGTGCTCTGTCTGCCCAACGCCTCGTGGATAGGTCTCTGATAACGTAGGTGCTCTGTAAGTGGATTGCGGTACAAATTTAGGACTCTCTCCCCAGGTCGTTCCGGTCGAACACTGCCGCGTTCGGAATTGCCATGGGCAGCTACGTGATTTGAAAACTTCGTATGGCGAAACACAGATTCGCATGCAGTGTACGTAAGACTTTCCGCAGATCGACTACGTTTTTACTACGATAACTATGTTATGCGGAACCTCTCTAATATCTGCCTTCACGGACAGAGGTTCTATACCGGTACTCGAAACAGCTGGATAAAATTCAGTGGCAACGGATGTGTTACTTTGCTGGTGGTGTGCTGAGGCAACGAGTCAAGATCAGCTGGACAGTACAGTTTCGGAGTGAGCATTGATGAAGAATGGCAGTTTTCACTTTCTGTCTCCTGATTCATTCTTTGTTTCTTGTACTGCTAGTTGTAAATTGTACAGCACCCACACTCCTACATGGCAGTGCAGGCAAGAAAACTGTGTCATACCTTCAGCATGTGAACTACACATGTAATACTGGGTATAGAATGAATGGATCTGCAACGGCAACGTGCAATGCTGATGGAACTCTACAATTGCCTACTTGTAACAGTAAGTGCAGCTATATGTTTATTGTAGACTCCCTTACAGCTGAACTTAAAGTCGAACCTTATTGCGAATGGAGGTAAATATTTCTCTGCCGAAAAACGATCTCTTCGGGTCTGGTCCTACATGCACCTATTCGGTGAGACTGCTATAGCGGCGCCTCGACATTGGTAATACTATTGTTTTGAGCCACTACAGTACTCGCAAGTCCAACCTGACCTAGCAGCGTGAGCGCTGTTCGTCTCCGCCAAGAAATCTCGCCAGGCAGAAAGTTGAAAGCGAGAAACAAATCAAGGACGTGGTTCTGAGTGCTGGTCCCATCCACACAGTCATACGCTGAATTGCATCTCTTCTAGCTGCCCGAGTAACAGCTTGGGCCGGGATCCGTAGCTAGCTAGCAGATAGGTTTCAAACGAAAGGTGCTGAGCACTGCAGGATTCCCAGGAAGACGGCTGTTTAGTCGCAATGCCTAGTTGAGCTCTGCAGTAGCAGCTTGTGTCTAGTTGAGCTCTGCAGTAGGCAGTAGTTCATGCATGGTCTGTACAATGCACTTAGTGTCCACTGACATGACCCGATACCGTCTGAACACTGACTGCACTGACTGCCTGCATATGACAGAAAACTACTTGAAAGAGTACTGAAATGTCTCGCTGGTGGCCTCATATCGCAAGTGCCTAGACTGCACAGCTGCTTTGTGTTTATGTATGTGTGGCCACGGTTCAAAATGTTTCGCCGAAAGCGACAGCAAAAATATGAAGTGAGGTGCGAAAAAAGCGTTGCCGCAAAAGGCATGTCTGACCAGGCCCTTAGCTGCAAAGGCATACTCTGATGCAGAGCTCTCGTCCTCACTTCATGCACAGAATAGGCGTCCAGCGCAAACTGATAGTTTTGGCGAAAAGGAGAACTCTGGAACAGAGTGTAAAGCACAACTACACATTGAATAAACTTTTTATGATGTTCTAAATATATCACCATTGCAGAGCGGAAAGATTACATGGGCCACAACCAGCTAAAACATGTCTTAGAGTGAAATTTTCAAATGTCCTCCAGAAAACAGTTCTTGGGACCTTACTTGACCTCTTGAAGGTGATACAGGGCAGAAAAGTAGTCTACAAGTGCCCCAAACACCGCTTTCAAAATATGTACTTTGAAATGGAAAATGACAGTTTTCGCACAGTCTAACACAAAGAGACAAAGTTAGTGGCTTTCGTGGCGGAGCACAATACAACGGAACTAAAGATGTTGACACAGACTTGAGCATGTCAACGACATAAGTTCCAACGCATGGACCAAGTTCTTCCTGGAAAGCACCACGATGCTCTGGGCGGCATTGCACTTGCATACTCTTTCGATTCTGGCAGTGACACTTTTGATCGTCGCCTGCGCTTCCGAGACTGTGTCAGATGACTCATTAGAGCTGAACGGCAAGTAACATCGTAACGACGTAAGGCAGTTCGCCGCCTAATATACCCGCCCACAACTTGCGCCTCTTCGCCACTGCCACTACTGGAGACGACGGGAACGATTCAGCTTCGCTGTCGACATCAACATCACTGAGATCCCAACAAATATTCAGCGTCGCTCTGCAGACCCGCCGCCACAGACTTGCTGACACCTGACCAAACCTGGGCCATGCACAGCGATCGTCTGGCCCTGCGAGCTGCTCTAGTGTCACTAGATACGAACATTGTCAGTCTTTGCTAGCCAGCTACTTGAACTAGACCGCCGAACCAGTGTTTGAACACAATTTGAGAAGATGATCGCCGCATCATGAATGAAGCGCAGAGTGAAAGCGCTCGAAACAAAACATTTCTTTTCATTTCGTCATTTCTCAACATTTTTACGAAACCCCAAAGACATGTTTTAGCTGATCGCGGCCCACATCATTGCGTGAATTACAGTATACTAGTAACTCAAGTGAGTGAAAGTGTGAATGACAGCAGTAGTTGAATATTGTATGGGCAATCATAACATGATATCACTGGCCAGACACAACAAATAAAGAAAAAGCGAAAAATAATAATAACAATAATACACACAGCTCGCATCTTCCCTAAACATGTTACATAGGTGCAGAGTCGACGCATCTGTCAACAGTGTCAATCCAAGTTAGTGTATCTTCTGCAGCTGGAAGAGCACTCTCCACGGAGGGATCCGCTGCCTTCAGTTCATGCCGAATCGTATCTATCCACCCCAACAGTGAACGGCCACAGTGTTTTTATGTCATTTGGGTTGATGGATAGCTCCAGTGCTTGGAACGAGGTGGATTCTGGACCCTCTTGCACCACATTGCCAAACCACAGCAGCCTGCATCGCCGGCATGTGGCACTAACTGGAGATTGTTTTGTTTCTGTGCATACGTTGTTATCGGTGATGCATTGCGGGTAGACAATCTGCAGCAGTACGCGTAGCTTCCTCCGTTGCCATTTGTCCAGTTTGTCATTATTAAGGTAGATGTTCCACATCTATCACCATATCAGACCGGAAAGATTACAGCATGACGTGAATTACAGTATAATTCAAGTGAGCGAGGGTGTGAATGGCGGCAGTAGTGAAAGTTTACATCATACCATGAGTAATATTTCAAGTGACGGGGCTGGTTTTCACGTCGTATTGGGTTTTCACTTCCTTTTTCCTTTTCAAATGTCTTTCTTTGTTCATGTTCTGCTAGTTGTAAATTGCACTATGCCAAAACTCATGAATGGCAATGCAGACAAGACAATGGTGTCCTATCTTCAGAGTGTGAACTACACGTGTAATACTGGTTATAGAATGAATGGATCTGCAACAGCAATGTGCAGTGCTGATGGAACTCTACAAATGCCTACTTGCAACAGTAAGTACACATTTCATAGCCGGCAATCATATGGCACCAAGTACATTGAAAATCAACACAATTTTGAGAATCGACTTTTTTCAGAAAATACTTTCAACGAGGACGAAGCAAAGTCGACCGAACGAAGCCTAGAGGAAAAACCACCCCCTCGACTGCACCCATCACGATACTGATATAGTTATCAAACAATACATCTGCAAGAAAATTGTACGCCCACCGCCGCACTGATTTTGGTGTGCGAATTTTCTATTATATTCAAAACATACTAGAAGCACTCAATAATCAGCTTCCCAACCTACGTTTGTCACTCTCTACTCCTTTTTCAATGCACGAAGGCTGTCTCTCCACTTTCAAACCGGAAACAATACCATCATGCTATTGGTTCTTTTTAGTTGCTCCACGAGTGCAGGTACAAATGAAGCTGTATTCCTGACTACATGAGTACAGTTATGCTGTAAACAGTTAATTTCTATGTTTCTGCTCCAAGTAGCCACTAACTTTGAATGGCTACAAAGATTACATCAAAGGGCAAACAACAATCATTGTATGATGAAGAAAGGAAAAGGACAACATGTTACGAGTTATGACAAACTGTCCACCAATGTCGCCGAATGTCTCAGTACTCCTTTCCGTCCTGACGACAGTCGTTGCGGCCTCACCGTTCCCATCTACAAAGCTGGCAAGCCTCTAGGACAGCCAAAAAGCTACCATCCCGTTATGCTCCTTTCCGTCATCCATAAGATCTTGACGTCAATACTCACCCGACTAAACACACACCATGTGCAGTCATATGTGGCAGAAAATCAAGCTGGTTTCCGCCCTGGCAGATCGACCACGGATGGTGTATTTTACGCCAGGACGATGTGTGAGCGCGCACTACTTGGCGACTGGTCGTTTTCATCGGCACTATTGGACTTCAGCGGTGCGTTTGACACTGTCATTCGTCAGGTTGCTCTGGAGAGGTTAGCCACTGCTGGCGCACCAACGTCCACCACTGCAGTCCTAGTATCAAACACAACAGCCCGCACAAAGCTTGGTAAACAACTAAGTAAACCATTTCCAACGAACATCGGTGTCGTCCAGGGCGACCCAATGTCACCGATAATGTTTATAACTTACACCGAAGGTTCCATGCGTAAGATCCAAGAGCAAGCTCTACCCACATCAGACCTACCGGTAACTTTCACACAATACGCAGACGAAACCACTGCCCATCAGAACACGCGATCAGCGGTGGAAGAAACCGTCCGTGTGTGTGTGAACCCGTTTTCTCGGATGACAATCTGAAGCTTAACGTGGCAAAAACTCAATACTTCACTGTGACCAAGGAAAATGATTCATGGAAATCGGTGAAGCTGCTGGGGAGTATGCTAGGCACAGCAGAAGACATAGCAGCCAGAGTGTCTGCTGCCAATCGGGCATTTGCAAGCATTCCATGGAAACGCCACAACCTGAATTTGCTTTTGATAGAGCTGGGTGGCTCGAAATTGTCAACAGATGTGTTTACCTCATGCAATGAGTGATATGCGAACTGTCATTATTATTTTTACAAAAGAGAAAGACCAAGGAACTACAAGTTACGCTATACTGTCCACTAACACCACCAGTCTTGCCAGTATCGTCATCGACATGCATGAACATCCGCCAAAATCCTTCACAGCTGAGACTTTCAGCTCGTGCTTGTCTTGGTTGGGCTCACCTTCCCCTCCTTATGTTATTTCTCTAACTTAGAACCTTCCAAGTTGGAAGGCTGTTGGAGTGCGCATCCAAGATGTGCTAGAGCTGTTAGCCAGTTAGTTGTAGAACGTCAGTACCGCCGGTCAGTGTCGTGCAGTGTTATCGCATGAGCTGATTGTTTAGTAACTGGTGGTGTTAGTGGACATTATGGCGTAACTTGTAGTTCCTTGGTCTTTCTCTTTTGCATAAATTAAACCTTGGCTCTCCATCTGAACATTATTATTATCATTATTATTATAAAAAAAATGGAGTAGCGTTTAAGACCGCAGAAGAAAGATTCTAGTAAAGAAAAAAAGGACAAAGAAACTCCTTGGTCCGCGTCAGCAATATTGTCACTTATTTTTCGACAATTTGAACTTAACCTTTGGACATGAACGCGTGCACTTGAAGTGATAAAACTTGGTACGATGGACGGTAAGGTATAGAGTGACAACTAGCTGCGAGGAATATATTGTCCAAGGAAGGGGTCCTACTTCTTTCGGTCCTCTTCGTCGCTGCTCTCGGCTCTGGCGACAAATATTTTTGCTCGGGATCGACTCTCTTGCTGTTTCAAGCTCATCTCTCTTCCTCTCCGCTGCCTGGCTATTTTCTAAAGAGCAGTCGATCGTGACCGTCGCTTTCTCTATAGGACTTTGCGTGGGCAGCACGACAGCCTGTGTGGTTCAAATCAGACGCTGTTCCTTGCAAGATTTTATTTTGAACGACGATGCGTACAGTACTTGCAAATCTCCACGACGCTCTGGATACTCCGAGCGTTGATCTGGAGGTAAGGGAGCTGCGATCTCAGCTTGATGAGCGATCCCTGAGGTGAGCCATCTTTGCCGTTCAGCAAAATGGAGCTGATTCCGAGTAGCCAATTGCATTCTTGTGGCTTGCGCTGCTCTTGCCTGCACAGCGTAAAAAGATAATCTATTTGATGTGGCGCTGTATCAATCAGAATCACCCACCTGTCGCTCTCGAAATCCACTCGAACTCTAGCTAGACCTTTCAGGTACTAGCAAACTAACTTGCTAACCAAAATTGGGATGAAATGGGCTGCCAAGTAAGCATTGGCGACATATAAACAAAGCTGAAAGATAAGCGACAATATAGCTGACGCGGACCAAGTACAAGTTACGCTATATTGTCCACTAACACCACCAGTTACTAAACAATCAGCTCATGCGATAACATTGGAGAAAGATTGCATAATTATTTGATCAGTGAGCAATGTCATTGAATTGTCAAGTGGGATAAAAGAGCGGTCTGGAATTGACCTGGTAGATGAGATCCTTGGGAAAAGAAGCAGGGGAACATCTGTGCTCATTTTTTTATGGATGTGTGACAGAGGTTTAACGAGGTCATGAAGAAGCACACTACATTTATTATGAATTACACGAAACGCTAGCAGCAGGAGTTTGCTGCAAATGCATTGATGGTAGGGGTTGAATGTTGAGGCGTTCATAAACTGGTATTATGATGATTGCGGAGAAGATGTAGATGGTTGCCGCACTTTGAGTTCTAGATATAATCTGCGACGAGTTTAACAATTCCAAAATAGTTTGAAAACTCCATCATGTGGGCCAAGAGCTCAGTTAGGATTGACGTAATCAACATAGACTTAATGTCTCTCATATGCATGTCCTTATCTAATTTCTAGTTGTCAACTGTACTGTGCCAACTGTCGCCCGTGGCCGTGGTGACAAGAAAGTTGTGTCATACCTTCAACAAGTGAATTACACCTGTGACACTGGTTATAGTATAAATGGATCCGAAGCAGCAACTTGTAATGAGAATGGAACTTTGACAGAGCTGAAACCTGTCTGTAACAGTAAGTTGAGCCATTTCCTGGTAACAATTCCAGACATATCTGACCACAATCACAATTCCCCCTTAATTGACTTGGAATTGCCGCAGGTTCTAATAAAACATGATCATCTGCCAAATAACCATACAGAGCAGATTCATCGAAAGCATTGGTTCACCGAATAGTTGGTACAAGTGAAGCTGCATGCCTGAGTACATGAGTGCAGTCGTGCAGTAAATAGTAAATTTCAATGTATCTGCTCCAATTATTATTATTATACGCATTCTCGCATTGAAGTGTAGCAGCCGTATGTTGATTCCACAGCTTTGCTTATGCAGAATGGCTTGGGTGAGAGGAGAGGGGAGAGAAAGCAACAAGGCAATCAACATCTATGAAATAGGTAACAATAACATGAAGAGAACCAACCTACATATGCATGATTGCACAAGAACGGAGAGGACAAATGGCTATAATCATCGTGCCACAAAACCGGTACACATGAGATCTATCCACAGTGTAATGAAACATATAACCCAACTACTTAATACAGGTTCCACTAAATTACAAGAGAACAACGCTTCAACATTAGAATTGCCGCTAAATTATCGCAAGTGTAGAGAATGAGTCCAATACAAATGAAAACCATGAACAGACTGTCCCGAAGTTATTTTGGGAACAAATTGTCCTGCATGTAGTTGCTGACACTGATGCTGACGGAACACGGATTTGAGTTGAATACGCACGAAGTCTTGTACATGTACATCATTATGCGCCGGTGTTGTGGAGTAAGCAGGTACGTCAGTTTCCAATCCAGCTTCAGCTCCGCGCTCGCTTCAGCAGAATGTTGCCCGCGTTTGCTTCGCTTCCACACGGACAGACGACCAGCGCAGAGGCCCGCAGCTCCGTGGCCGTAAGGTCTTGATATTCGCCGTTAGTGCCATCAAGTCTCAGTCCACCTCTCACCTCTCTGCTTTCTGCTCCAAACATCAATTAAATTTCACTGGCTACAAAGATCACATCAAAGGATCAAACAAAAAGCAACTCCTTAAGTTTTTTTGGCAGAAAGCTTCTTCTTGTGCTTGGCTCAGTCCAAGATTCATACCTCGGATGAGTACTAAAATTACTACTTCTAGATGTCCTCGATTGTTTGCCGTGATCTGAATTATGATCAAAAGAATGATGAGAGAGTGATTCTTTTACCTTCCATGACATGAATTTTACTGCTACGATCTTGCAATATTCTGCATGACACTGACACTCGTAATTGTTGGCTTCATTAAGCGCACCCTTTCAAGAATGGCATACTCAGCTGACTGTGGATGAAAGCACTCCTCCATGAATATATGCATGTCCCGGAATACACGCATACACGGATTCTCAGACACACACGCACGCACTCTTGCATGCACCCGCACACGCACACACCCAGGACCACGAAATCAAGATTTGAAAATTAAAATATACCATATATTGTACTAGATTCAAATTGTTTGCGATTCTTCTCTTTCAGGAGAAAATCCACACGCTACGAGGTACATTGCACATGTATTTAGATAATGGAGGAGGAGATGTGGATGGATGCTGCACTTCGTGTTCTAGATCATAATCTTTGACGAGTTTGAAAACTCCATCATGTGGGCCAAGAGCTCAGTCAGGAGTGATGGAATCAAAATAGACTGTAATGTGGCAAGTTTTTTTTCTCTGAGCCTTCTTCTTCTTTTGTCTACCTGTCTCCTAACACTTTACGTCTTTATGTCATTTCTAGTTGTCAATTGTACTGTACCATCTGTCAACCATGGCCGTGGTGACAAGAGAGTTCTGTCATACCTTCAACAAGTGAATTACACATGTGACATTGGTTATAGTATAAATGGATCTGCAACAGCAACTTGCAGTGAGAATGGAACTTTAACAGAGCTAAAGCCTGGCTGTAACAGTGAGTTGAGTCATTTCCTGGGAACAAACACTGATTTTTCAAATATTTGTGTTCCAGACATCCCCGATCACAATCACCATTCCCCCTTAATTGACTTGGAATCGCCGCAGGGTCTCAGAAAACAATCATGTTCATCTGCCAATTGTCCATGAAGAGCAGATTCATCGAAATTAGGTTTCACCCCACAGTTGGTAACATGATTGCAGTTAGAGGGTATGAGTGCATAGCAGACTTATTGATCACATGGGGCTGTCCCAGACACTGCTTATCTCACTTGAATCGTTGTGGCAACGTTTTAGAAGTTTCTTGGGAAACTGTATGTTGTTAAGCGAATTGTTCGGCTCTTGAATTCATTATTCATAGTTTGATGGCCCATACCTTGGAAGTCATTGAAGACATATCAAGGGCCGGCAAGGAGGCGAAAGCTAAAGCAGCTTGAATGAGTGAAATGAACCACTATGGCTGCCGGGTGCTTTTGTCTCATACATACACATACAATTATTGCATTTCAGAACGGACGCCATTTCACTTCCATTCTCAAATGTCTTTCTTTGTTCTTGTTCTGCTAGTTGTAAATTGCACAGTGCCAACACTCATGAACGGCAATGCGAACAATAAAATGGTGTCCTATCTTCAGAGTGTGAACTACACGTGTAATACTGGTTATAGAATGAATGGATCTGCAACAGCAATGTGCAGTGTTGATGGAACTCTACAAATACCTACTTGCAATAGTAAGTGCAAGAAAACGTAAACAATAATACTTTAATTCCCGTAGCTATGCAAAAGACCGTATTTACATAACGTCTGGTCTGGCGCTAGCCAGGGTCCACACAGCTTTAATTCCGTTTCTTTTTTTGTGCCTGACGACATCGACATGCCTGGCGGTTTCCCATCCCACACCGTACCATCAAAGACAGTTGGCCACATTACTCAAATAGGGCTTTCAACTGCAAGATCATGACATGAAGCATGGTATGGTATGGTATTTTAATTCTAATTCACCAATTGAACAGGCATATCTGCCTTCCTGCCGCGATTTCCAGAGCCAACTACGGCTCTTACCAATTGCTGAATATGATAATTGTGAAGCAATAGAAAAATGGAAAAATGAAAAAAATGGTACTTTGTCAGCTTCATATCTTAAAATAATGTGTGTGTATGCGAAGTGTATTGGGAGAATGCATGCAGGGTGAGAGTGCAGGTTCGAATCCCATATTGTGACTTGAGAAAGTAGGGGAAATGAAAAAAAATACCATCGCTATGCTTTTTTGCCTAGGTCATCAAGGTTACAGTGCTGCACTATCGCATTATCATTCGAATGCCTAATGGGCAGGGAATGCAAGGATCGGGTAGATTGCAGTGTTTTAATGGGCACAGTTGTTGTATAAAATGCTGAGATCATTAACAGAGAACTATGAGGAAGAGCAAAATAGTATTTAGTATTTATTGCAACATCTCAAGACTCGGCGGAAACACCGGCCAATATTACGAGAGTGGGTGATTGCCAACCACGGCGATAAATAGAAATAAGGGGAGGGAAAAAGAAAGAGTAGCAAAACGAACAGCAACAACAACTCCGTAAAGAAAGATAATGTCAAATAAAAACAGTGAAAAACACAGAGACGCAAAGGACATGTGGATAATGAGCTATGCATGTCGTAGTAAATAAGGGGCGGCACGGATCTTAAACAGGCGGAGTGAGGTCAGGTCCTTAACTTCTCTGGGTAGAGTGAGCCAAACAGAATAAGCAATAAAGAGAGGGGAGCGCAAAAGAGTGGATGAGTTACACTTAGGGAGTAAGAGCGAGTTTCTAGTTCTTAGAGAAGAGAACCAATTAAAACACATGAGATGAGGTGGGCACAACTCAAGCTTAATAGAATGGACAAGAGAAGCCAGGTGTGCACTGCGTCCATGTGATAACGGGGTTGTGTGAGCGATTTTATAAAGGGCGGATGATGAGAGCATGCGGGGTTGATGGAGGAGAATTTTAAGGATTTTCTTGTGATGTATTTCAAGCTTTGCAGCAGCGGAAGAGGATAACCCAACCCAAGACGTATCTGCATAATGAAATATTGGGCGAAGGTAGGCTAAATAAAAAAGAAGCTTGCAAGAAAGTGGGAGGTAGGAGCAGTGGGGGGAGAGAATTCCTAAGGATTTACTTGCTTTTTTACAGATATATTCGATGTGAGGTACCCAAGAGAGTGCAGAGTCAATCACAATGCCAAGGTGTTTGTGAGAAGACACTATGTCAATTGGATTTGGAAAGTTGGCATGGATGAGGGTTGTGAACTCCGGCTGGGGCGGGAAGAGCATGATCTTTGTTTTTGATAGATTTGGGGACAACCTCCAGGACGACATCCAGGAAAGAACTTCCTGAATGCCAGCACGCAAGTTGTTTTTCAGGCCAGTGAGGGAAGCTGATGAGGTGAGAAGGGTCGTGTCGTCAGCAAACAGAGACGTTCCAGGGAAGACTGCAGGTAAGTCGTTTACGTAAATTATAAATAGTAGGGGACCAAGAATTGATCCTTGAGGAACGCCCGACAATACTGGCTCTGCAGCTGAGGATGTGCCAAGCACAGTTACGTACTGATAACGCCCAGAGAGATAAGATTTCAGCCAGGAGAGTGGTTGTTTGCGTACCCTGAATGCATGCTCGAGCTTTGCCAAAAGTCCTCGATGCCAGACGGTATCAAAAGCCTTGGCCAAGTCAAAGAAGCAAATGCCAGCAAGCGCTCTGTTATCCCTATGCTGGCACACCTGCTGCACGATGCGGGTCAGTTGAAGAGAGGTGGAGTCGCCTTTACGAAACCCAGATTGTGCGGGACTCAGAAACGGCGAAACATGTCTGTATAAGTGGTCATAAAAGATGCGTTCACATACTTTGGACACGCAGGGAAGAAGAGAGATAGGGCGGTAGTTTGCAGGTTCGTGACGGGAACCTTTCTTGAATACAGGTATGACTTTCGCTGTTTTCCATGCGGAAGGGACTATGCCCGTGGCAAATGACATGTTGAAAATATGGCACAAAGGGAATGCTATGGATGGTGCCAGGGCCTTGAGGACCCGGTTGGGGATGCCGTCAGGACCAGACGCCTTGCACGTCGGAAGCTTCTTCAGATGACGCCGGACAGTGGCAGTTGTGGTGATGACGGACGTGAAACAAGCTGAGGGCACGAGGGGGTGAGAATAGGGGGAATAGAGAGCAACGGGTCATCTGGCCGAGTCACAGAGGCAAACTGGGCGTTTAATGCCGTAGCTTTGGCCAAAGGGTCAGCCGCCTGCTGAGTCCCTGTTGTGAGTGACGGAATTTCCCGTGATACGTTTCGAATTCTTGCTTGTCTCACAAACTGGTGAAGCGATGGACGGTGTCTACCCTGCAAAGTAGTTTTCACTGAGCGGATATAAGCTCTGTACTTTGTCCGCGTCAGGGTTTTCACTATATTTCGCTGCTGTTGGTATGCTTGTTTGTTTTGTTGTGTTGGGTACTTCCTAAAAATGCTATAGAGATCATATTTCCACTTGATTGCTGTGCGGAGATGGGCATCAACCCAGGGTGGCTGACTGGGCCGTGGGCAGCGGTGAGAATACGGCTGCTTTCCGAATGGCCAGAGGTGCTTCTCAAGGGCACTGTTGAGAATGGAAGAAAAGTGTGAAAGCGCATCATCGACGTTGCTGGCACGCAGGTGCCAGCTCCAGTCAATATCAGAGAGCTCTGCATTCACACTATCCCAGACGGAAGATGGCACGGATTTAAAGTCATATTCCGGCTTTGCAGGAACATTGCTGAAGTGGCTTCGGGGTGCAGCAGCGGGATGTCCGCTTGCAGCAGGTTCCTCACGGTAAACAGCATCAGTAGGCAGTAGGAAATGACTGAGGATCTGTGCGTGGTCAGATGCACCAAGAGGAGCAACAGATGTAACAGAGAGTAGTAGGTGAGGATGATCCGTGAGTACAACGTCAATACACGATGTTGAGCCGTGGGGGTAAAGTGTGTGGGGAATGTCACCATTTGCTCAAGGCCAAAACAAGAGAAGAGGTTACGGAACTCCCTTCCAGCACGATTCGTGGTGTCACTAGGAGACCAGTCAGAGTGGCGAGCATTCAAGTCTCCTGCAAGTACAATCGCCGAATTGGGGAGGCTAATATTGGACAGACAGTCCTCTAGGAGGTCACTAAATGCCTGGACTTGGGAGATGCTGTCTCCAGGGGGTCTGTAAACTGAGCAGATGATGAGGGGGAGTGAGGGAAGGATCACTGGCCGCAATTCGAGCCAAACCGCCTCCAGTCCACAGCGCTCAAGGTCGAAGCGGCGCTTGATGGACATGAACGATCTGTCAGCTACAAGAGTAGCAACACCGCCATAGCCTCTTGCTGGCAGGTTATCAGAGCTGGTCGTGGGTGGGCGGTCCAGGCGGTATGACGTGTAGCCTGGAATTGAGACGTCTATGGCAGTTGTCAGCCACGTTTCACATAGGCAGATTATGTCTGGAGAATACTGCTCACAGACTTGACTAAGCTCAGCTAACTTATTCACTATGGAGCGGCAGTTAAGTGAGAGCACTGAGAAGGATGAAGGTAATTGGGCAGGTTGATTGGGAGTTTTATTAGTTTGTCGTCCAGAATCAGGAAGGAATGGTGGCGCAAGTGGATTGAGCGACGCACTCAGTTCTGTTGAGTGATGCGGTCTGATTTGAAGCGCCATTCACGAACCGAAATGCCACTTGGCCAGAAGTCTAGACTCTGGACTTCTGCCAAGCTCCTCCGAAATAACAAGGTGGGCATACGCCAGACCAAAATACCGTGCCGCAGATACTGAGCATTTGATCACAGTCACACTACGGTCCTCGCACCATTTAGCGATTGAACTTGCCGAGCAACCGACATCAACACGGCCAACGTAGACGGCCTTGCACTTTAGCCGACTGGCACCCCTTAACCGGTCGTGCTTGCGTGCAGGGCGCTGATAGCAAGATGTCACCGTTGCCTGAAGTGTGGGCTCCGTTACTGAGCCTGCATTCGTCCTGTCTGGTGCAGCCTGGGCAGCCTTGGCACGAAAGCCATCGGTAGCCGGCGCAGCCGCAGCCCTGGAGTAGGAGTGGGGGTGCATCTGCGCCTGGCACGCACCCACAGCCTGCGCGGGCCGTGGATGTACCCGCGGTGAAGGACTGGTACAGACTGGTTGGGTACCGGCCAGGCACTCCTCCAGCTTCCTTACTCGACTGCAAGTTACGTCCGCGTTAGCAGCCACACGCCGGATTTCTTCGCCTTGCGACCTGATCGCTTGCTCCAAGGGTCCGGTATCCGTCTTCTCAAGCCTTCTTTCAAGAATATTGAGTCGAGTATCCAAGCCATTGAACGAGTTACTGACGGCTGACACCTCCTCACGGATACGAGCAATGGACAGGGGTGACAGTGTTGAAGCTTTGATCAGATAGCGTCAGCAGGAATGCAAACACAGAGAGAAGTAGGGAGAAGAGAGGTCCCGCCGCTTCGACATTTGCTGTGCTCGCAAAGGCTATGCCGGCAACAAGAAACAACGAAGGAAATATTCCGTCGTTTGGAGACTCGCCGACTTCGTGAAAAGATGTGTTGACAGCAAGAGACTGCTAAACAGGCATTTAGGCGGCAGGAGAAAAGACGTGATCATGCCCGAACTTGTTCCATATTCGGTGACTGCGGTCCGTAGGCATAAGGCCGTCATCTAAGCAATCTATGCCGCTATGCAAAATACGTTACTTTGTCGACTACCGTATTTTCCGGAGTATAGTGCGCACTTTAGATGTGCTATTTTAGGCCCTAAATCGCAGGTGCGCACTATGCTCCGAATATGAAATGCATGTACTTCAATGAAGATTGAAGATTGAAGTGTGCACCCCCAATGAAGATTGGGGGTGCGCGTTATACAAAGGTGCGCGCTATACTCCGAAAAATACGGTATAATTATCATTGTATTGCAAAAACGTTTCCATCAGTTCGAAACACATTCATAATGAGCTAGGCAAAAAAAAACATTGCATAGGACCCTGACCTTGAAGGCTCTCTCTTTACGCATGGCGAGTGATTAATTATTTCTGGTTCCTTTAATTTTACAAATCATTTTATATTCTGGCTAACTCAGAGACTGATAGTTGACATCGATTGGAGCAAACCGCAAAAAAACACAGATTCACACACACATACACACACACACACACACACATACACACACACACCTTGACCTTGACCTTGATACACACACACACACACACACACACACACACACATGCACACACACACCTTGACCTTGACCTTGATACACGTTGCCTTGATAGGTTATACGGTCCCCGTCAGGTGAGAGGGGTGGAAGAGGCTGAGGAGCAGCACTTCTGATGGCGTACTAGATGGGGACGTAGTCGGAACTTCCTTTGGCAAGTCGACCCTTTCCGACACTGTCCTTCGTTTCGTGCGGTCGCACTTGTGTCTGGCCAAGCCGCTGCTGGCCTTGAAACTCCGGTGACAGGTGCTGCACTGCGGAGTGACCGGGTTGCCGGGGTGCTCGACGTTGGGAGCAGGTCCGTGATCACACCGATGGGTAGTCAATCCACCGGAGCTGCGGAACCAGCGTTGGCAGAGACGACACTGGCAAGCACCAGCCTGATTACACACTGGTTTCTGCCGCACACACACACACACACACACACACACACACACACACACACACACACACACACACACACACACACACACACACACACACACACACACACACACACACACACACACACACACACACACACACACACACACACATCCATATGGACTGACTTGACTCTTGACTGTCTCACGACTGCATGTAGAGCACATACGATGCCCATCTAACCTGTTTAATTCTCTCTTTTTTTGATAGGTGAGAGTTTTCTCTACCACCTAGACCCTTCGATTGTTGAATTTGGTCAAGATTTGGCCGAGAACCGAAAGTTTGACTTTGCCCACATGCATACAAAATGCCCATGGTTTGAAATCGAACCATGGACGCCAAAGGGTTAATCTGGAGAGTTGTTTCTTCTAACGTTCTTCTGCTTGTTCTCCCTTTCCACTACATTTTTCATTGTCCTCTCATTTCTAGTTATCAATAAATATTGTACTGTGCCAACTGTTGCCCATGGCCGTGGTGACAAGAGAGTTCTGTCATACCTTCAAAAAGTGAATTTCACATGTGACACTGGCTATAGTATAAATGGATCAGTAACAGCAACTTGCAGTGCTACTGGAACTTTGACAGGGCTGAAACCTGTCTGTATCAGTAAGTCGAGTCATTTTCCTGGGAACAAAAACTGCTTTTTCAAAGATATGTATTCCAGACATCTCTGACCACAATCACAATTCCCCAAGCCGGGAAAAGGCAGTGCTTTCTTGAGTGTTATCAAGTCGCCTGCTAACGTGTAGCATAAAGCCAAGAAGAATGTAGTGTGAGGAGCAAGAAGACAACTCTATGGTATGGGTAGACGGTTTCAGTCTGCTTATTCAGGATTACACTTGAGATCACCTATCATCTCTTAATCATGGCCTTAGACCAGCCCACTATGTCTGCTGGGTGCTTTGGTCTCACACATACAAATACAATGATTATTTTTGCATTTCAGGACGGAGAGCATTTCACTTCCGTTCTCAAATGTCCTTCTTTGATCTGGTTTTGCTAGTTGTAAATTGCACAGTGTCAACACTCGTGAATGGCAATGCAGACAAGACAATGGTGTCCTATCTTCAGAGTGTGAACTACACGTGTAATACTGGTTATAGAATGAACGGATCTGCAACAGCAATGTGCAGTGCTGATGGAACTCTACAAATGCCTATTTGCAACAGTAAGTGCAAGAAAACGCACAAAGTATAATACTTTAATTCCCGTAGCTATGCAAAAGAGGCTATTAACATGTGGCGCTTGACAGGGTCCAAACAGCTTTAAAGGGGAACTCCGGTCCAAAATCACCCCATTTTTTATTGCGGAATCCATTAGAGTATGTCGCAAGTGGTAGAATGGCGAAAACCGGAAGCTTCTACGACAAGGATAACATACCTAAATTACCAATTGCAATTTTCCATATTTGGCACGAGGGGGCCCCCGCCCACCCTGTGACGTAAAACGTTCTCAGCCCGGTCCACTCAGATGACATTTTCAAATAATTGAAGCAAGAATGAAAAGTCCTTGGCCATTGTTGAAGTGCTTGTTGTTCTGTGCCATGCCCGATTTATTGTCACGACTCGCTGCTGCGTCTCTGGATGCAACAATGTCACGAAGAAAGAGGCGCCTGCGGGCTGTCGTAGCATGGCTTTCCTCTGGCTGACGCGAACCTGACGACAGCTTGGCTATGGAGAGTATGTTGGAAGGATTTTTCTCCGACGAAAAATAATCGTGTCTGCACTGAGCATTTCACTGAGATGTGCTATGAAAGAGATTTCCAACAAGAGTTTGCACAAAGCATTGGTGACTATAAGCAGAAGCAGCAGCGATGCTTGAAGCCAGGGTCTCTGCCATCCTGAACTTGGCGGTGCATGTCATACTAATAGTTAGTAGCTCCTCTACCTCTGCTGCCAGCAAAAGCAGACCATCTTCGATTTACTTCCAGGAACGTGAGCACGATGAGGTAAGTGAACTGCATGATTTTGTGCCGTCCAGAACGTAGCTCTAAACGAGTACAGAGTACAGTCCTACGCAAAGTCCTCTACTCAAAATCCTAGTCAGTGAAGTCGAGAATTGATGTAATGTACATGGAACGTTATCATGTGTGTTATTTCGGTTCTCTTTATCTGTAAGTTAATTCCATTGCGTTACTTTCCGGTTGCAGCTACACTGCCACAAATACAAGGTACAGTATGATTTGTAGTCTGGAAATTTTCCATGCTGTCATACTGAAGTGGGCACCAAAACGTGTCCACTTTTCGTACAATGGCATGAGAGCACGGGTACAGTCGGCATGTCTGTCCCACAATGCCAATATAGGGAGAGCGCACGCCAAAACCAAGGAGGGTGTGCTCAGGTACAGGCTGGAATACACCAAGAGCACAAAGTGGCCAAGAAGCTGCACGACAATTTCCTGCAACTTCTTGAAGGACCTGTTGAACGATGTGCATACAACCATTCTCGGCATTCGCAACGGCACACGGCACCGGCACAACCCCATGCTCCCGAACACAGTACAGTCTTGTGCCATTGTATCTGTCAACTTTACCAGATTGTTCATGCAGCTGCATTGGTGCAAAGCATGCGCCCACCCGAAAACACAAATATTGCCCGAGTCAAGAATAGTTATAAATCGTGTCTGTCAACTGTTTTCTACATTCTGCATGCACATGTACCAATGATTATGTGAACGTCAACCAGGCCAAGAAGCATTATCATCATCATCATCATCATCATCATCATCATCATCATCATCATCATCATGAGAAAAGCCTCTTTTACGGGCAAAGCAAATGTATATCATTACAATATGTAAAGTGAACAGGGGAAATCATCATCATCATCATCATCATCATCATGAGAAAAGCCTCTTTTACGGGCAAAGCAAATGTATATCATTACAATATGTAAAGTGAACAGGGGAAATCAACACAAAACCAACCGGAAAATGATGAAACACAAAAGCAGTCAAGGAAGTAAATCAATACAAAAACAAGCAATGAACACAGAGTAATAAAAGGGGAAAAAACCAAAATAGCATTATATTAAGTTGAGGCCAAAGGCAGCACCCTACTCCGCCTGGCGGCACTGGGCCAGAAATGAGTTCGGCTGTCGCCTCTTGCCGTACGAACCGCGGCAACCGCGGAAGCAGGTGACTGCCCATCGCAGCAAGCAGAAAGACAAACGGGTGCGTAGTATGCCCATTACTAGTGGGTACTTCATCATCATCATCATCATCATCATCATCATCATGTGACCAAGCCGCTTTTACGGGCAACAATATTATGAATATAAAACGCAAGATGATGATCATCATCATCATCATCATCATCATCATCATCATCATCATTTGAACAGCCTCTTGTACGGGCAAGCAAAAACGCAATACATCAAAATTCAATTAGAATGAAAAAAGAGAGGAAAATGAACTCAAAGTGCACTAGAACTCAATATAGAAAGGAACGCAAAGTGCAGTTGAACACAATGAGCATGGGGCATGGGGCCACCAATCGGAGAAGACCGGCTCATAATGGAAAATAAAAGAACAAACATAAAAAACTTAAGACACCCGTACACATCATCATCATCATCATCATCATCATCATGTGGCCAAGCCGCTTTTACGGGCAACAATATTATGAATATGAAACGCAAGGTATTGTAAGAGCAATTTTCTGAAAATAATGTTAAAACACGAAATAATTTATAGAAATGCATTATCACACCGTAGCCACTTTTATGGGCAAATTCCAATACAAGGCAATAGGAACACGAGGATGAAGTTAACCTTTTAAAACCCAAAGAAAAGACAAAAGATGTCAACAATAGAACTACAAATATCATCATCATCATCATCATCATCATCATCATCATCATCATCATATCCAACTGCTTCCTCAAAGCCCCAGTGCGCATCTGCATTGGCTTCTGGTACAGCTGCTTTATCTTCGATACCACGCAAGACGGTATCACACGCTGCTGCTTGCGTCCAAAGTATCCATGGGTGAACCATGGGTATTGTCTATACGCCACATGTCTCCAAATCCTGCACAAAACAGTTGGAGAGATGTAGATACACATACCACGAGTGTCTTCATGATTGTATAAAAGTAAATAGTTTTAGTGTAAATAGTTTCGGATTCGAATTAATATTTCTATGGGCGACTATACTAAAGACACTTTGGCCTTTTTTCAAATTTACATCACTTTTACACACAGTTGAAACACTTACAGTGCTAGGAATAGTATGAATGAAAGACATCGTGTACCAGTATAATTATATTGGCATGGGTGCAATAGAACTTCATGATTGTGTGACGGAAGTTGGTGAATTTGAATACTCTACACAAAATCATTGCACAACACTTCCCATTTACTAGTACTTTGTACCGGTACATGAAACATGGAAAGAAAGGAAATAATGAAACCGATTCAGTGAATCCTCACCTGTTTGACCACGGTCCACACCTTGCCGGAAATTCTTCAAAGGAAAGCAATGCGACCTCGAGCACTGATTTTTGCAGGCAAACAACAGCAAACACTGAGTGCTGCATGACGCACTGCAGTCCTTCCTGCTCGCCGCGTTTACTGAAAGCTGCAGGAACCTCCCAGCAACAAGTCGACTCGACCTCGCTCCACATCATGCTGCATTGTCCGCAACGGCATGAAGCAGTGCTTCTCACGCGACCACTTGCAACCAAAGCGTTCTCTTCACGTTCATCTGTTTTGTAGTCTCAGAAATATTACTTGTAGACAGTCTCGCAGACGCTGATGCGCGCTTCGGCTCGAACCTAAAAGGCCTCGGTGTTGTTGAATCCGAAGTGGCGTCCACCTCCACACCTCCCGTGGTCTCCTCTTCCTCCAACATGATGATCGAATGAATACTAGTACAAGGGTTATTGATTGAAGAAAAAACAGTGAATACCTTTTTCAAAATTTCTGCAGGTCTACCATTTGAATAAACAAATTTGGAGGTCACTGAGAACGTTCTACGTCACAGGGTGGGCGGGGGCCCCCTCGTGCCAAATATGGAAAATCGCAATTGGTAATTTAGGTATGTTATCCTTGTCGTAGAAGCTTCTGGTTCTCGCCATTCTACCACTTACGACATACTCTAATGGATTCCGCAACAAAAAATGGGGGTGATTTTGGATCGGAGTTCCCCTTTAATTCCGTTTTTTAGGCCTGTCGACGTCGGCATACCTGGCAGTATCCAGTACATGTCACATATCGTACCATCAAAGACAGCTGGCCACCTTACTCAAATAGGTCTGTCAAATACAAGATCATGACGTGAAGCAACTTGGAAGACTGTGTGTATGCGAAGTGTATTGGGAGTAGGGCTGAAACGATTATACCGAATAATCGAGTACTCGTTTGATAACTCTAACGATCGAGCAATCGTTTAGATTACCGATTACGATTATTTTGCGTTTTTTTTTTTAATTTTAAATTTCTTACGCACTGCACGCGCGACTCGCCTTGTTACATGCTGTCAGAATCGAAAAACAGTCCTAGTGACAGTACTAGTGTAGTACAACGAAGCTGGAGCATGAAGCTCGAAGGTCAAGGTCGCGTCCCGTCTGCATACATAACACTTTTTGTGTGCAAAATGTTGTACATATTTCCACTTTTGGCCATTCTACGTACTACATATTCCAGGTGCGGCCTCTTAAAGATTATAATCGAATAATCGATCGTTATGATAAAGAGTAATCGATTGGGCTAAATGGATGATCGTTTCAGGGAATGTAAGGATAGGGTAGATCGCAGTGTTGGGCACGGTTGCATAAATGCAATGGTGAGATCATTAACGGAAAACTATGAGGAAGAGAAAAATGACAGGGAGACAGTGTTGAAGCTTTGATCAGATGGCGTCGGCAGGAATGACTACACAGAGAGTAGAAGATGGGAGAAGAGAGGTTCCGTCGCCTTGACAGTCGCTATGCTTGCGAAAGGCTAAGCTGACAACAAGAAACAACGGAGCAAATATTCCATCGTTTAGAGACTAGCCGATTTCGTGACAAGGTCTGTCCACAACAAGATACTGCTGAACAGGCATCCAGTCAGCAGCAGAAAATACCTGAGCATGCCCGAACATGTTCGGTGTGTGGTGACGGCAGTCCGTAGGCATAAGGCCTTCATCTACGCAATCTATGCCGCTATGCAAAATACGTTACTTTGTCGACTACATGATTGTATTGCAAAAAACGTTTCCATCAATTTGAATAACATTCATATTGAGCTAGAGGAAAAAAAGCGTAGCGTAGGGCCCTGAGCTTTAAGGCTCTCTCTTTACGCATGGCGAGTAATTAATTCTTTCTGGTTCCCTTAATTTTACCAGCCATTTTATATTCTGGCTATTTCAGAGACTGATAGTTGACATCGGTTGGAGCAAACTGCAAACAAACACAGATTCACACACCTTGACCTTTGACACCCATCGCCGGAGGCGATGATAGCAATGCTACGGCAGAAGCCATAGCAACTTGTGCTGGGATTTCACCATTCAACAGCTTGCAAGGCTGAAGAATTGACCGTCACTATTCAGCCTGGTCTACACCATACAGCTATTTGGAGTGACATTTTCTGGCCAGTGAATCCCTATTTTTGGTCTTTTCATTTTTTTTTCCCGCACACACATCACACCACATACTCCGGCATGCACTGGCTGTTGGTAACCACCCAGGAGAATGAAAGAAAAGTCAGGAAGAGTCTGAGAAAGAGAAGAAAGACGTGTGTGACCATAATCGTCGGGAATCGAACCCGCAATCTATCGAATGGAAATCGCTGCACATACCACACACACACACACACACATACACACACACACACACACACACACGCACACACACACACACACACACACACACACACACTCACACTGACATTCATATGGGCTGACTTGACATGTAGAGGGCATACGGTGCCCATTGAACCTGTTGAATCCTTCGTTAACCTGGCGAGCTGTTTCTTCTAACATCCTTCTGCTTCTTTTCTCTGTCCCCGCATTCTTCATTTTCATCTCATTTCTAGTTGTCAATTGTACTGTGCCAACTGTCGCCCATGGCCGTGGTGACAAGAAAGTTGTGCCGTACCTTCAACGTGTGAATTACACATGTGACGCTGGTTATAGCATAAATGGATCTGAAGAAGCAACTTGCAATGAGAATGGAACTTTAACGGAGCTGAAACCTGTCTGTAATAGTGAGTTGAGCCATTTCCTGGGAACGAACACTGATTTTTCAAAGATATGTATTCCACATGTTGAGTCCGAACGAAAGAATAACGACGGGAGCAGGTAGGTTGGTGGAACGACATTTATTAGAAACAGGACAAGAGACCAAGACGAACGAAACGACTACATGGTGATTATTGAAGAGGGAGATTATTGAAGAGAGTTTATTGAAGAGAGAGAGTTGAGAGAGCAGCAACGCAATATAATGGGCCTGGGTAGCTATGGCAAACATGGACGCGCAAGTAGCTACCCAGACCAAATGAATAATGCAGCTAATGAATTGAGTTAATGAGTTGGCAAGAAAGGGTTTGCTCCCCACACCGGAGCTCACGCTATTCCGCCAACATTACTTGACACTTGACTGACTCACGACTGCCATCCAGAGCACACGAGAAGTCCATCGAACCTTCGACTCGGCAAACCTGCAAGAAAGCACTACTCCCTGCTCAATACACAGTGTTTCGGGGAATTCACAGTCGTGAGTCAGTCAAGTGTCAAGTAACGTCGGCGGAATAGCGCGAGCTCCGGTGTGGGGAGCAAACCCTTTCTTGCAAATCATCGCCGAAGTCGCAACCACTACTTAGCTAATGAATTATATGTATGGGCCGTGCAAAGCAGAAAACGACCTAAGGACCTTGATATCAATTATCAAGTTATGACGTTTCAAAGTTGACGTAATGTTTTTGGAAAAGCGTGCGCGGCTTGGAAGCGATCAGATTACATTTGTTTTGACTACATCCTCGCCGTCGACAAGAAAGGGAGTGGGTGACTAGCTTTTGAAGGAGACGATTTGAGAAAAGCTCACAAGTTGGTTGGATCGAGTGAAGTGCACATGCAGAATGAGTCGTCGTCGCAGTTTGGAGCCCATTGGGCTGGCTGCGGAAGAGCGAAATGCACTTGAGCCACTTGACGCGAGCTACTATCAAATTTCCGAGTCGGGCGAGTCAAGCTCCGCTGAGTGTCAAGTACAGCAGCCAGCTTCCGCGGAGGAGCACTCAGATGACTCATCTGACAGTGATAGCAGCATCGAGTTACAGAAAAAAACGCGTCGACTATGGAGAAACCCTCAGCGGCGATTCCAGTGAGTCTGTACACAGCGAACTTTCCGCTGCTTCCGACAGCGATGACGGCGCCGGCGCGACAGGGCAGGGATCACCAGATCAAGAACGTGCCCTAATCGCTGCAGATATTCGAGACCTGAAATCATCCGGCTGCAGCTGTAAGGGCAAGAACCACTACGAATCGCTGTCGCCCAAGCTGCTGGAAGAGCTTATGTTCAGCGCGAAGCAGCTGGGAAAGAAAGCGAAAAAAGTAATCATCGTGGGCGTACTGACAACTGCGCTTCGCTCTGAACCTGCCTTCACGCGACACCACTATTCGTATTCACTGCTGGGATCTGAGGTTTGTCAGTCTGTGGTGCTCGATGTGTTTGGTCTCAGTCCTTACATGCTGAAGTCGCTACAGGGCATTGTGGAAGATGCGAAAGCAGAACTACCCTTGCATGGCTTGGCTGGCAAATCGCCTGTGAATGTGACTCCTGCGGATGTTACTGAACGTGTTGTGACATTCATTAGGAAGTATGCACCCGTCCATGGGATGCCACAGCCAGCTGCACCACGGGGCAGAGCAGGAGTAGCCCCAACATACCTGCCAGCATCACTGTCCAAGCTCCTTGTGTACAAGTGTTATGCAGAGTGTGAGGAAGATTATGCAGTGTCCTATGAAGTTTTCAGAAGGACTTGGGTCAATCAGTGCTCTGATGTGGAGTTTATAAAGCCACAAACAGATGTATGTGCAATGTGTGAACGTTTGCGTGACTCATGCAAGCATGCCAAAAAGGAGGAGGAGATGCAAGACTTTGCCAAGAAGCTCAACATGCATCTCTCCACAGCTACAGATGAGCGCGAGTACTACAACGATATGCTGTCGACCGCTGCTGCTGAGTACGAAGATAATCCTGATGCACCTGAGCTCACTCACCTAACATTTGACTTTGAGCAGCAAGTTGAGCTACCCTATCACTTTCGGCAGGTGGGACCTTTGTATTTCAAAGTTGGGTTTCGTTGCCAACTCTTTGGAATATCGGACGCAGGCTGCAAAAGACAAACGAACTACATGTTCCACGAGGGTGAGTGCATTGGAGCAGACGGCAAGCACGCTCATGGGCCCAATGCACCTGTCAGCATGCTGGACCATAACATTGACACGAAATTGTCCAGGAATGAAAGAAGCCTTCACCTGCATGCTGACAACTGTGTTGGGCAAAACAAGAACAAGACTGTTCTAGCTTACCTCTCTTGGCTTGTCGGCAACAAAATTTTCGATTCTGTTGAGCTTTCTTTCATGAAGGTGGGCCACACTCGTTGTGTCGTTGACGGCAGGTTTGGTCTTATCAAGCAAAAATTCCGTACCAGCGTCGTTGACACTGCAGATGACTTGGAAGACGTCATCAATTCTTCCTGCGGTCCCAACGTTGCGCAGCGGTTCACCTGGTCTTGGAGGGAGTGGGATTCGCATCTCAGTGAGAGCTTCCTACCTCTCCGAAGCATCACTCAATATCAGCATTTCCGATTCTCAGCATCGGGTGAGAAGGGAACAGTGTGGGTGCGCGAGATCTGCGATGGTCCTGAATTTAAGAAAAACTTATTGAAAGCCAATGCTGGCGTTCCAGCTTGTCGCCCTGCCATCCTTGCGCCCGGTGGATCGTCGCAACAGCGCTGCTCCTACCTCTACAAGGAAGTACTGCCCTACCTTACCCAAGGCAAAGAAGCAACCTGGGCTTAGAAAACAACGTGTATGTGGAACAAACAACGGTGAAAGATGAAAATACTGTTTGCGATAGTAGAATATGGACCCCAAGACATAATACAGTGAATTTAAGCATGATTTATGTGTCGTATCAGCCTGAAATTTTGTACAGAGGTTCACTATGTCCATATAAACAAATTCAAATCAAAAACAATTTTCCAAAATTTGACCCGTTAGGTCTGTTTTTGCTTTGGATGGCCCAAATTGTAATTACTTGTGGGCCTAACACACACATCTATGACCACAACCATAATTCCCCAAACCGGGAAAAGGCAGTGCTTTCTTGAGTGTTGTCAAGTGCCTGCAAACGTGTAGTTAAAACCCAAGGAAGAACGTAGTCAAGATGCAAGAAGACAAATATCTGGTATGGGTAGACGGTTATCTTCAGTCTGTTTATCCAGGACTACACTTGACATCACCCATCATCTCTCATTCATGGACACAGACCAACTCACTATGTCTGCTGGGTGCTTGGGTCTCATACATACAAATACAATCATTGCAGTTCAGGACGGACAGCATGTCACTTCCGTTCTCTAATGTCCTTCTTTATTCTTGTTCTGCTAGTTTTAAATTGTACAGTGCCAACACTCATGAATGGCAATTCAGACAATAAAACGGTGTCATATCTTCAGAGTGTGAACTACACGTGTAATACTGGTTATAGAATGAATGGATCTGCAACAGCAATGTGCAGTGCTGATGGAACTCTACAACTACCTATTTGCAACAGTAAGTAGAAAATAATGTAAACTATACAAAAGAGAAAGACCAAGGAAATGGAAACTAAGTAATGTAAATTACTTTCAGTGCTAACGACGAGATATCTCGCTCTGCAAAGTGTGGCTGAGCGGCGGGTGAGGAGATATTTCGCTCCACAGCCCACGCAATAGTACGAGTGCATATATCACTGGACAAACTGTCGTAACTAATGTCAACGGCGACCGATTTTCACAAGCGATATATCGTTGGAAAGGTGTTGAGCTCAGCGTTCCAGTGAAGTTCTGCGCGATAGGACTAGGTTTGAGTGACCGGTGAGGGGTAGAATTGCAAAAAAATAAAAGTACGCTTTCTGGCCATCAGTTCAAACTTTTTGTTCGCGACTCACTTTTTCTAGGAGATTTCCCTTTGCTACAGCGCATGGGTGTTGGGGTTCAAACAAAGCGCTTGGATCTCAGCTTTGCAGCAAAGTTTGAATCGTGCAGTTTCGTTTAGTTTGAGAGAGATGGCGAACGGACATGTATTATGAAGCTGTTTGGCGATTCTGAGACATGTAAGGGCATCTTCTAGAGCACATATAAGTGGCCTTGGAATGCCTATGGAGCACAGAACTGCCAGGAAGTCTTCACTTGGCTCAGGCCTTTCCAACAAGCTATAGATCGTATTCTAACGTGTTCTAAAATGTATCAATCAATGCGAAAATGGCGAAACACTTTGCTCGGCGACGTGCATGCATGGTTTGAAAGGAAAGTAGGTGCGCTGAAAGCTTAGCCGGTCAAGAGTGAAAGGGTTAAATTATGGTGAAAAAAGAAGAAGGACAAAATGTTACGAGTTACGACTAACTGTCCACCAGCGTAACCAGATCTTATCTCTTAATTTGCTGGCCGAAAATCCTATATATAGGATTTGAAAATGTGTGCCTTTTATGCCATTGTTATTGGTCATCACGACCAATAATAACAGCATAATGGTTTTCATGGTAGTTGTAAATATGTTTGAGGCATGAATGTTTACATTTTAGATTCATAGGGTGATAATATTTCTGATGAATACCTATTTTCCGCAATAATTGGAAATTTGAGCATAATTGTTCAGCTGCTGTCATGGAAAGGACTGAAGCAGTGAATGTGCAGAAGAACATTGCAGGTGTGGTACGGGGTGGCTTCATGACGACATATCGCACATGCCGTCATGAAACTACCAGTTTTAAGGATAAAACAAGGTCCAATAGAATCTCAAATCCTATATATAGGATTCGAAAAATAGGGCACAGGCCTTAGTAATACTGGGCAAGGAGATGAGCCTGAGATGTTAGTGTTTTAAAAAATTATTTTGTTCAACTCTCGATATCTAATAAGACCTAGCAAGGAAGAATTGGTCACATACTTTTTGCTATTCTCATGCCACACCCATTTTGAGTTGAAAAATATGACCAAAATCCTATATATAGGATTTAGCAAATTAAGAGATACAGTCAGCGAGCGTGACAAAATGGCACAAAACTGACAAGTCGAATTGTAGTAAGGCCGGCATGTCTAATAGTCTTACTAGCTTCGTCATCATCCAGTAGCTTTCGGCATTATTTGTTGCCGTGATGCGTGCCTCGTGCTCTTCTTCGTTGCCGTGATGCGTAGCTCGTGCTTTTCTTCGTTGCGCTTTCCTTCCCCTCTTGGACCTTTCTAAACCTGAGCCTTCCAATTTGGAAGTTTGTTGGTATGTGCCTTGGAGAAGTGTTGGAGCTACTTGTCATGTCGCCGAATGTCTCAGTCCTCCTTGCCAGTTTTGTGCCATTTTTGTCGCACTTGCTGACTGTATAAGATCTGGTTACGTTGGTGGACAGTTAGCCATAACTCGTATTATTTTATCCTTCTTCTTTTTTCGCCATAGGTATGGTAAATATTTCGAAATAGTGGTTGCGACTTCGGCGAAGATTTGCAGGAAAATGTTTGCTCCCCACACCGGAGCGCTATTCCGCCGACTTGACTTTACACTTGACAGACTCACGACTGCCATCCAGAGCACACAAGAAGTCCATCGAGCCTTCGACTCGGCAAACTTGCAAGAAACCACCACTCACTACGAAACACACAGTGTTTCGCGGAAATCAACGCTCATCAGTTGAGCTTGAATAGGCTGAGGAAGATTGTGCCTGAAGAGCACCACTTATATAGTGCTCTCCAGGCACAAACATCACCTGGGATACAAACTTACAGAGATGCATCGTTTCCAGCGCGACAAACACCTCGTGAACAACAGATAGCAGCGTGAGTCAGTGTTGCTCCTGGACGATGAGAACAGACGTTCTAGACATTCTCAGAACCCTCAGTCATTCACAACGCTGTCACCTCCAAACCAACTAGTCGCAAGCCCGCGCTGGGCACAACAGTACGAAATAGTGGTTGCGACTTCGGCGATGATTAGTAAAAAAAGGTTTGCTCTCCACACTGGAGCTCGCTCCATTCCGCCCACTTGACTTGACAGAGAAAATCAGAGTCCTCGAACACTGGATCTCAGTGCCAACTTTCACCCCTAATTTTTACAGTTCAGTGCAAAGCATTCTACGGCTACCAACACGCTTTGCAAAGTGGAAAACAAAGCAGCATATGAGAGACAGTTATTTACATATGTCACACAGCTCGTTTCAAATCGGTCCAGCTTCAGTATTTGTCTGAATCTGATGACGACTTACTGGTCGAAGACGTCGAGTCGCCATTCTCGCTGACTTTCGCCTCCACCAGCTTTTGTTCCGCAGCCATTACAAGTTGCCACGACACGATTTGGCCATCACCATGTTTTTTGCTCAAACTGTGAACTTGACGACCTCCACGTTTGCGCTGGTAGCTGTGGCACGGTGTTTTGCTGAGAACTGCAGATGGTAGGGAATTCCAGGTAGGCACGAAGCCGTATGGGAAGGTTAGTAGTAGCGCAGTGTTGGAGCATGGATGGAGGGGAATGCTGAGCAGCTGATTGTGGCCTTCCAACTGCTAAGACTGCCATCTTGTGCAGGGTTATCTGGCAGCTCCTGCCAGAGGAGGGAGCTGGGGCTGAAGAAATGGCAGATGTGTGTAGAGTGCTGGAATTAAAAAAGCTTTAAGTTCATTGTCTTGCATAATGCAGCAAGCTGTTTCTGCGACCATTCATCTTCTTCTTTTCTCCACCTGTCTCGCACAATTTATGTCTTTATCTCGTTCTAGTTGTCAATTGTACTGCGCCAACTATCGCCCATGGCCGTGGTGACAAGAAAGTTCTGTCATACCTTCAACAAGTGAATTACACATGTGACACTGGTTACAGTATAAATGGATCTGAAGAAGCAACTTGCAATGAGAATGGAACTTTGACAGAGCTGAAACCTGTCTGTAACAGTGAGTTGGTTTCATTCCTGGAATAGACACCACTTTTTCAAAGATATGTGTTCCAAACATCTCTCACCATTGCCCCCCCCCCCCCGCCCCCTCATACCTTGGAGTACAATAATGCAAAAAGCGATAGTTTCCAGATTGCCTAGAGTGCTCAACACCACAAGGATGGAGCATTACAGGCAACAATGACCTAGCCAGCTGTCTCTGTTCTCTTCTGCTTTTGTGCAGTTATTATTATTATTATTATTATTTTGCTTGTTCGCGTTGGCATCAACCTGCATAAAGCAGGTATATAGCCTTCGCTTAAGCTGCCATAAAAAAGAAAGCTCATCCTTAGCGAGAGGGCTAGAGGGAAATATAACGATAACGAGATACAGAATACAAAGAAATCCAATGAGTTCAACGTACAATTCAAAACAAAAAAGAAAGGAAAGAAAAACAGAGCCGAATCTACCGATTGATCCATCAATCGACAAAGGGGACTAATTCGTTAGTGTTGCAAAGTAGAAGCTGATTATAGTTGCAGATCTCCAGGCCAGGGCCAGCATATTGCCGATTCTGGATAGGTCTCCGCAGCATTTGATGTGGTAATTATCATAATGTTTGATAAAATTGTTAGAGTATCTAGTATCTAGAGTACCGAGTATCTAGTATCTAGTGTAATTGTATCCGTTATTATTGTTAAGGGTATCTAGTGTAATTGTATAACTTCAGCCATTACACACAGCACACATTAGTTCCTTCCACTTTCGACGATCCTGGGCGAGCTGCCTCAGTGCAACTAGATCCTCGTGTGATGTGAGGGAGTTTGTGGATCTGGAATTTTTCAGGTCGTTGTTGATGGATCGCAGTGCAGTACAATAATAAAAACATGTCACAGATGGCGTACAATATCCATTTATACAATAAGTATAATATTACTGTGCAACACATGGTTCAGCTGCTGTTCATCGCCTAGAGATCGCCCCGTACGCGCTCTTCACTCCGTGATTAAAAGTCTCTTCAAGCTTCTCGATCCGGGGCCATAATGGACAGCTCGTCCAGGTCGTGTCGAGTCGAAAAGCCTGGCGCATTCCTGTGCGACACGTCCCTGGCAGTTGATGCCAACCTCATTCATCGCTCACAATCCTCCTTGTCGCCTAGGAGTGATCCGAGCTGGTGAGAGGATGGCCAAGTGTCATCATCATGGGTTAGCTGAATGCACTCTGTTTTCTTCGTGTTCAGGGTTAGCGATTAGCTATCAAATACGTCCTTGATGAATGGAAGAGAATCGCACAACCAATGTTTCTCGTCTTGTATAGCACAACGTCGCCGGCGTAGCCGGTCTCACTCGGAATGTCACCATCACTGATCCGTTTTGCTGGCAGCTGCTGACAGCACTGCTTCATAGCTGCTTCGAGATAACACAGAAACAATATTGGACTGAGTCCATCACCCTGTGGTTTAGCCAACGGTGCTGCTCAGGCGCTGAGAGGTCGATCCCTCCAACTTGACGACCACAGTTGTCGAAAGCAGTAGATTGTGGATCAGGTGTAAGTCGTCAGGTTCAACAATAGAAGCCTTTACGGACAGTAGCCTGTGGCAATCGACAGTATCGAGTGTAACTCATTCAAAAATATATAGGTATCATTTGCCAATACAGTAAAACCTGTAACTAAAGACCACCGTGACTAGCGATCAGCCTGGTACTACAGACCACTTTGTCAGGTACGGACGTTCTCACATTCACATATGCACTATGACTAGCGACTACCTGCTGAACGCGACCAGCGACCGTGTTTTCTTGTCCCAAAGACGATTTTTGACCCGTAACTAGCGAGCGCGATGTAGGAAATCGAATATTGCTCGAAGCTCCTTCTTGAAATTTTGCTGGTTTTCCATGGTCCTGAATAGAAAGGAATCGTTCGATACTAAAGCTGAACAAATAAAATACACGCAGGTCATTTTGACTGTGGAGTCGGTGTGGACTGCACAACACTTGTGAAATAATTTTCCAGCGCTCTCAGGAATAAATGTGATAGGGAACGTCATTTTGACTGTGGAGTCGGTGTGGACTGCACAACACTTGTGAAATAATTTTCCAGCGCTCTCAGGAATAAATATGATAGGGAACGTCTTGGAGAGCGCATCGAATGCTCTCTCTCTGATCGATGTTACTACTTGGAGGAGAAAAGAAGACTGAGCGGCTCTGTCACCCCAATCATACAGGCGAATCATCGATGACATCAATGAATCCAGAAACAAAGCAGAAGTACAAGGTCCTGATGCTGAAGGATCGCGTTCAAGCAATCGAGAAGTCACAAGGACAGTCGGTACAATTAATCGCATGGACAAATTTGAAGCTCAGCGCAAAACGAAACTTCCACAGGGAACGTTTGACTCCTGGTTTCAGAAGAAGCAGCTGAATTTGATGTCTGCCAAAAATTAATCTTCTCTATCTCTCTCTATCTCTCTCTCTCTCTCTCTCTCTCTCTCTCTCTCCCTCTCTCTCTCTCTCTCTCTCTCTCTCTCTCTCTCTCTCTCTCTCTCGCTCTCTGTCTGTCTGTCTGTCTGTCTGTCGGTCTGTCTGTCTGTCTGTCTGTCTGTCTGTCTGTCTGTCTGTCTGTCTGTTGTTGGGCCTGAAATAAGAATGGTGTTGCGCAAGTCCTGGAGGTATTAGCTGCATTTTGACATACCTATCATATAATGGGATACATATATGGTCGCGGGGTGCAAACCTCGAACTAAACACCACGTGCTACTGAAGACCGCTTTTCCTGGCACCAAGGGGTGGTCGTTAGTCACAGGTTTTACTGTAGTTGAGACAGAGTAATTCATCTAGAGCTGGTTTCACAGAATTATTGTTTACCACCCTTTTAATCTTGTACCCTTTTTTTCATTCCAAGCGTCCTTTCTCCAACATCAATTTTGTCTTTGTTCTTGTTCTTCCAGTCGTAAATTGCACAGTGCCAACACTCCTGAATGGCAATGCAGACAAGACAATGGTGTCCTATCTTCAGAGTGTGAATTACACGTGTAATACTGGTTATAGAATGAATGGATCTGCAACAGCAATGTGCAGTGCTGATGGAACTCTACAAATACAAATGCCTACTTGCAACAGTAAGTGCAAATGATGTAAACTATACAGAAAGCTATGCTTGTTTTCTGGTGATCACTTAGTTTGTGAAACTCGGAGTAACAACATACTTTTCGTCATCAGGAATCAGGACTCAACGGTTGCAAGGAGAAGCTTCTCGTCTTGAGTGACAAGTGATCACCGATGCTTATCCTTGTCAGAGTCAACAATACACTTTGTTCTGCAGCATTGGGTAGTGTGGGAGTAGAAATTACTGAGGAGACGTCGCGAAGGGGGGAGGGGTGCAGTGGTGAGCTTTCCTGCGCAAGTATGACTTTGGCCGTATTTCAGCATGGTGGAAAGGAAAAAGTCAAAAAGTTTATTTCAAGATAACCCAAGAACAAAGATGGGGGACATGTCCCCAGTGCTAGAAAGAAGATGTGCTCTACTATCTGCCGGTGTATAGTTCTTGCTAATTGGAGACGTAGCTCATAGTTTTATCGGCGCTTGTACACTGGATATTATCAAGATGATCATTTGGGGTGTAAAGGGGCGATGGCCCTCGTATCCTAGGATGCTAAGCGGTACTGCTCCAGGAACTCTTCTAAGATGAGGAATGTTGGTTTGATGGAGTTTTGTTCGTATCTTGTTTTTGTACCCTGTGGTGTGACTCATTTCTAGATCCATAAAGTAGAGAGCTTGGAATCTCAGGGCTTGTTTTGCCTAGCTCACCATGCATGTTATTAGAACTGCAGGCAATGTGTTTTTCCATTGATTGGCTACATCATTGTATTGCAAAAACGTTTCAATCAGTTTCAATATGAGTTAGGCAAAAGTAATTGCAGAAAGTATTGAGTTATACAAGCTTTCTCTTTGGCGCCAACTTCGTTGCAGTCTTATAGTGTTTTACATCGACCATGACGGCTACAATGCCCAACCATACCACAATGAACTGATCTGCTACATCATTGTATTGCAGAACATTTCCATCTGTTCGAAGAGCTAGGCAGAAAAGCATAGAGTAGGGCCCTGAGCGAAAGAAATAAACTTTCTCTTTGCATTCGAGGGTAATATAACACCGTCCACCATCTTCATGACCTAGGCAAAAAAAGCAAAAGGATGTTATAAATGTTTCATCACTTACATGTACATTCAAAATCAACATAATTATGCTAATCGACCTTTTTTCAGCATCACTTTTCAACGAGGACGAAGCAAAGTCGGCCGAACGAAGCCCAGAGGAAGAAAATCACCCTGTTCACTTCACCATCAAGATACTGACATAGATACGAGACGGAACAACTAAAAATCCACAAAAAAACTGTACGGCTATCTTCGCGCTGACTTTGGTCTGAGACTTTCTATCACGATCAAAAATGTACAAGCAGCAGTCAAAATAAGCTACAGACGTACCTTTATCACTCTCTACTCCTTTTTCAAGGCACAAAAGTCGACTCTCCACTTTCAAACCAGGAACCAGACATACCAGTGGTCCTTCTCAACTGCTCCACGAGCGCAGGAAATGTTCACCAAGGGGCCCAGAGCAGCATCCATTCCAGAAAAGGAGCTGAAATACGAATGAGACTGCATGCCTGAGTACATGAGTACATGCATGAGTACATGCAGAAAATAGTCAATTTCAGCGTTTCTGCTCCAAACAGCAACTTCCTTCGACTAGCTACAAAGGATCAAACAACAACCGTTTTCTTCATTTTTTGGCAGATGGCTTCCTTGTGCTTGGCCCAGCACGCCAAAAATCACACCTCAGAGGAGAACAAAAATTACAACTCTCAGATGGCCTCGATTGCTGGCCAAGGGTTTTTTTTTCAAGACATGACCTAGGATTCGAACCCGCACTATCGCCCTGCCCGCATTCAGGCAAGGTTCAAGGTTCCCTTCAGAAACTTATTCTCGGGCTTTGCACAGTCGATCTAGACTCCAAAGGGAATCTTCCTGCAAACTTTGAGCGCAATCGGAGAGATCGGCTTGCACACATATTATGCTCATAAAGGAGACCCAAACTAGGTATGATAAATTGAAGAAGAAAATCATCGGGTCGGGATAGGGAATCAGCTTCGGTCTGTCAGACACGATGATGTTTCACACCAATCACTACTGCATCCTATCCCTGATCAAAGCAACTTGTTGACCAGAAAAATAATTCTTAGCTGGGCTGTTCATTAACCATCCACTGCTCGCTATCTCCACCCTATAGCTTCCCATGATAATGGAATTACCTTTATTTTAGACAAGTTTTACACTTGGGCGTGCGAAATAGAGCAGAACACTTGTTATCATGACTCGCTAGGGGAGGCAGTTTTCACTTCCTTTTCCCAGCATCCTTCTTCGTTTCTGCGCTGTTAGTGGTTATTTGCACAGTGAAAATACTCATGAACGGCATTGCGGACAAGGCCATGGTGTCCTACCTTGAGCGTGTGAACTACACGTGTAATACTGGTTATAGAATGAATGGATCTGCAACAGCAATGTGCAGTGCCGATGGAACTCTACAAATGCCTATTTGCAACAGTAATAGTAAGTACAAATGCAATGTGGACTATAAAAAAGTTGCTACTGTGCTGTATTACTGTAGATACAGCCAGACCTCGTTTGCCCGGTTCCCTCGCCATCCGGAAGAATACCATTGGTAACTGATTTTTCAGTATACGTGACTGGCATGCAACATAACCACCTCCAGGATCCGCATACCGGCATAATGGATTTGTGTACAAACTGGTTCAAACGTGTACACAAACTCCTGTCACATCTGGCATCCAAGTGACAAGCAGACCCCAGAACGGGAGTTTTACAAAAACCAAAGAAAGGGTTTGCATGACTCAGTGAGCTGCTGCCTGCCTGCTTACAGCACTAAGCTACTTGCCATTTTTTTCTCGCTTGCTCTACGGAGTACTGGTATGCATGCCAACTGTACTGCACGGTACACATGTACATGTACACACAATGTTACACCTGATGATGTGCCACATGCATAAAGTATGGGCATTCGGTTGTTGTTATTGTTACTTTATTTTACTTCACCAGAATTACAGGCAGTAGAATGCCTTCTCACTAGACCAGGTCTAGTTCTCACAAATGATGAAGAATGTGAATGAACATGCTAAAGCTAATGAAAAACAAGAAATAGAAAAAGATGAGAAAAAATTGTGTTTTATATTGGTTATTTCGTTCCCTCGCCTATCCCGCTATTGTTCTGAGGAAATGTTTTCGGTCAAGCGAGGTCTGACTGTATAGGCTCCTTCCCCATTGGCATTGCCAAGCAAGATTATCCAGCATTTGTATAAGCCGCTCCCTAAGAACGCGACAACAACATAATTGTGCGTAACGAGAGAAGATAAGTAAAAAATTCTCCTTTAACAATCAAGTGGACCGCAGAAGGGAATGGAGCGATGGTTGAGAGCTGAGTGACGGTCAGCGTGGTGTCGAGACTTGCAGCTGTTCGACTGGTTGTTCACCCGGTTCTCCGTCAAGGCGGGGTACAGAGCACAAGTGAGCGTGTGGCCGAGGCTGTGCTGACTAGTTGGCGGGGACTAGTCGAGGGTACTGACTCAGTTACAGAAGTTTCAGAACTACCATCCCAACATCGGTAGTGCAACAGCTGCAGAATGTTGGTATGTTTGAGTCCGCCTTGTTTTGAGGCTCTACAAATGGCGTGCAAACTCACACAAAGACGACTCATTTCGAATAAAGAGAAATCTCGACTGTAGTGGTAGTTTGATGCAGGATAATGACAATGTACCACTTGCCCTTTGTACAGATCCAGGAAATCCCGCAGAATCCCGTAGACGTGGTAGGGTATTGAATGTGCAGGACCCTATTGTGTTTTCTGCCATTTCCACTAAGAAATGGGGCCTGAAGGCAATTCATTCGAAAACCTTTTGCTGACAAAGATCTAGCTAGTCATTAAACAAAAGTAAATGATCGTGTCCGTTCCCGAAGGGAACTCACGACGGCCGCTAACACCCGGTAAACCCTAGCGGCAGATGCAGCGCCTAACGGTGGTAGCTAGTCATTAGTTCTAACCAAAGTGAAGACGCTGGAAAAGCGATTGCTGGTCATTGAATTATGACGCTAAAAAGGTCGAATGAGCATGCATAGCACACAATGAACACCCTACAGGGTCTATGGGATTCTACGGGATTTCGTGGATCTGCACAAAGGGCAAGTGGTCTATTTCTTGTGCAGGGCCTCCTGACAAGACATAAGCAATTCGTAGACAGTACGGTTGTTTTCATGCACATTCAATCTTCATGTTGCTGCCGTTGCTGTTGACTTCTATTTTACTTCACTAATTGCACAGGCATGATTGCCTTCTCACCGGCCCATAGGTCCGTTTCTCACAGAAAGATGAAGGAAATTATATGGGGAAATGTACAGAAATGAAGACATGCAAGCGGTATAATATTTATTATAGCAACTTCATGACAGCTTTGTGCAGCTTTTTTGACTTGAACAAGACGAAAATAGAAAGGGCCAGCTGGGGTGGGTGTTTGCTGCGACACGAGCGTGTGCAACAAACTTTACGACAATCGATTCCATATAAAATCTTTTTCAATAATCGAGTCAATATGTCTGTTCATAATGTTCAGGGAGTTGAAAATTGTAAAAATCTGACGGAAAAAAGAGTGGTTTTGCATTGCATTGTGTTCTTTGGAACCTGCAGGTTCGGGAGAAACTGGCTCTGGTTCCAAGAGTTCAACTGCAGTTTTGGTGTCCGTTACTATACTGGGTGTTGGAGGGGCGGTTGTTGCCGCTGCTGTTCTCGTTTATCAACGGCAGCAAAACGCAAAGTTGCTCACTTCATGTAAGTAATGTTTGCTGCCGTAGTTTTTCCTTTTCCCATTTTTGGACTAAACTTCCGTTGTGTAGCGAAGATCGCATCCTCCAGTTTATTACACAGACACTGTCCAGCCCTTTTGTTTCTTCTTCTTTTAATCATCAGACATCAACACAGTGAGGATATTTGGTTGCAAATCTTTCTCTTTTTCTCTCTCCCTACCTCACCGGCAGCATTGTTGAATTCGTTCGGCTTCCCCACATGCTCTTCCCCCCTCTCTCTCTCTCTCTCTCTCTCTCTCTCTCTCTCTCTCTCTCTCTCTCTCTCTCTCTCTCTCTCTCTCTCTCTCTCTCTCTCTCTCTCTCTCTCTCTCTCTCTCTCTCTCTCTCTCTCTCTCTCTCTCTCTCTAACTCTCTCTCTCTCCCTCCCTTTTTCTCTCTCTCTTTCTCTCTCTCTCTCTCTCTCTCTCTCTCTCTCTCTCTCTCTCTCTCTCTCTCTCTCTCTCTCTCTAACTCTCTCTCTCTCTCGCTCTTTCTCTCTCTCTTTCTCTCTCTCTCTCTCTCTCTCTCTCTCTCTCTCTCTCTCTCTTTCTCTCTCTCTCTCTCTCTCTCTCTCTCTCTCTCTCTCTCTCTCTCTCTCTCTCTATCCATGATTACATCGGATCACCAACCGAGTTCAATTTCCATTTTAAAATCTATTTTTTCTCTTGTGATTCTTCATTACAGCATATGACATTGGGTTGGGCAAAGAGCAGCCTGAAGGACCAGAAGAAAGTTGTGTCGCTATGCCCCTCAAGGGTATCTACAATCCTGGCCAATCTGGAAGTGAACTAACTGGTCATGTTTCTGAACAGCAAGGTGGAACGTATATGAACCGAGAGCCGGCGAAGAAGGGACAACCAAGCCCTCAGGACCCTCGAAGCCGTGTATATCATAATCTTGCGAATAAATACTCTGAAACATCATCTTACAGTACTGATACTATGTTGCCTGCTAAAGATGGAAATGATGTCTATGAGGAAGCAGGTGTGCAAGGTCTATGCAATGACATTTATGAGGTTGCCGACCAAAACAAAACAACACAAAGTACCCAGCAGAAACTAGTTGACACTGGCTTGGCAACACTGGAAGATCTCGACACAACCTACGGCAACGGCGATTCTTGCCCTGGATCGCGCAAGAGCAGCATGTGTATGTATGGCAATGCGGATTCTCCAAGGGTATCATGCTGTGAAATTGGCCAAGCCGTCAATTTCAACATGGCACTGAAATCGTCCGGGAACTTGTCACCCCTGAAACCAGACCATTCGATTACAGGCAACAGTATTCTTGCATACGACAATCTGAACAAGGAACTAAAATTGAACTCTCATGTTCTGACAACAGTGTTTGGACAGAGTTCCACTGATCCTGCCGACACTGAGTATATATATGGAAATGCAGAGTCGCGCGAGGCCTCACGGAACAACAGTTTGGTTGGCAACGACAACAGGGAATCAGGCCAGGCCAATGGAAACTCGCTCCAGACCTCATTCGCGAACAGTGTAGACTTCTGTGCCGGTGGCATTTCCACAGTGACTTTCTCTGAGGACAATTGCGCACGTTTTCAGATGGGAGAAAGTAATGCTGGAAATGGCCTAGATATTCACCACTTATCAACCTATGAAACTCCCAATGTTAGCGGTAACGCCAGTACCTCAGCAGGCTTGTCCGAAGAAGCGGCTACCGAAGACATGACCTATGAAACTCCCAATGCTAGCGGTAACGCCAGTACCCCAGCAGGGTTGTCCGAAGAAGCGGCTACCGACGACTTGACCTATGGAAACGCACCATCACCAAATGGTTCTCGTCGTGTTAGTGCTGAACTGTCCTGCACCGAGGTATCAACGAGGGATTCATTTCAGGCCTCAGGGGTCAATTCACAGCAAGATGGTGGCAAGGCGGAGGAAACTCTGAACATGGGACCTAATCAGACTCCAAATGTTTCAGCAACAGCAACTAGAAAGAGTTCCAATTTTGGTGATGCACCTGGAAACTTACCTGATCAATATCCCACATCTGACAAGTCTCTGCAGCCATCTAATGCGTGCCTAGCTCTCAGTGATGGCCAGGGTCAGGTGTCGACAGGAAACGTACCTGTTCAACGTCAACGCACCTCATCTCATGCAGGCGCGAACAGTTTGATTTCGGCAGTACCCCAAGGCGACACAAAACCTCCAGGAAGCACTGTGTCGAGAGCTTCGTCTAGTGCTGCAGGCTTCAGTGCCGCTGTTGGCAAAAAGACGCCAGCCCCAATATCTAACGAAATGAAGCAGCTACAGCCATTGCCAGTTAGAAACATCCCGACGTCCACTACATCAGTAGATGATATATATGCAGACCTACCAGAGCCAAATGAGGCTCAAGAGGAATTCATCGAGCGTAGCTTCAGTTCTGTCAAAGAGGAGGACGATGGAGTGTATGGTACCATCAATTAGTACCAAACCATATTAACACAGTTTTTAGTTTCACGTTACGTGCATTTCCACTCCCTGATTTCTAGGTTAATTAACCTTTATCCTCCCATTGACTGTAATGCAGGGAAGTTTTGCATGGTGCATTTCACCTTTTGTCTCTCACCCCACCCCCCAACCCCCCCCCCCCCCAACTCTAACACGCTTGCTCGCATGCACTCATCCACACATGCACACATGCACACTTGCACTTGCACTTACACTAACACTTGCACTGACAACTGCCCTGATTTAGGGTGGGAACGTGAACAAGTTGGGTTAGGAATAGCAACACACACCTCTTCCTTCCTTCCTTCTTCCACTGCCGTGACTGGCTATGTGGCCCTATACGGGGCAGGCCAAGAGACTTGTTGTGCACCGGGTGGGGAACGCCATACTCAGCGCGCGCGGGCCGCGCGAACAGCGTTACACTTGTGCCTCGCAATATCCTGTGGCCGACGAAAACTGCGCGCACAAGTGCCACAGATAAGGGGCTTCACCACAGGCTCCATGGGGGACTGGACAATAGGGTCGACAGCGTCATGGCAGGTGACCCGCCATCCCTGTCGATCTTGAACGATGTCACGAAGCTGCTCCAGAAGAACGCCAACCACACACACACACGCAGACACACACACATACTCATCCATGCCAGTACATACATACAAACACTCGAGCACACACCCACGCACATACGCACACACACACACACACACACACACACACACACACACACACAAACGAACATACACACACACAAATCACTCTTGACATTTTCACTGGACGATCTTGCCGAAACTGAACATCAAGACATTTCTTACGGGGCTCAATGAACAATCAATATTCAATGATAAGTCTCCACCTCTCATCTCTTCTCCTCATTTTCCCATTTGTTTCCTTCCCATTACTCATTAACACATTTTGGCCCCAGCTCTTTCTGCTTCATTCCTCGAAGTACATTCTACCTTTTTCTCTCTAATTATTCAAATGGATGTTCAATTACGCGGTTTAGGATAATCAATTTGTTTAGATTTCAACTCCCCGTGTTTCGTTATTCCCTTTAATATACCTCGTACATTTTATCCCTCTCTGTCTTCCCCTCTTTGATTCCAATTCTTCCGTCTCCCTCTTTCATTGTTACTAAAACCGCGTGTGTGTGTGCGTGTGTGTGTGTATGTGTGCATGCGTGCGTGGGTGCGTGCGTGTGTGTGTTTGTGGTTAAATTCACCAGAAGGCCTTCTCGCGACTATCTTCAGAGGGTGTCGTCACTCAAGTATTGAGCATAACCAAGAGCAACCGATTGATGTGTTTACAACTCAGAAAGCATGCAGCATCTTTGCAAGTGATAAAGGATTATACTTCACTACCGAGAAGTAGAACACACTTCAGGCTCAACATTTTGAAAGTTTTCAGTAAATTAATAAAAATTATACTATAATTTATGTAATATACGTTCATGCCATATCATCAGTGATAAAGGCAACACATAATTATCGGTAGCACAACAGGGATACTATGCTTACAGTGACCCTCCGTTTTCAGCGAGACAAACACTTCGCGAACTCCATGCAGCAGCGTGAGGCAGTGCCTCTTATTCACATTGTTGTCCGCAGCACGGGACTGCGAACCACAGATGGTTTGAATTCATGAACGTTGCAAATGGCTGACTGTCCTCAGCGCTTGCTCTGCTCCTCCACGAGCGACACTAGCAATATAAATTATTGTCAGTCTAAAAATTCCAAAAAAAATATTTTTTTTGAAACCATGGATAGACTCGGATGGAGAGCCAAGGATTAAGAGAACCAAGGAACTACAAGTTACGATAATAATAATGTCCACAAACACTACCAGTTATAATCAGCTCATGCGATAACATTGCACAACACTGACCGACGGTACTGACGTTCTGCAGCTACATGAACGTGTAAGTGGTTATCAGCTCTAGCAAGTCTTGCATGCGCACTCCAACAGCCTTCCGATTTGAAAGGTTGAAACTATGGGTATGTTTTGCTAATCGCCGCTTGCGTCCAGTTGTGATAAGTTTTAGTGTAGAATCCGTGTTGGCCTGGGTTCGCGGGTCAGGCTGCATGCATTCGTGGTCCCAGCTGACCAGCTGTTGCCATGTCGTCTCGATTTCAACTCCAACACTACTCAGAATTAAGGTAATCACACACACAATCACTGGGCGTCCCGCAGTGTAGAATGCCATGCCATATAAATAATGCAACCTGGCCATTTAGGACCGTGGTTCATATAATTATAGGCACACAGGTTGTTTGTAGGGTATGCGGGAGCGCAAGTGGCAAGTATCATGTCGGGACACTTTTTACTTGCTTTCACATGATTATAGTCGATGCCCGACATGTACACGATACAGTACATGATTCATGTGTTGTCAAGGGGAAATGTTATGGTCAACATGTCAAAGCAATAGTGGCACTTAGAGGGGCACATGCCCGTGCCTGTGCAGCTAAGGAGCACGCAGTTGCTGCTAATGTATTTTGCACCACACCCGTCGTTTACAGGGGCGTATTTCAACCCTGGGGCTGAACGCAGGTGTGCAGGCACGCAGCCCTATTTCGATTAGCCCTTGTATATGTACGGTGGGTGTTTAAAAACAGTGAAGACTGTTGGTGTTGTGTGTGTGTGTGTTTGGGGGGGGGGGAGGTTCATAGGGGTACTACGTATTATACATGTACAGCGTGCTGTGCGTGTGGATCTGTGCAAAGTGTGCTTCCACGCACAAGGGCATGTTTATTGATGCACTGGACGCGTGGCAAAGCAGCTCGACATGGTACTGCCCCCCCCCCCCCCTCTCTCTTCTCTCGGTCTCATTCTTTTCTGTCTGGTACGCATGAGCAGTGATGAGCAGTGCTGCTATTGAGACCCTTACTGCCTTAGTCGGTTTACCTGTTCTCGCCCAGCCTCCACTGATTCGGCTGCCAAGGCTATGTGTATCCCTGTACGTTTTGGCAAGATGATGGCTTGTGCCTATCTCGTAAAAAAAACTTTGTAGAATTTTTCAAACACCACCGTGCTGGTGTCGCTCATCAGCAAACATTAATCAGCTGTTCCTCAGATGGTCTCGCCCAGAGTCGCAATTATGTATTTGCATCACGAAATTCACAATAACCGGCATGGGATAAACCTGAAATGGCTACTGCGAGTCACGTGACGTTCATCATCCTATGGCACCCAACGCCCAAGGCGTACTAGGGCACTTAGCACCATGTAGCAGTATTCGGCCCCATACGTACACCCAGAAAAAAACATCGTTGTGAAGAAGCATTTGGTTTACTAGGACCGTCACAAGAGCGAAGAAAAAAACATGCCCCAACCCTGCGCATCATAACCGTCGATGGTAGGTAATGCATTATTTCGGCAGGCGCAATCATTGTTTGTGTGCTCACCTTTCCGCCTTCTACATGTGCATGTAGTTGACACGATGAGAGGACAGAGAAAGTGTTTTTACTCCGAGTTTCACGCACAAGTGTTGTTGTTGAACGGTATCAGCTACTTCACTGTCGCCTTCTAATGGAGCAAGGAAGCGCACCAGGCGTTTGCAGGAACTGATGTCGTTCATACAGTACAATATTAGTAGTCAGTTTTTGTTTGAAGAAATGTAAATGCACGAAGCCTCCCCACTTTTACTTAGTAAATATACATGTACATGTGCATGCACCTCTAGTGCCGGTACATGCAAACAGCCCACGTGAAGCACAATGTACCGTTTTAGAATAATGAGAAATGGACATCTCGATACCGTTCCTGATCCATACCACAAACACCCGTACCACGCTCGCATTGTACTTCGTTGTAGCTCCTTTTCAAAAGGGCAACCGGAAATAGTCGTTATAAGCAGGCCGCTGATTGTGGAAGTAGCCAGAGGGTTTGCAAACGGTTCTCGATCACGGCAGGTGTTGAGATCTAACGATGGCCTAGCCCAAGGCTGCAAAGAATGCTCGCCCGCTCTTCATCCACTTCAGCTATACCCTGGAGCAAACAAAGACCTTCCCATCAATCTGTATGTTCAACGTACAATGTACGTTTACAGACGTCCAGGTGGATGGTCTCTGAATTGTTCGCCATCATTATTATACGTTTTCTGCGGAGGCAGAAGGCAAAAGAGCTGAATGTATTGAGCTGCACGTGTGGTTACTCTACACGCTGCTCGCAAAGGTCTTGGTTGATCACATGGCTCTGCGATATTTTATGTCGTGCTCAACGACACTGTCTTTCCGAAGTCTGACAGAGAACCGAGATAGTTACGGGCCAGACAGAAAGTGATTATTATTATTAAACTCAATCTCGTAGCATGTGCACGCATTGCTAATGTGGGGAGCAACCCCAGAGAAGAGGGCGATAACCAGCCATGGTAAAAGTACAAAAGAAAACAAGAAAACCGTGGAAAGAAAGGAACAGGGAGGAAACAAAGCTCAGCCAATTAAGTGAGATAGCCGGAAATTACATTGTTTAGCTAAACACCCGTGAGTGCTGCAGGAAAACGCAACTCAGTTCAAACAACTTGGCGAAACTGAGACATACTGTGGCAGTGGTGGGCGAGGCTTGATAGCTTGAGCCAGTCAGAATAGGAATTATAACCACTTCAAACAAATAAATTTCATGAAAAACCTACATGGACATGCCTTCACGAATCACCATTTACATGCACACCTGTCTCGCCCATCCTGTCCATTGTTTATTCTGCAAGCAGTGGTAGTGCAGAAACAAACATGTTTAGGGCAAGTTGTGAGCTGTTGGAGTTGGTCGCGCTCTCTCTAACAATATTGGGTGTCTGAGATTTTTGAATGCACTTTTCACAGGCGTCCCTTGCAGTTTCGTCCGGACGCTGAAGAGAAAATCTGGGCTAGTCGTCAAAGTCTTCCGTCAAAATTGCGACCTAGTTGTGCACTCTGTACTTAACCCTCATGCAGTGAGCATCATAGATGTTTAATAAATGCTAACTGATAGGAATGCAAGCGTCTGGCACTGGTATTCATTCATCCACTGAATCGACTTCGGAATTCAGTCCGTAAGGAAAACATAGACAGTCACTACGTCATCATCATCAGTGTCTAGCGTAGAGTAACTATTGTCCGACCCTAGCAGACAAATCAACATAAGCAATGAAGTCATTCTGGGTACATGGGTAGCGAGTTTGCTATTTATATTCGGATTACGTCACCACTCCATAACTCCACGAACACTAGTCATATTTCACTAGTAACCCAGGGCAACGGATGTGAATTGTGGCCACAACGTACTACATACAGTCCATGTATAGGAAACCGTCCCGCAGGATTTTGAAAGTCCGATTAGGCCCGAATCGAGGATCAAAACCTCACTTTTTGGGATATGCTTCTCCGTACATTTTGCCATGGTATACCTGTTCTAATTTGTAAAACCTGATTGAATTTATATTTCCCTGTTCTTGGACTTTTCTGGCCTCTGATATGGCAAGGTGTAGTTGCACGGGTCACACAATGCAGGATGTACTGTTGTTTTTATGATATCTACAACCGTGTGTGGGAGACACCAAAAGGTTATGGTGCCAGTTTCCAATGAATGGACGGTAGTAGATGAGATGATGTCGCCACAAACATCACGCGTCAGAGGAAACCTTCGAACGTGAACCTTTGCAGATCCATACAGATGTCACTAGTTCACATGCCAGCAGAAAATGGATGTTGCAACTGCGACTTTCGCAACATAAGGATGATCAGGCGTGGGCTTCAACTAGACTTGAATAGTTATCATACCGTGTCTGGTCCAGAACCAAACTGTGCAATGTACACAGCTCAGTAGCGCCTCGCTGTTTGCGCTATCTGCAACGCTATCGCACTGAAAGCTAAGTAAAGCCAGGTTCAGCGGCGATTTGCCTAAATGGGAATAAACGGGAATCGCTTGTATCTGCTAATCTGTATACATGTACATGTACATGTATACAAGTAATGTAATTATACTGGAAGACGTAGACAAGGCCAGTTTAATCGAGGGTAATCATACATGTGCGTTTGGACCTGTTACCATTGATTTTGATTCAAATGCATTGAACACGTCACTCCCACACAGTGCCAGATCCGATATTGAATTTTTGGAATTTTCCAGTGGTATTATGTCCACTATGTACATGTACATGTATAGTATGCAACTTATAAACGTGGGGATTGATTGTTCTAATGGAAAAAGTCAAAACGTTAAGTTTGCCCAGTCGCGTTACCATTTTAACGGTACGCCTACATGTACATGTACACGTACACGTAGATTAGCTGACGGGTCAAGTGCGCAAGGAAGCAGAATATTTGAGAACCCGCCATTGACCATAGAGATATCCACAGGTACATTGTATATGCATTGTCCATGTTTGTACTATAAACCTGCTAAACGTTTCCCCATGCATAATATTAAATATGAAGTACAATCGGTAACAGCATTTTTTACTGAACATTGAACACCACCCACTTGATCAAGTTAGATAATCACTGTAGCATGGTATTGTAAGTGGCTAGATATCTACTGCACTCATTTACCATCAGCGCCGCAAGTGCCTAGGCAAACGTGACACAGTCCAAATCTTCCGTTCACTTTAGAAAGTCTTTCAGGCCCTGGTGGTGATAATGCCACCACCAGATGCACTCCCAGTGGCCCATCAGCGTCAGGACATACGCTGCGAGTGCTGTGGTTGCCAGTTCAAGCTGGCACTATGCTCCACACTTCGCCCACGCATGGGCCGTGTCATGTCAGTGCGACGTGGAGAGCCCCACGTGATGAGAATCTCATTCCGCCGTGATCGCCAACTGTTAGTCATGGTCGCTACAAGAGGGTAATTATAAGTAAGCATCGCAACCAGGTTACCAAATAATGGCAGATTACAATGGACTTTTACTACTAGTATTTGAGCGCTGTAGCAGTGTAGAATGGGAACTTGCGTTGAAGGGGAACTCGAACAGAGCGAAGTGGGTTTTCAATTATTCACTCGCGGTAGCTCCCATAGATAAGAATCCGAGTATGTACATGTACATGACAGTGTGTCGTGATACGCCAAGACTAGAGTGGTGCTTCGATCATCTTGCCAATGCTGCTGCTTGCCGCACCGTACACGTGTGCTGCTCTGGCCTAAGCAGCTGCTCTGCTACCCTCCATCCATCTCCTGGGCACGCGGAGCAAGTATTACTCATTGCGTGTATGTCTTTACACGCCGGGATGTCCCGCAACCGCCCCGGGTCCTTGGCATACAAGTTGTTGTTGACATTGCCTGTAGAATCCAAGGAGCATTGTATTGTGTACACTTGACGCACACCGTCCGACTCCGGATGGTTTCGACACCACTCCAAGCTCCCGCTGCACTCCAAGCAGTCCTATAAAAACCCTGTAAGGATGTTGCTACAGGTAGAGGCATTGGTGTGGCAAGGTTCTTCATTTCGTGTTATCAGCTCTTGCAGTAATCAGTCAGATGATGGACAACCAGGCCGCAACCAAGTATTGTCAGCGCAAGGAATCAACAGTGGCAAGGCCCGTAATCTCGAGCGACTTAGAATCCGCTAATGTGTACTCCAGACGCGTATTACCATCCCGGCAGTCTTCAGCAAGAACCATCATTGTGCTGAAAGCGCTAGCAATAATGTTTCTCTATTCAGTCACTCACGCAGGAGCGCTACCGATGAAGCCAAGCCCGCAGCACCACCGGGTTCAGAGAAATGCTGCTGTTCTAGGGGCCATAGGACAGGCTCTGTGCTATTCGAGTCCTGTGCTGGCAAGATCTGGACTGTGCAAAGGCGTGTTCGCCAAAAATACGACTAATGTTACTTCAACACCAGAAATTGCAGTGCCGGTGTCACTTGCAACACGAGAATCCTGCCAGCCACATCGGAAGAACACGACAATGACCGTTGACGGGTGCTCGGCATCTGTGACCATTATCTCCTGTCGTGGCGTCTGCCATTCCAACAGCCTGCTTCGCGCATTCCAGGGAGCCACGGCGCCATCATTGAAAGCATGGAGCAAGATGGAGGAGTCACGGTGTTGCCGCCCTACAGAAACAGTAGCGGAAGACGTCACTCTAGTGTGTAGCAATGGCACCACTAAACTGGCAAAGGTAGCTCGTCCACTAGACTGCCAATGTCAACGCTGACCAGGAATACTAATACCAGACAAAGAGTCAACCCTGAGGATTCACATCGTTGCTCTCTCGAAGATTTAATGTGAGCGCATGAAGCGCCCCAAACTTTTTAACGTGATACTTGAGTTGTTTATTCTAATTCTGTATCAAAATTGTACGCATCATGAGACTACTACTTGGCCGTCACATCTTAACCAACACATTTTTAATAACAACGCTTTATCCTTATTGAACATCACGATTTATTCTCAATTTTAACAGAGCTTGATCAGATCAATTCCAGGTAAAGTTTGATTATATTTATTTCAATATGGCTGCTCAGTATAGATGATGCTACAGTTAGCAACTTCAATTACGTGTCAACTTCTGGTGTCTTCCGTGAAATTGGAGGGTATGATATTCATAGAAGAAAAGTGCCAGAAATCAGCGAAATTCTCGCCTTTGCCTCCTTGGCTCTCAGAGATGACAGGTGAACAAGAGGTGCTGCATTGGGTGCATGTATAAGCGTTCAAAGTGGATGTACTGTTTGCCTGATCAAACCAAGAATTTCAGTACTCCCATGTCTTTACTGCTGTGGCTTGAGCTTCGGACAAATTAGGATTCTGCTAAAGGAGCTCCCTACCCTCTAGGAGCGTCCAACACACCTGGGAGTGCTCCAGCGGTGCAACAAACGCCTGCAAGACATTCATCTTGTAGCGCATTTAGCCCGTAGCGTAAGTAAATCGTTATGTAAGATAGCCTCCCTATTCGCTCTACACTATGAACGGCATCCTGTTCCAGATGCCAGGAGAAGGCAAAACGCTATAATAATTGCCTGTGTTCTTTCGGAACCTTCGATCCCAGGCCAAAGTTCTTTTTAAGTTCTACATGCAGAATAGAGTTGGATTTGTGGAATTTGTTGCTGTTTATCGTCAGTTTTCTGGAACTCAAATACGCGGTATGGGATGCAGCGTAAGAGGCCTTGATGGGTAGCAGTTTTCTATAGCACTCTACATCTTGCCCGAGGGCAACTTCTAATCACGTGCCACAGGCATGGCAAAGTAGCTGTACCAAAAGCACCCTTGTCAACCCTTGACCAGCTCCTGGCCGCCGGAGTCGATTGACGGATTGTGAGGTTTCCTAGGCATGATGACTTTTGTGAGCTTGATCAAATCCGGGGAGAGCGCCTGTGCCAGGGGATTCGGCTGCAATCGAATCACCTCGCTTCGAGTGTTCTCTGAGTGCGTTCCGAAAGGACTAAATTTAATATGAACGACCAACGTACACGTATGCGGCAGCGGTGTAGGGGAAAGCGTCCTTCAGGTCCAATACAGAGATCAGCATACAACGATACAGCCACTGGACGTCGTCAACCCTCTATTTGCCTTTGTATTGTATATACGCAGGTACGGCTGTATAGTGATTGTGGAGTACAAAAGACATCTGACAAAGCGAGAATGCATTTCGGAAGCACCACCATCAAAGTCCAGTAAACGCTAATTTCCCTGCACGCGTATGTACCTTTCCCCATCATGGACTTCCAGAGACCATCATTCGCCAGTGGTCCTGTTAAAGGCCACGTCAAACCCTGTGTACGTATACCCGTTCAGAGTAGGCACTCGGATAATTATTATTCATACACATGTACATACATGTACATTGACCTTGGCGTGACGAACTATCCGTACCGTCAACCCCAACCCGTATGGTTAGGTCACCCATGTCCTGAGGGTGCACCTGCCTGGTTGCCCAGCCCACTGCAGTCGTCCTTCTTCAATTTTGTATTTTGTATTTATTCAACATTTCCTGGCTCGTCAAACAACTGTCAATGGCAAATGAATGTGAAATGAAGGCTGATAACGACGGTGACTATCCGAAACAGTTAAAAAAAGTAAAAGGCATGAAGGAATCAAGAGTCGAAAATATGCTTTGCTGAGAGCCTTCTGTTCCCGTATTTTCTTTTTATCTGTGTCTGCTGCCGAATTTCCCGTTCCTGGGTTACCTGGACTTCATTCGCTTCCTTGTCATTGGACATGTTCAGTCCGTTCGGTTTGCGAATTCAAATAAACACAACCCAACCCGAGGAGATGACGATAGTAGAGGCAGGCGCAGTTAACCAGAAATAAGACGTTTGGTTGTGTTTTGGTTGGTTGTGTTTATTTGTTTAAATTCCTTACTATAGAGTAATATAATAATATAATCTTTATTTCAGGATTACCCAAAGGCTAACGCCTATCTGGGGGATCTCCTATTTGTGTATGTACTAGTAACATACTTATGGATGCGAGAGAAAGTGCGCAAAGTGAGTGTGAAATATTGGTTTTAAAAAGGAATAATAAGAAACACAAGGAAAGAAAGTAAGACAGAAAAGAAAAGAACAAGCATATAGCATCGTAAGCCAGCCACCTCTTTAATCAAATACTTTATAGGCCAGCGCCCTCTGTAAACCTGCACAATTTTCAGTAGCTACTTAAAATTTCCTCTTCAGGCATCACTGTAATGAAATCCTAAAAGGACAAGGTTTGCTTCAGGTTTTCAAGATTCAAAGATCCTGATTCCGGTAGCATCGCGACCGTGCATGCGTAGCGTGAAACCCGTAATGCATGGCTGCATAAGCGTGTCGGCTCTTTGTGCTGTTGTTTTGTATAAGAGTACTGTGGTTTTACATCAATTATCCACCACCACCACCAACCCCTTTCCCTATCTGTACTCTCTTGTGCCATCATCCTTCAATGCGACGGACCCACCGTTAGGCGGTCAGCCTTGGGTCATCCTAATAAATACATTATTATTATTATTATTATTATTATAGCCATGTTGGTTCCAACTCCACTCAACCCCTCATCTACATGTATGCAGATGATGTCCGTGGCCATGTCGGTTCCACTGTCCACATGCTATGATCACCTTCTGTACAAATTTAGTCACGTGACAAAGATGCGCGGATGCATGTGAACTTGACTTTTACTAAAAATTGCACTTCCTCCTCATGAGTGCAAGGCAATGACACGTGAAAGCAAAATGACCCAGTTATACACTGCAGTATGCGCGCGGCAATAGACGCAAGACAATTGTCGTTGCTGTCATATTGCCGCTCCTTGCAGGCAGTCTCAACAACACTGGTCCCTGGGGGATTGGCGCTGGCCCAGGTACATGTATATCACACGTGTGTAGAGATTTTAGCATTGGCAAATTGCGAATCGCGAATTAAGTTAAGGAATTTTCACATGGATTGCCAAGCGGGGTATTAGGATTTTTGTCTGATGAAGCATCCTAACAAGCCACAGGACCCCTATGGCACTGCCAGAAGAATTCTTTTCTTATGAAGCGTCCCAACAAGCCTATGACGAATGGCATTGCCGTAGTGGTCCTACCTACCTGTACATGTACAAGGACACAAACGTTTAGTGTATGACGTATGTAAAAAAAAAGGTAAATTATCGTGTCCGTTCCCGAAGGGAACTCACGACGGCCGCTAACACCTAGCGGCAGATGTAGCGCCTAACGGTGGGGGTGAGTGGATAAGTCTCACAACCACTGGCACAAGTGCCGAAAACGACCCCATTAGCTGAATCCATGTACCCCTTGTGCCTGGCGACAAGTTCCCAGTTGACTGTGGGTAGCAGCACGGCTGGAAAACCGCTCCCAGTTACGTACATGTATGAACCGGGTGTTAAGTAACCGTAATAATAATAGTGAAAAAGGAGAAGGACAAAATGTTATGACTAACTGTCCACCAACGTAACCAGATCTGAAACAGTCAGCGGGTGCGACAAAATGGCACAAAACTGACAAGAAGTGCCTTGGAGAAGTGTTGAAGCTAGTGTCAGGTCGCCGAATGTCTCAGTACTCCTTGCCAGTTTTGTGCCATTTTGTCGCACTCGCTGACTGTATAAGATCTGGTTACGTTGGTGGACAGTTAGTCATAACTCGTAACATGTTGTCCTTCTCCTTTTTCACAATAATTTGATTGGCTCACCATCGGAGTAATAATGATAAGTAAAAGTTCTGTCCGCAGATTGAGTGATTATGTACAAGGTACATATACCGGTATACATGTATGTGTATGCATAACCTCTACTGAATAAGGTGACACAGAGAGATCCGCGATGATAAACGCATTGACGCCTGTTGTAGGGACCATTTGCCCATTGTAATCTGGACTGTGATAATCATCCTCGTGAGGGGGTTCTGTGTGTAGGTGTTGTGCATCTAAAAGTAACTCCATCCATCTGGCCCTCTCAGAAACTGTCAAACGTCAATCTTATCTGCATGGATCCTCTCACTTTATCATTGCTTGAAGTGACGTACGAACATTGTTCGTGACAGGTCGCACTCTAGGCACGTAATCTTCACTCCCTAGTCCTGAGACAGAGTTTCGGCGGATACCCTACTACACGTACATGGATACCCTACCTACATGTACATGGATACCCTACTTACATGTACATGGATAAACTACCTACATCAGTACATGGATACCCTACCTACATCAGTACATGGATACCCTACCTACATCAGTACATGTACATTGTAGGTATGCAAGCTGCCATTTCTGGTTTCCAATGTTGATGAAATACAGTCTCTTTTGCGGTGATGGGGGAAGGATGACTGGAGCCTAACGTATACCAATATTGTGCGCGGCCACTTAGTACTTTGCATATAGTCAACATTTCCTGGCACTTACACATGGCATTTCGAGCACCAACACGCTATATGGGGTATTGCGAAAGGGGCTGTGGTCAGCAGAAGGTGGCATGCATCGTTGAGTGTCCTGTACTCATTTTCTGAGGTGCTCGTTCGCCTTCATCCTAGTACAGCAGTGGGTGAAATCTGACCCCGAATCGCATTTCTGGCGCCCTCAACTTAGTACGAACTTAGAATACTTCTCAACTTAGTAGTACATGTAAATGTAGTATTTATTGTATTTTAACCCTTTCAGCCCTGACTGGAAAATCACCTCCCACTGGGCCAAAAATGGCAATTTTTGAGAATGCATATTCTGGTCCAAAATTGATTGGAGATGTTGGGTATGGACATATGCACTGTGAATCCGAAGAAATTTTGCAGGATTTCATTGTACGAGACTCATAACACCATATTTAGATATGCGACTTTTGGCGATTTTTCCTCAAAATTCATTCAATTTAGGCAATTGACGACAAAGATCAGACAAGCAATGGCAAGCAGTGCTATAACTGGTCAGTGTTGACTTCAGAATGGAGAAATGTCATATAACATGCTTGATATGATCCTGGTGTTCTACGGCAACCTAGACTAGAGTACAGCGACTCGTTTTATACGGCGCTTGCATCATATGCGACTGCGCGATCCAGAATGGGTCTTTCTTTTTCTTGGGCGCCTCGTAAAGTTTGAATCCTCCAGCAGCCCTACCTACTTCAAGACAAAACCATATGATGGACAGTGAGGATGCCGAGTGACTGGAGTAGCAACCACAGCAACTGCATCAGCTATAATAGCAGCCGGTGCAGTGGCAGCGGTTGACTCACTGTGCTCGGCTCATCCCAGGGTGATTCATCTCTGGCCGCACGCGTACGTACGTACGTACGTACACGGCGCAGGTAAAGTCATATTGATGGAGAATGCAATACTGCTCATTCTCTGATTTAGACACTCATTGGCAAGACAATCCAGCTATGAAAATAGTTTGAAGCATTTCCTAAACAGCCGAGTGCATACTGCGTACCGGTGTACGTACGCATGAAAATTCAAGAAACAATCGGCTGCGCAATTTCTGATAGTGGTTCAAAATTGCACAATTATTGACTATTCTGGATTATTCTGGATTCATATTAGATAACAATCTCCATCCTGTAGGTGCCTGGCTCTGTACTCAACATACAATACTTACATGTATGCACATCTCTATTGTGATCTGCATGCATGTCTGACCAGTACACTTGACTTCAAATTCAAATATTTTCAAAAATCTGACCTTCAAATTTGATCGCAGTTTACTTGAGGAACTTCAGCAAACGGGCTCACGACAGACAGCTCCTACTCAGAACACCATGCCTAGGTGTCAGAGACTTCAGCATCGCTTTCCAAATCTCTTTGGTCTCCAGCATCCCCTGCGTCCGAGTCAGCTGCGATCTTTTGAATAGCAGCAAATTCGTAATCCTCAGAAAACGACTCCGACACAATTTCGCTGTCTCCAGAATCATCCTCAGAGTCATTACCCGCCTCACACTGCTTCACAGGACTCCTTCCATCGACACAGAGTAGTTGAGCTACTTACCTTGCCGAGAAACAGCAGGGCAAGATGACGAAAACGAACTTTCAGCAAAACAATTTATTTGAACGATATGCCAAAATGCGCACTTCAAACTCAATGCTCGCGGCTGTTCTGCTGTGCAGACTGGCCACATACGCTGCGTACACGTCGGTCAGGTCCTTCAGCCCACTGAGGAACAGTTCCAGGCCCCGCTGATGTTGAGGCATCAGTACAAACGCGACGTACACTGAGGACGTATATATACGTCGTCAGTGGGGCAGGTGCACACGTCATGACGTATATATACGTCGACAGTGGTGAAAGGGTTAAGAAAAAAAACGTAAAATTTGCACGTCCCTCGACGCCCTCGACGCCCTGGAAGTGGCGCGAATGCGGCGGAATGTACACACGTACATGTACAAGTACAGTGATGTAATCGGAACTGATCCAACGCTTCAATGCCAGGAGATCGAAAGCTGTACAGCTGGTCCACTTAAAGGGTTAAAATTCTGCATTGACACCAAAGGCTCGAACATTTTCTTGAACATATTTGTATTATGTACCATCAGAAAGTCTTCGTCACCCAATGTCCTTCCATAAACTACTTCGAAGTGCATGTACCGGTACATATACATATACATTGCACATGTATCCACAGAGCCATCTACAACCATTGGAGTTCACAGCAGCAGTGAAGGTAGCAGTGAGCGATGGGAGCTTGCCCAGTACTGTGGAAGCCACTTGCTACGTACATGTCATGTTCTCTTACTAGAGGATATTGACATCCGTTGGGAAGTGGTGCGCTGGCCTCGAAGGCGTGACTACTGCGGGTCCATTTTTGCATTGTCATACTGTGCGTGTACGCGCGACAAGGGCCGATTTCAAATAACGTCGCCGGCTCCGGCCATTTCAATGTCCACAGGAGTACATGTACAGTGGATATCGGTTATAAAGTCATCGGACATAGTGATAAACCGGCTATATTGATACAAAATGAAAATATCAAAAGCAAAACCAGAAAAAGCCAGTCAAATTATCATTATAACCAATATATCGTATATAGCGATAAATCGGCTATAAGGATACAGAATCACCATTCAAAACACCTCTTTGCACAGAAAAATTATCGTCTATAGTGATAGCAACACACAAGTGTGAGGCATTGATGTCTCGACTTGGAGCCACATGTGTGTTGTCATAGGGTATTCTGGTCTGGTGCTTCCTGGATGATGCCTTTGGGCCAAGAAGTTCTTCACTCTATACTGGAGAAGGTGCAGTAGCATCCATCACGTATCAGTACGCTACATTAGCACGATCGAGTACCCACACGTGTATAATGTGTATGTGTGACGCGCGCAGTTGAAAATCGCCGGTAGTGATATACCGGTTATAGTGATAAAATGTGAAAAATCAGAAGGGCACGTTATAACCAATATCTACTGTAGTATCCCTGCTTTATGGTTTACACATGACTAGTACTTTGCATGACTCTTATAATTACTCTTGTTACTACTTTCGGACAAGTCCTACATCATAGCTCACACATAACTTGATTACATCAGGAGTACCGCGCTTCTAGAAGATCATAGATCTTCCATGCATGCTGCTGTCATCACTTCTAGTATCACTTCCTTGTAGTTACTAGTCATGTACAGTCATGACTCATGTACATGTATGTCATGTTGTTCCGGACTATTCCAGACCTTCCACGTCATATGCCCGATGGGTAATGTTGCTGACTAAATTGCATAATATAGATATCTCATCTTCTAGAATACCTCGCTTAGTCATCATGTTAATGTTACGCAATGCTCACTTCGTCTACGTGTATAGCAATGATGATCTAGGTTTGCCTTCTCCACTATTCTAGAACTTGTACTAGAAGGATGATTTCGTAATCACTGCAATGGCTTACTAACCTTACTTTCCTACCGCCGCCTGCTTTGCTATACATACTTTGCTTGCCTATAAAAGCTGCTGTCTTTTCTGCCACCACGAGATTAGCTCAGATTAGAGCTGAGCTGAGAGAGAGAGAGCAAGTTCACTTTCACTTTGATATAAGATAACCTCCAGGCCGTGCCGGAGTAAGTTCTGATACGTTAGTTGACTGACTGTGGGTAGTAGCCTCCTAGCCTCGCCGACGCACGTTACATTGGTGCCAGCGGTGGGATACGTTACATTGGTGGCAGCGGTGACGAACGTTACATTGGCGGCAGCGGTGGTTCAATTTTATAATTGCTAGATTTGAACCCATCTAGTATCTGTACTGCAATGATGGCAGCCGCGCTACAGAATTGATGGCAGCGGTAAATTGTTTTATTGGTGGAACCGGTACCAGCATGGCCCAATCTGATGCGTCAGTCGCCGCTACTCCTTCGCCCGCCATGTCTCCCCCTAGCCTGAAATGATGACGGACAGCGTCTCTACCGATCAAGCTCCATGTCCAATGTAAGCTGATTCCAGGTATGGCATTCTCTTTCCTGTCTTCCTTCAGTCCTTCTATTCTCTTCAGTCTTCCTTTATGCGAGTGAGTGAATCCAGTTTAGTCCGGTAGGCGTCCGATCATGGTGAGCCACGGTCTACCTAGCTAACCTGGGACAATGTGTGTGAGAATGCCCTTGTGTACTCAGTTCGGCTTGGAACTGCGATTTGGCTGGCAGGTTGTGCCAGGGTTGTGCAGCAAGTCAACTGTGGGTTTTTGTCGGTCCTGTTTGGAGGACAATATTCCCTTTTTTGACCCCGTGAGATGGTGAGAACCTGGTGTGCTTCTTTTTTTTGTTTGTTATCAGTTCAGTTCTTCTGTCTACTCTAAAACGTTATCTTTTCCGATATTATTTGCCATATTCCGGTTGACGCTCTACAAGTAATACGCTATCTACTACTATGACGTTCACACCGCCTCCTATGATCTGCTGCTGAGCTCGAGCTACTACTACTACTACTACTACTACTACTAGTGTCAGTTGTCACCCTTTCGTCCGAATATCAAGCACTCTGTTCAAGATTCAAGAATACATGTACGTGAATGCAAGTAAAAAGTTAGTTGTCCAGTCCACCTACTGACGGTGCCTTCTAGTGAGTACTGTTCATCATACATCATCGAACTCTCTGTCAAATCACGAGGGCGTGATTTAGTGTAGGAAGGGAGGGTGTAGTATCCCTGCTTTATGGTTTACACATGACTAGTACTTTGCATGACTCTTATAATTACTCTTGTTACTACTTTCGGACAAGTCCTACATCATAGCTCACACATAACTTGATTACATCAGGAGTACCGCGCTTCTAGAAGATCATAGATCTTCCATGCATGCTGCTGTCATCACTTCTAGTATCACTTCCTTGTAGTTACTAGTCATGTACAGTCATGACTCATGTACATGTATGTCATGTTGTTCCGGACTATTCCAGACCTTCCACGTCATATGCCCGATGGGTAATGTTGCTGACTAAATTGCATAATATAGATATCTCATCTTCTAGAATACCTCGCTTAGTCATCATGTTAATGTTACGCAATGCTCACTTCGTCTACGTGTATAGCAATGATGATCTAGGTTTGCCTTCTCCACTATTCTAGAACTTGTACTAGAAGGATGATTTCGTAATCACTGCAATGGCTTACTAACCTTACTTTCCTACCGCCGCCTGCTTTGCTATACATACTTTGCTTGCCTATAAAAGCTGCTGTCTTTTCTGCCACCATGAGATTAGCTCAGATTAGAGCTGAGCTGAGAGAGAGAGAGCAAGTTCACTTTCACTTTGATATAAGATAACCTCCAGGCCGTGCCGGAGTAAGTTCTGATACGTTAGTTGACTGACTGTGGGTAGTAGCCTCCTAGCCTCGCCGACGCACGTTACATTACTGTACATGGATAAGACATACATGTATAATTTTCGGTATCTGCAATACAGAACTTCACGGAAGGTGGAGTGTATGCATCGAGGCAGCAGAGTTGGATGCAACATTGGACTTCAATTGCGCTGTAATTTGAATTGTTTCTGCGAACCCTTGTTTTGTCAAGCCAATTGGTACACTACAACCTCTATTTCTAATAATACTAAATTATTAGAGATGCGATAGCGAAATACACGTATAAGAGAACGCACTTCATTGTCTGACTTTAGATGAACTGGTCGTGGCATTAATACCATCAGCGACTAGCCGGTTTCCAGAAAAACTACCAACTCGCTAACTCAGCCGCGCAGGTGACCTGTGAGAGCGTCACGAGTAGAGTGGCCAGCCACCTGTGCGTGTATATGCACTTGCATTCTGCCAACAGTTGAAAGACGTACACTGTCACAAATAAGTGATCAGCCCTTGTGCACAAATTGGAGTCAAAAGAGTCATATGAATCGCCTTTCCATGATCAATGCCTCATTTTTTGTTGGATGAGAGCAACGAAGTAAACAAGAAATGCTGTTCTTTTCGAAACACGAGTGCACAGTCAAGAGTTCACGGACTGTGCGGGGAGTGCGGTACGCACTGGCTGCACAGTGCGAAGTTGCAGCATGCACGTCAAGGGGCATGCTGGTCTGAAGACAGTGTTCTTTTTGTTCTTGCACTGCTGCTGTACAGTTGCAAATCCCACCCACCCACCCAATTGTATATTCATTGCTAGATATGTATGTGCACACGGATTAATCGGCTGAATAAGCAGTAGTGCGCGTATGTCGCGAGCATGTTTCCGCGCGCGCGCGCGCGCGTGTGTGTTGTGTGTGTGTGTGTGTGTGTGTGCGTGAGGCCAATTTCAGATAATTCTGTAGTGAGGTAGCACATTGGCTTTAGACTGGCCCATTTGGGGTTATTCAGCATCTCCACTATTGTCGCTGGCAGCAGTTCCCATTCATCAGTGCACTGATCCGTGGTGAGCGCAATTCTATCGGAAGTTCATGTATCCAGCATACCATCCATGGCTTGGATCGCTTACTGTCTTGCGTTGTTTTCTTTTTGTTATGCTAAAGCGATGTGTACCAGGCTGCCATAATTATGTTTAAATGCTTGTCTATGCCTGTGGCGTAGTTATATTAATACACATGCGGTGCAAGAATTGGAGCAGCTGTTGCTGCGACCCTGCAGTTCTATTGTTGTTTTTGTGGTGTGTACGAGAGAGTCGAAAAGAATTTTACTTTTGTGAAACTCGCTTGGTTTTTCACTTACTCGTGCAGGAATTGGGAAGACTATTCAAAAAAGGAGAACGACCATGTCGTCATCGATAGGAATTTATGAAAGAAACTAAACAACTAAACTGGTCCTTCAAAATCTAGTCTACCATCGGTGGGAGTCTGGAGACGATGGTAGTGATTGAAACGGTTACGCAAACAATTGAGCTATCAGTGTGCGTTTGCTGTCCCAGAATGACTCAGTGTTGACGAACGATGATATAAACATTTGAAACACAGAGAGGAACGTTTTCATGCGTTGACACGCACCGTTCCACCGCAGTAACGCTGATTCAAGCTTCTGTGTATGTGTAACACAGACTCTTTGCCAACAGATCAGTATTCACAACCACACATCAGCTAAGCTTCTATGCATGGTGTCAACAATCGACTGGGACTCATGCATTGATAAGAGCATGCAAATCAGATCAGGATTTGAATACAAAGGACGTGCACTGTGCAGTCAGACGTTGTTTATGGTCGTCTGACACTAAAGAGTGGGAGGCCAGGCACTCCGCACTGAAAGGAGTGAAAGAAGAGTTGCTGCATTCATTTTTTTCTAATCTGTGCACAGGCAGCATTCTTCTCCTGTCTGTGGAAAACGAATTTCCTCGCAGACATTACAGGCAACGGCTGAGTCAGCATTTAAATGTACTAATAGCCCTCGAGTTGGAGGTGTTGCAACGAAAATGAGGTGAGACGGACATAGCGGCCAAAGTGCATATAACATTCCTAAAATTCAGTTGGCTCTGTTCTGTTCTGCGATGATGGAGCGTTTCGGCAGAACCCTTTGACTTTTCAATGCGGTTCAGGTCCAACTCTCCAATTCTCAAAGGTCGGAAAGAGAGTATTCACAGGAAAGGAATGCCATGTGTCGAACACGCTGAGCTACGCAAGTTTCGCTTCCTGAACTTTGAAGGCCGCGCGTCATGGTGTGCTGTGGACAGCACCAAAGAGAGGAACATCGCCAATGCCGGCCAGTTCAGGCCAGTACAGATACAGGTGCAACAGATCTCAGTACTGCACTTTATTGAGCCAGATTTAGAAAAGCGATCCTGTCATCTTTTCCATAATGATGATGTAAGGGAAACCTTCAAACTTGATGCTCAAAGCAACATTGTGTGCTAACTGTCAATCCGACCGAGCTCATCAGACAAGTAACAAAGCGAGCTCAGAAGCGCTTTGGATCCTTCAGAGTTTTGCTGTTCAACTTTACTAGTCTCTTCGTCGAGCTGTAGGAATGTGCTCTACCCGACCACCACTACACTGCTCATACATCCTATAAGATGTTGCATCATTATTATGGTATGGTATGGTATTTTAATTTTTATTCACCAATCGAACAGGCAGATCTTGCCGGGATGGCCAGAGCCAACCACGGCTAATACTAATTGATGAAAAGAAACGAAAAAAATGGTACTTTGTCATCTCAGTTGTCTGATGATTGCCTAGCGGCATGAAACTCAGAGTTAAGGTGGCAGACTACCCAAAAATTCGCTGAAAAATCGAATTTGTAAATTCATATTGAGTGCTACGTCAGTTGAAAGAGCATGAGTAGCTGCAAATTCTCTGAAAATTGTGTCCCTATCTGACCAGCCGTTCAAGAGTTATGGCCGAAAATGTGCCCTTGCAAAGAAAGATTTTTTTTGTTGCATGCTGTCATTTGTTGGCAGCACTGTACATGTATTTGAATGTGAGCAGACTGTGCGCAACTTGTCGTATTATGGAAACACGCGAAAGTGTGCAGAATTTTGCCCCAAGTCCAAAAGAGTCCAAAAAATCACGTTAAAACCACGTATTGGGCTGCACGGCGGCGGGCGAAGCCCGCCGCCGTGCAGCAGGACTTTTGCTAGCACCCTCGTGACGTTGCAGATATGTGGCTTGATTATTGTAGTTGACGTTGATTTAGTGACTTTGGCAAGTTTGAGTCGTGTCAAGAAGTCAGGTAGGATTCAGTACTAGGCAGTAGTGAAACGTGAGTGGCAGTCTCTGCCGGTTTCTGAGGGCATCCTGGATTTGGTGTGCAGCGCTGTTGAAATGGCTTGCTGTGGAGGTCCCAGCACTGGATGTTGTATCAAAGGTACGACCTCGTAGCACGTGCTAAACCTAAAAAAAATCAAAAATTGACTTGGATCTGTGGGAGTCCGTGAGAGAACGCCCACTCGTTCCGTTGTGACAGATTCCAGGGCCGCGTTGAGGGGCCCTACCCCACCACCCATGGCTGCTTCTGGACTTGTTTTAGGTTTGGGTCCCGCTCACGCACAGAATGGGCACGAAAATGTGAAAAAATGTAAATGCATTTGTTTGGCTCCTGGGTGGCTCGCACACCGTGGCACTATGCCGGAAATTTGAGTTTTTCCGGCCTGGGAAGCCTGTCAGTGAGGCGCAAGAACTTGTAAATCATGTCCTGAGGGTCAGCATAGTGGCAGGAGTGTGTGGTCAAAATTTCACTCAAATCCACTGAGAAACACCAAAGTTACGGTCAAATGAAATTTATGGGTAGGCTGCCCCCTTAAGGTGGCAGACTACCCAAAAATTCGCTGAAAAATCGAATTTTTAAATTCATATTGAGTGCTACGTCAGTTGAAAGAGCATGAATAGCTGCAAATTCTCTGAAAATTGTGTCCCGATCTGACCGGCCGTTCAAGAGTTATGGCCGAAAATGTGCCCTTGCAAGGAAAGATTTTTTTGTTGCACGCTGTCATTTGTTGGCAGCACTGTATTTGAATAAGTCCAAAAAATCAGGTTTTTGAGCCAAGTATTAGGCTGCACGGCGGCGGGCAAAGCCCGCCGCCGTGCAGCAGGACTTTTTCTAGCACCCTCGTGACGTTGCAGATATATGGCTTGATTATTGTAGTTGACGTTGATTTAGTGACTTTGGCAAGTTTGAGTCGTGTCAAGAAGTCAGGTAGGATTCAGTACTAGGCAGTAGTGAAACGTGAGTGGTAGTCTTTGCCGGTTTCTGAGGGTATCCTGGATTTGGTGTGCAGCGCTGTGGAAATGGCTTGCTGTGGAGGTCCCAGCACTGGATGTTGTATCAAAGGTACGATCTCGTAGCACGTGCTAAACCTAAAAAAATCAAAAATTGACTTGGGTCTGTGGGAGTGTGTGAGAGAACGCCCACTCGTTCCGTTGTGACAGATTTGAGGGCCTCGTTGAGGGGCCCTACCACATCACCCATGGCTGCTTCTGGAAGTTGTTCTAGGTTTGAGTCCCGCGCACGAACAGAATGAGCACGAAAATGTGAAAAAATTGTAAATGCATTTGTTTGGCTCCTGGGTGGCTCGCACACCGTGGTACTATGCCGGAAATTTGAGTTTTTCCGGCAAATAGGCCCACAGCTACCAACTAATCGACCGTTTCCCCACTCAATCCCCATGCACCAGTATCATACCTCGCACCTATCGTGCCCAACCCCGCTCAACAGCAGCCACGACCGTGGTCCCACTCAATCCCCATGCACCAGTATTCATACCTCGCACCTATCGTGCCCAACCCCGCTCAACGTGTGTAAGTGGTAATAAGCTCAAAGTCGGCAATGTCAATAAACGTAGCTTCATAAGCAAGCAAGACGAAATCCTGACCGGTTAACCCTACTCCACGATCATGATATTGACGTGCTTTGTGTCACGGAGACATGCCTGAAAGGAAGCATTCCTGACAATTGTCTGAGCTTTCAAGTGTATGGTCTATTTCGCGTCGATCGAGAGAACTGCGACACTCCGTGGGCTACCCTAGGCGGAGGAGGAACAGCGACCATTGTCCGCACCAATCTTAACCCCACCTCAGTCACACATACAGACCAGATTACATTGGAAACAACCACGATCAAGATAGCACTACCACGCATCACCTTAGATATTGCTGCTGTTTATCCACCACCCAGACATCATACACCGTCATTCACTTCAGCCTTTATTAACACCTTCACCGAGTTAAAAGAATTCGGGTGGACACACCCATTCCCACAGTGCTGCACATCACATCCGAACCAGTTCCGTTATTTTTACAACGTTTCGGCACTTGGTCATCGTCAGGTAATAACAATGAATACCGTGGAAGCAACACAAGAGCAGTATATACGCAGAGTGTGGCGCCAAGAAAGATGCGAATTATGTCACCTAGTATGCAGAAGGGGGGGGGCAGAGAGAGAGAGAGAGAGAGAAAAGGCGCAACTAGCACATCACGGAGGAGAAGCAGCAGAAGATAGCGCGCATTGTGCTCTGTGAATGGCGTTACGCAGAGTATAGCGCCAAAAAATAAAAATTCATTTCGAATTGTGTGCGGAAGCCAGCATCAATCAGCCACAAGACCATCAGAGAACACAGAAGACATCAGAACTGCCGCCGTCTTCTCTGCGATGCCATCGAAGACAAATAACACCATAATTATTTGGCATGTACCCTCACTTCGTAGAACACAACGGCGTGCTCTTCTTCTCCGTGATGTGCACAGTTGCTCCTTCTCTCCCCCCCCCCCTCTGTATAGAGGTGACATAACTCGCATCATTTTATTATTTTGGTGCTAAATGCAGTCACTGGGCGTTCACGTCGCCGCCAAGATCCTAGTTGTAGCATCAGTGAGGTGGCCGACACGTTCCACTCCATTGTCACCGATCCCAACCGTCCTGAACAACTCTATACCCCGCACGGTCCCGCTGGACCCGTCTCCTTGACCGAACTTGATCCTGTGACTCTTGCTGACGTCCGACGTCTCCTTGAGAAGTTGGATGCGCGGAAAGCAACAGGTAGTGACGGCATACCGGGCTCTCTGCTACAGCAGTGTGCTGACTTGCTTGCATATTCTCTTGCTGTGCTGTTCTGCACCTCGCTAAGGACAGGAACCATTCCATCCGCATTGAAATTGGCGTCTGTCGTGCCACTGTACAAGGCCAGTGACCCATCAGTCCCCACCAACTATAGACCTGTATCCCTTCTCCCGATAGTGTCCAAGTTGCTAGAGAGGGTAGTGCAACACCAGTTAGTTCGTCATTTGGACTTGACCAAGGCATTACCCGAAACACAATTTGCCTTCCGCAAGAAATGTTCCCCGGAAGACGCCCTCTGTCTGCTGACTGATAATCTGCAGAAGGCGAGAGACAGTGGCAAGACGACAGGGCTGTGCCTACTAGACATGTCGAAGGCTTTTGATAAAGTGCACCACGACAAGTTAATTCAAGACCTCCTTGCGGTTGGAATTTCTGGAAAAGTCCTTAGTTGGTTCGTCGACTACTTGTCCGGCCGCAAGCAGCAGATCCTCATCTCGCCTTCAACCAGCCCTGCTCTAGCTTGCACCTGCGGAGTGCCCCAAAGCTCTGTTCTCGGCCTTGTCCTCTTCAGTATATACACACGAGATGTCCCTTTGGTTTCCTCGCCTGTGCCAAGTGTACAATTTGCAGATGACATAGCCCTGTACGACTCCCAGGCCTCAGCGGCGGAAGCGTCCAGAACCCTCATCACAGCGGCAACTGCTCTGGCCGGTTGGCTGAAGTTCCGAGGCCTCATCTTGAACGCCACCAAGAGCCAGGTTCTGACTATCTCTCTCCAGCAGCATGTACAGGAAGTAACAGTCAAAAGCGGCGACTGTCTCCTCCCCTCAGCGTCTTCTGCGCGCTACCTCGGCGTTCACCTTGACAATCGCCTAGATTGGGACACCCATGGTAACTATGTGGTCACCAAGGTTGCCAAGAAAATTGGCGCCTCGTGGCAGGCACGCCGAAGCCTATCAAGACGCTCTCGTCAGGTGTATGTGAAGGCGGTCATAATGCCCGACCTGCTTTATGGCTCCTGCTGCTTTTCAGCCGCAATGCGAGAGGGTCCACTGAAACGACTGCAAACCGCGCAAAACAGAGCCATCCGCTGTATCGATGGCAACCCGCCCCGAACAGCCATGCAGCCGCTGCTCACTGCTCACTCCCTGTACCGTGTCAGCGAGCTCTACAGGCAGAAAATATTGATCACCATCTGGCGGTGCATCCACGCCCGCACCAGCCCTGTGCTCGCCCAGCTTCTGACCCCGGCACAAGGCATCCCTACCCGCCATCAGCAGTCAAATGGCCTACTAAGCCAGGAAAACCGTAGCCGCCGCGGTCAGCGGAGATTTTCTGTTGCTGGTGCTCTGCTGTGGAACGCTCTCCCTGGTGAGGTCCGCACAATTACCCGGCTACCTGAGTTTAAGCATGCATGTGTACCATACGCCTGTAGGGAGTAGTTCGAGTTGCTGCTGATCGCTCTGCTCTCCGTCCCCGTGCAGTTCAGTAATCCTCACGTAGTATCACAGATACATCGTATTCTCTCTCTCCCCCCGTTTACTCGCAGTTATTAGTATCCTATTGTCTTACTATGTGCTTCCATAGCTTTTACTATGTTCTTCCATAGCCACTTCTAGGCTAAGCCTTCGCCGTCATTTTATTGGGTCGTAGTCCCGTTTGAATGTGCGAAGTGAAATAAAAAAACCAACCAACCAAGTACCGACACCATGGAAGACTCCCGCATATTTCTCAGGTATTCGCTCTCGGGATCGAGCCCATCGCCGGTGGCGAATCAGTCCATTACATCATAGCAGGAGATTTCACTAGCCCGTTCGAGCGCAAAGAAACGAGAGAGAGAGAGAGAGAGAGAGAGAGAGAGAGAGAGAGAGAGAGAGAGAGAGAGAGAGAGAGAGAGAGCTGAAGGCCAACCGTTACCATCAACTGCTGAACTCCTGCAGGTCGAATCCGCGAAAGACTTGGCAAGTGATTAATGACCTTAATGGACGGAAGAAGAATGACACACCGCCGTTTCCACCTATTGGCAGCTTGAGTCAGCAATTCGGATATGTCGTGACAGATCCCACTCGGCCAGCTCGCCTTGTGCCACCCGCTGGTCCACATCTGGAAAGGTCACTCACTCGCCACCTGTGAAGAGGTGTTTAAACTTCTGCAGACTATTGACGACTGGAAAGCAACCGGCAGTGACGGAGTCTTGTGCAGCACACTGCACCCGTGCTCTAGCTCCTTCTCTAACCATCCTAATCAATGCCTCAATGGCTGAGGGGCGAGTACTGTACCCAGCTCTCTTAAGCTAGCAAATGTACGTCCTGGTTTCAAATCCGGTGACCCATCTATCCCAAAGAACTATAGGCCGATCTCGCTGCTCCCAGTAGTGTCAAAGATCATGGAGAAGATTGTCCTCAAGCGGCTCTGCCAGTTTGTCCACGCGGAACATCTACTTCCCGACAACCAGTTCGCATTCCGTCCTCACCACTCGACGGAGGACGCCATCACCGTCGCGGTCGATAGCCTTCTCACTGCCACAGATCACAGCCAGCCCTGTGGCCTTGTCTTAGTGGACATGGGGAAGGCCTTTGACAAGGTTAACCACGAAGCGATGGTGAAGGAGCTCCACGATATTGGTATCGGCTTAGTTGCCCTCGATTGGTTCTTGGACTACCTCAGTGGCAGACACTAGAGAGTGGCCTTAGCCTACGGGGAAGTCTCTGATACGACTAGCTGCACGGGCGGTGTTCCACAGGGCAGTGTATTGGGGCCTGTACTGTTCTCCCTTTACACACGGAGCATAGTGCAGTCCGGATCACCAGCGCTGGTTCTGATGTTTGCAGACGATATCATGATCTACACCAGCAGTTCTGATGTAGCTACCATCAACCGTGTCCTCTGCACTGCAGTGTCTGGAGTTGCAAAATTTCTGGCGGACAAGGGGTTAATCCTCCACGCGCAGAAAATCCAGGTTCTGGGCATCTCTGTAACAGTATAGACTTGATTGATTGGAGAATTCATCGAATGATGTTCAAACCAGAGGTTAAAAAGCAAAGGAAAGGCGAGAACCGCAGGAGTAAGAATAGTAGGAACACAAGGTGTTACCATAAGACAAGCAAGAAGTGTCAAGGTAAAACTATTACACTCTCCCGGCCCCATAGGAAGCCCAAGGTTCTATTAGATAACACAATCCAGTTAGGAGATGCAATTGTGGAAAAGGGAATATTAAATAATCACTCATGCACATGCATAACCACATTGAAGTGTAATCCAACTCAACTCCATCACTCTCACAAGGAGATGACGCAAAACCATATCAGTCTATAACATATTATTAACTATCTCAGTAAGAGATGCATATGGCTCAGCCCAGGTAGATCAAGGCTGCTGTCGTTGTGAGGCTAGATAGTTCTGCAGCGGTTTAATATGCCGACCAGACTCATCACATAGGTTGCCAGCGGGCTCCCACGTAGCTTCGCTGCTGGGGTAACCCTTCCAATGCACCAGGAATTGTTGCTCAACACTGCGGAGTCGGTGATTCAAAACGGCTTCGACAACATAGCGTGTGTGTCCATCTAGATCTGTGAAGGGCGGAGGCGGGGGTTGGTGTCTTCCAAGAATCGTGTTCTCATCGTAGCGTTTAAGAGCAGTGACATTAAACACGGGATGGCAGCGAAGTTCACGGGGTAGTTCCAAGCGAAAAGCATTCGCTCCAATCTTATCCTGGATACGATACGGACCAAACCACTTGGGTTGCAACTTCCGAGAGGGCTGGCCACGAGCTTCGGGGGTCAGTAGAAAGTCTCTGTAGACAAGAACGCTATCACCAACCTTCAAATCACTGGGCGTTCTCGTCTGGTCTGCGTATAGAGCTTGCCTTGCCTGGGCGTCGAGCATTGCATCTCGAGCTATCCTTAGTGCGGCTTCCTGCTCATGAAGCCAATCGACCGAATCATTCCTTTCCCCTCCCGTAAGAATGAATTCGGGCGGGGACTTAGGGTCAAACCCATAGTTCAGATAGAACGGTGTATTAGCTACAGATGACTGTTGTGAACTATTAATTGCAAACTCGCAGAGTGGTAGAAGCGAATCCCAATTGTCCTGTCTCAAGTTCACAAATGCTCTTAGAACATCTCCCACTTGCCGGTTAACTCTCTCTGTCAAACCATCCGTTTGAGGGTGGTTAGCAGTGCTGAATGCCAATTTAGTTCCTAGCTGAGAGAATACTTCTTTGAAAAAAGCTGCAGTGAATCGTGGATCGCGATCGGAAACAATGGTCGAGCTCAGCCCGTGCAGACGAAACACGCTTTGAATGTACAGTTGAGCGCTGCCCTTAGCATCAATCTTCGAGTTTGTTGGAACAAGATGTACGCACTTCGTAAGTCGGTCCACAAAGGTGTAAATTGCGTCGAAGCCACGAGAAGTAAGGGGCAATCCAACAATAAAATCCATTGAGATATCCTGCCAAGGACTATTAGGTATTGGAAGTGACTGGAGAAGCCCTGTTCGTGCCTGACCTCCCTTCGTTCGCTGGCAGAGATCACAGGTTTTGACAAATCTCTTGATATCGAGACCCATTCGGGGCCAGTAGCAAAAAACGTGCTAGGCGGAAGTACGTTCGATCACGACCCGGGTGGCCAGCCGTTGCACACTCATGGTGTTCTTGAATGAGCTTTAACCGGACACCGCACTGTGGTATGCACAACCGGTTATTGGGGGATGCCTTGAGGTACAAGCGATCAGTGGATTCGTCCCAATAATAGCGATCATGCAAATTATCTCGGAGAGAATGCTTCAATCTTTCTATGATGGGAGTTAGCTCTTTGTCTCTCTGGTAGGCATCTGATATTGTATTGGACACGGCATCATTCATTACTAAAGCATACTCAATAGCATTCAAATGTGGTACTGCATTCTCCACGAGGTTACTCTCATGGAGATCTGGGCGACGCGAAAGGGGATCTGCAGGGTTCTCTCTGCCGGGTCTGTGACGGACTGTGTGGTCATAGTCAACTAGGAATTCAACCCATCGCGCCTCTCTCTTTGTAATGCTTGGTTTTGTTTTCAGATAAACTACCGCCATGTTGTCTGTAATGACCTCAAAGTGTTGAAAGAGGTAGATGCGCCAGGTCTTTAGCGCAAACACTACGGCCAAAGTTTCTCTTTCTGTAGCTGTATAATTCTGTTCAGCAGCAGACAATTTTCGGCTAGCACAAGCCACTGGATGCCCGGCATCTTCCTCTAGTTCTTGGAGAAGAACACATCTCAAGGCGAAATCGCTTGCATCTGTTACCACTCTGAATGGTCGGTTCACATCAGCCAGCCGCAATAGGGGCGCATTCAACAAGGCATGCTTTAGCGATTCAAAGGCATGTTGCCGAGAGCTGTTCCACTCGAATCGTGCATGTTTTCCCGTTATCTCCTCTAAGTTCTTAGAGAGCGATGAGTATTGATCTATGAATCGCCTAAAATAATTCGTCGTCAGGCGAAATTACTGGTCAGTCGGCGACACGCATTTTTCACAAAAATTTGCGTTTCACCTGCTGGGAGAGTATGCGTGTACTCGAGTCTCATCCTGAGCACGTTTTTTTCTTCTTTTTTTCAGCTCCAGTATAGCTGTATTTTTCATTGCAAAGCCGTCCTCGATTGTTGTGTTCGTTGTTCAAACGAAGTGGACATTCAATCATGAAGGCAGAGGACATAGGAGCCTGATTGGAGTTTCTCGTGGCATAGGACGGCCACACAGAGACACTTTGGGATTTTCTGAATATAAAATACCGTACGCACGATGCTGAGATCAATTTGTGCGATATCAAATTGTTTGTGATCTACCACATCGAGCAGAACAGGATCCAAACACAAGCTTACCGACGGTTAAGCTGCCGACCTGACTGGACAAATGATCCCTGGCTTCACCAGACGCCAGAAGTCGGACACCATGTCCTTTGCCGCGACGTCCATCTCCAAAAAGAACTCCATCTTCGTCGTGAAAAGGCTTGAAATACTCAATATTCAACCGAGATTCGCGGTCTCACCCTTTCTCAGATCGAATCATTTTTTGTTGTAGCAGTTGCAGGGCAGATCCCCGCCACTACTTCAACAGAAGATGGCTCCAAAGCATGCCTGGAACAAGCCATATCGAGGTTGCAAGCCACCCCTCTCAGCACTTTTTTGGAAGAAATTCGAAATTTCAATGGTGGAAGATATACTATGAAGAGATTTTCAAAAAGTATGTTTCGCGGAGCGATCGCTCAACCTACGTCATTCAAACTATGCAGGATAGTTCAGACGTACATGCTAGGCATGGAACCACAGAAGATGATATCATAGCTGACACACAGAGTCACACACACAGCAGATTCGTGTGCACAGATACGAAATTAGTGGACGTTGTCATCTTCTTCCCGCTGATCTCAAATGTACTATGACGTGCTATTTCGACTGACGAAATCCAAGAAATTGCCTCACCTCTGTGACGGAAGTCGGAGAGGGCCAGACCTTTACTGCGGCCATCTTGTCTGGGTCAGGGGCGATGTGCAGTCCATTGATGCAATGTCCCAGGAACCGCACACTCTCCACGCCAAATTCACATTTTGACCGTTTGCAAAATAACTGGTTGTCCCGGAGCACGCTCAATACCGACCGGACATGCTGCATATGCTCCGACCATGTTTTGCTGAAGATGAGTATGTCATCTAGGAACACGACTACGAACTCCCTCAGATATGGTTGAAGAATCGTATTCATCATGGATTGAAATGTTGCCGGTGCATTGGTGAGACCAAATCCCATGACCCTAAATTGGTAATGTCCAAAGGGAGTGTTAATCGCGGTTTTGGACACGTCCTCAGCTTGAATGCGAATCTGATTATACCCTGATCGGAGGTCTAGTGTCGTGAAGTACCTAGGGCCCTGTACGGTATCGAATAATTCATCCACATTGGGCAAGCACGCCTTGTTCTTAACAGTTATCTTGTTTAGCTCCCTCCAATCACAGACCATGCGTAACGAACCATCAGCTTTCTTGACAGAAAACACCGGTGCACCAAAGGGGGACTTACTTGGTTCTACGAAACCCTTTTTCAAGAGTTCTGTGAGCTGTTTCTTCAATTCCTCCATTTCTGGCCTGGGCAGGCGATAGGCAGGTCGCGATGGGGGTGATGAGCCTTCCTCCAGGCGGATTTCGTGGTCTACAGACCTCTTTGGTGGGAGTCTAGCTGGCAGATCATCCGGGAAAAGATCGTGATAGTCACGGAACATGGCCTTGAGATCTGGGTGCTCGTTCTGAGTGGATTTGTCGGGAGGTTCCTTGCCAATGCCGTCTTTTACGCTGACACACGCCAGAACACCTTCGTCTCCACTCCTAAGAGCATGCCTAGCCTGACGACCAGATATGAACATCGCCTCCACAGGAGCGGTCGGTTCGCTTTGACTGGGCGACGCACAAGGCAAACCATTCGAGTTCAACCTGACTTCATTCGTCCGGAAGTTTATGTCTGGATTGTTACGCGTTAACCAAGGTTTCCCCAATATAGCGTCATAGCGATGAAGGGGGAACACCGTGAAGGTTTGGTTATCGCTGAAGTCGCCTATGATAACCTTCAATTCATGGGTCGTCTCCATGGGAAACGAGCTTGATGCTCTATCAGCCAGCGTGACATTCAGGTTTTCCGAGCCAATTTCGGTTGGCAGGTTAACTCTCCTGGCAAACTGTTCGGCAATGAAATCATGCGTCGAGCCCGAATCTATTAACATAAGCACGCGACGACCGTTGATTTTGCCTTCTACACGCAGGAGCTCATGTTCCGTTTCCACATTGACGCTGGTAACCTGGGCCTCAATAGTTGGTGTAACATCTCGCTTGAAATTGGCTTCGAAGCATTCAGCATCATCGTCAACATCCTCCACAGCGAGGCTACTGAATCGGTTACGGGTAGAGACGGAGCACACACTACACGCAGGTGATGCCTTTTCTTGATGCGTCAGTAATCGCATCGGCCTTACTGACGTCCACCGTTTGGGTGATCTCGATGCTGCGGGCAATTCTGGGCCATATGGCCTGGTCGACGACATGCGAAGCAGCCCCCCTGGGCTCGTAATGTCTCACGTTCCTCGGGGCTTAGTTTTGTTAGCTTTCTGCTACCTGATGGTGGTGCGAATCTCGGCGCGGTCGCCAGTGGTGGTCTGCGCTGAAATCGGCTGTCTGAGGCGACTGCTAGCGCTGCCTGAACGGCGGCTGACAGTGTAGTGGGGTGTTCCTTCACTTCCAAGGTCCGCATGTTACCGTGCAGGCCGTTGACAAATAGCAAGGCTCTGGAGAGTTCGTCAAGTTCCGGCACCTGTAAACTTAGCCGAGAAAACTCCGTTACGTACGATTCAATTGACCCACGTTGTTGGATAGAGAACATATCCAACCGCACTCTTTCCCCGTCATAGTGAGGGCCATACACTCGCGCTAGGGCGCTTTTCAAAGAATGCCAATCCGAAAATTGCTCACCTGCTTCCACGGAAGAAATTAGCCAAAGACGCGCATTCCCAGCGAGGTGGCTAGCCGCAAAGTTAACTTGGCTCTCCGGGTCACCTTGAGGTGAGCACTTCAAGGCTAACTCGTGGAAATAAAGAATAATAATAATAACTCGACCGTAAATACCCACTCTTTGAACTCGGAAGGGTTGCCATGGAAAACATTCGGTTCTCTGGTAACGCGTTTGACGCTCGGGCTTGTCTGGGAGAGAGAACGCGATCGACACGGGGCTAGATCCGTAGGACTTGAGCTTGATGTAGCAGGAAATTGATGTCGTCCAACTGTAGCAGCCACGTTGTCCCGAGCGCCGTGGATCTCACGGAAAGCGGCGTATAGCAGAGCAGTAGCGGCCAGGAGCACAAGGCACGTCAAAGGGCAAACGATGATCTCAACCATCCTCAAGCTACCAGTGTAACAGTATAGACTTGATTGATTGGAGAATTCATCGAATGATGTTCAAACCAGAGGTTATAAAGCAAAAGAAAGGCGAGAACCGCAGGAGTGAGAATAGTAGGAACACAACGTGTTACCATAAGACAAGCAAGAAGTGTCAAGGGAAAACTATTACAATCTCCGCCGGAAGGCGGAACAGACTACAGCTTGAAGTTACATGTCGTGGCACTCCTCTGGCTCAAACCAGCACAGCCAAGCGGATTGCAAGTTGCCGCTTCTCGTACTTTCCAACATTCGCAGTACTTCGGGATCTCACAGACCAGTTTTTGTTGCTGCTAAGTTGTGGAATCTTTTGCCCTTGTCCTTAAAGTCATGCCCTACCAGATGCCGATTCAAGCGTTTACTGAAAGTTTGACTTTCAATGGACGTGAGAGTTGAGATGTGAATCGGCATCTGGTAGGGCATGACTTTAAGGACAAGGGCAAAAGATTCCACAACTTAGCAGCAACAAAAACTGGTCTGTGAGATCCCGAAGTACTGCGAATGTTGGAAAGGGGAAGATTGCAGGCATCCTGACCTCTGGTGGTACGGGACAGTGAACTGTATTCCAGGCGTGATTTGAGCAGCAAACTGACATTGCCATGAAGAATGCGGTGTACGAGAAGCGGCAACTTGCAATCCGCCCGCTCGACAGCCGGACAAATGCCGGGTTGGGCATACAGCTGCATATTGTGGGCACGCGAGGGCTGGGTTGTGATACAGCGGATGCAGTGCTTATCCAGTCTGATGAGGGTCTGTTTGAGGCTTGCTGAGAGGCAGGCAAAGTAGGCGTTCGAGGCGTAGAGTAGGTCAGGTAGGATAAGAGCTGTGTAGTAAAGGAGGGACTGCGCACGGGTGATGTCTGCTTAGATGTGGTGCAAGACTCGGAGTTTGTAGGACACCTTCTTCTCTACAGCAGCCACTTGACCTGCCCAGCTCAAGCGCTCGTCCAGACAAATACCAAGGTATTTGGCTGTGCTGGTTTGAGCCAAACGATGGCACCACACAGCAGCTATCTCGGTTAATCCATCAGATCACCGAGAAAAGAGACGCCGGGCAAACAGTAATTGCTTGCTTCTTCGACCTCTCTAAGGCGTTTGACCGGGTGTGGCACCAAGGACTGCTTGCAAAATTGGCCCACCTCGAACTCGATGGCAAATGCCTCCAGTGGCTTGCCTCCTATCTCACCAATAGACGACAACGTGTGCAAGTGGAGAGCAGCAAATCAACATGGCTAAACATTCCAGCGGGGGTCCCCCAAGGCTCTGTCTTGGGGCCGCTTTTGTTCACGGCGTACACAGTTGATCTGCCAACCGCCTGCATAAATGCCAACACTGAGTGCAGCCAGTTTGCCGACGACACTGCCATCATTGCCGCTCACGAGAATTTTCTAGCCGCAGAAGAGCACCTCCAGTCAGCTGTGACAACCGCGGCACAGTGGCTGAAGGATTGGCATCTCCTGGTCAACGAAAGTAAGACCACTGTCATCCACTTTCACCACACCAACCGGCCACCTCCCAGACCACCATCAATCACACTTAACGATACCAACCTCACTGTGGCCTCAAGGCATCGCCACCTTGGCCTCCTCATACAGCAGAATCTATGCTGGAACTCGCATGTTGACTACATCATCACTAAAGCGACCAGGAAGATGTTCCTTCTCCTGCGACTACGCAATTCCTTAAACACTTCTGCTCTCTCCTCCATCTATCTAACCTACATCCGCCCTATTCTTGAGTATGCTTGCACTGTCCTCTCACCCCTCCCCGCAACCCTGAACGACCGGCTTGAGCGCATCCAACGGCGCGCTGCTCGCCTCTGTTTGCATCTCCCCCTCTTTGAACACAGAACCCACTCCGTGCTGCTGCACCGACTCAAATGGCCATCACTCAGCAGCCGCCGTACCCTCTCCCATATCCTTCTTGCACACAGCCTGCACCATAGATATGCACCACCACACCTTCTTGCAATTCACCTACCCCGAATACAACCCATTCGCACGCTCAGGTTCCCCCGAACCTTTGAGCTACCCACAACACGTACAAATCGGCTAAGAGACTCCCCCATCTATGCTTCTCTTGATCTCTTTAATAGCATCCCACCCAGCATCCGGCAAATCAACCCCAGACGAGATTTCAAAGCAAACATCCTACCACTTGTCATCTCTTCCGTATGTACTTGCTCACATTGCTCAGCACATCTATAGCTCCATTGCGCCCAGCCTACGTGATTAATTCCCAATTAGTATTGCCATCGCTACTGCCTCAGCAAGCAGCTAAACTTTGATCTCTCTGTATCTGATCCCCGTGCCTGTAATTATTTTTCTCTCATTGGCCACAGGCCATCGTGAGAATAAAATAAAAAAAAATAAAAAAAAAGAATTCAAACATAAAACAAACACAGAATAGATGTACTTCGGAGTCTCACAACCTAGCATTCCCCTCTAGTTGGCCTGCCCTAGCACATCTCAACTCTCACGTCCATTGAAAGTCTACTTTCATGACCAATGTTAAGATGCTCTAAGGAGAGATTCCTAGACTCACTGTTTTCTTCACTCCCCATAATCCAGGATAACTAATCTTGTTCTTTTCTCCCTTTCCATCGTCATCATAACATTGGGCATGATTGCCCGTTTGACTTGCGATGTAAAATAAATGCAATAGAATACAAATCTAGTTTAACAGCATCCCAAGACATCCCAGCAAGATCAACATTAACATGGCCGACATGTTTCTAAACTCTTCCTTTATAAAATATGCATACTGTGGAACTGTCGCCCACCCGCTATAACTTCACTCACGTCTCTTCCTCTGTATCGCCACACTCCTCGCAAACACTTGCAAAATATGCTTTTCATACTGCGGGAATCTGTCTTCCTTAACCTCTACAACTATTTTTTTTTATGATGTTGCACTCATTACCACAATACTGTTATACGTCCCAATCCGTTGTTCCCAAAAATGGCAACTTTGTCCGGTATACCCTATCCTTGGTTATGTACATACAATTATCCCTTCACTGTGCATAGTTCGAAACTCCCCCTCCCCCCCCCCCCCATCGAACGAACACACACACACACACCAACACACACACAATGGTTGCCTCTTTGCTTTGTCATACCACAACCATTCAATGCGGTGAACCCCCGATAGGCGATTTGCCTTTGGGTCATCGTAATAAAATTATTATCATTACTATTAAGGGAGGAGATGAAAGACGGGCATAAACGAGTGGTTGAGAGAGGAGAAGAAAAGAGGGGGTACTATTGGCAACCTCTGCATGTACATTGATTTTTTTTAATTTAATTCTTCGAACAATACCGCAGCGCACACAATATCGCAGTGTAGTGATCCGGAATGGCAATGAATGAGGGGGTAAAAGAAGGGGATAAATAGGAGAATGAAACATGGGGGAGAGAGTTGAAATCTGGATAAATTGAACATCCACTTGAAAAATTAGGAAAGAGGAAAGGAGGGATGTACTTTGAAGAATGAAGTAGCAAAAAATGAGGACATAATGTTTCCAACGAGTAATGGGAAAACATTATGAAAACAAATGTGAAAATGGGGAGAGGAGATGAGAGGTGCAGACCTATTATTGACTATTGATATTCATTGCGCACCTGAAAGAATATCTTGATGGTCAGCTTCGGCAATAGTGTCGAGGGAAAATGTCAAGAGTGGCGTGTGTGTGTGTGTGTTTGTGTGTTTGTGTGTTTGTGTGTTTGTGTGTGTGTGTGTGTGTGTTTGTGCGTGTGTGTGTGTGTGAGTGTGTGTATCGGGGGATTCAAAAGAGAGACAAGTGGGGAAAGTTACCATGTTATGTTTCCCCTCAGTAAAGTCTTAACTAACAGTGAAATCGCATAGAGGAAGTGCGCTTGACAAGAAATGGAAGAACTATCTGTCCCAACCCTCATAGGTCTGTGATACATGGTCTGTTACTAATTGATGGTACCATACACTCCATCATTCTCATCCTCCTGCTCCTCATCCTCAGAACTGAAGTAAGGCTCGATGAATTCCTCTTGAGCCTCATTTGGCTCTGGTAAGTGCGCATATACATCATCTACTGATGTAGTCGATGTCGGGATGATTCCAACTGGCAATGGCTGTAGCTGCTTCACTTCGTTAGATATTGAGGCTAGTGGCATTTTGCCACGTTGAAAGCCAACAGCTGAACTGAAGCCTGCAGCACTAGACGAAGTTCTCGACACAGGGCTTCCTGGAGGTGGTGTTCCGCCTTGGGAAACTGCCGAAGTCAAACTTTTCCCGCCTGCATGAGATGAGATGCGTTGACATTGAACAGGTACGTTTCCTGTGGACGCCTGACCCTGGCCATCACTGAGAGCTGGGCATGCATTAGATGGCTGCAGAGACTTGTCAGATGTGGGATATTGATCAGGTAGGTTTGCAGTTGCATCACCTAAAATTGAACTCTTTCTAGTTGCTGTTGCCGAAACATATGGAGTCTGATAAGGTCCCATGGTCAGAGTTTCCTCCGCCTTGCTACCATCTTGCTGTGAAGTGCTGCTTAAAGCCTGAGATGAATCCCTGTTTGATACCTCGGTCCAGGACTGTTCAGCACTGGCATGACGAGAACCATTTCGTGATGGTCCATTTCCAAAGGTCATGTCTTTGGTAGCCGCTTCTTCGGACAATCCTGCTGAGGTACTAGCGTTACCGCTAACATTGGGAATTTCATCGGTTGATAGGTGGTGAATATCTAGGCCATTTCCAGCACTACTTTCTCCCATCTGAAAACGTGCCCAATAGTCCTCAGAGAAAGTCCCTGAGGAAATGCCAACGGCATAGAAGTCTATACTGTTCGTGAATGAGGTCTGGAGTGAGTTTCCATTGGCCTGGCCTGATTCCCTGTTGTCGTTGCCAACCAAACTGTTGTTCCGTGAGGCCTCGCGCGACTCTGCATTTCCATATATATACTCAGTGTCTTCAGGATCAGTGGAACTCTGTCCAAACACTGTTGTCAGAACATCAGAGTTCAATTTTAGTTCCTTGTTCAGATTGTCGTATGCAAGAATACTGTTGCCTGTAATCGAATGGTCTGGTTTCAGGGGTGACAAGTTCCCGGACGATTTCAGTGCCATGTTGTAAGTGAAGGCTTGGCCATTGTCACTGCCTGATGCCCTTGGAGAATCTGCATTGCCATACATACACATGCTGTTCTTGCGCGATCCAGGGCACGAATCGCCGTTGCCGTAGGTTGTGTAGAGATCTTCCAGTGTTGCCAAGCCAGTGTCAACTAGTTTCTGCTGGGAACCTTGTGTTGTTTTGTTTTGGTCGGCAACCTCATAAATGTCAGTGCATAGACCCTGCACCGCTGCTTGTTCATTGTTCCGATTGTCGTATGCAAGAATACTGTTGCCTGAAAGCGAAGGGTCAGGTTTCAGGGGGGACAAGTTCCCGGACGATTTCAGTGCCGTTTTGTTACTGAAGGCTTGGCCATTGTCACTGCATGATGCCCTTGGAGAATCTGCATTGCCATGCATACACATGCTGTTCTTGCGCAATCCAGGGCAAGAATCTCCGTTGCCGTAGGTTGTGTAGAGATCTTCCAGTGTTGCCAAGCCAGTGTCAACTAGTTTCTGCTGGGTACTTTGTGTTGTTTTGTTTTGGTCGGCAACCTCATAAATGTCAGTGCTTAGACCCTGCACCCCTGATTCCGCATAGACATCATTTCCATCATTAGCAGGCAACATAGTATCGGTACTGTAAGATGATGTTTCAGAGTTTTTGTTCGCAAGATTATGATATGTACGGCTTCGAGGGTCCTGATCTCCGTTGCCGTAGGTTGTGTAGAGATCTTCCAGTGTTGCCAAGCCAGTGTCAGGTTTCAGGGATGACAAGTTTCCGGACGATTTCAGTGCCATTTTGTAACTCAAGGCTTGGCCATTGTCACTGCATGATGCCCTTGGAGAATCTGCATTGCCATACATACACATGCTGTTCTTGCGCGATCCAGGGCAAGAATCTCCGTTGCCGTAGGTTGTGTAGAGATCTTCCAGTGTTGCCAAGCCAGTGTCAATTAGTTTCTGTTGGGAACCTTGTGTTGTTTTGTTTTGGTCGGCAACCTCATAAATGTCAGTGCCTAGACCCTGAACCCCTGATTCCTCACAGACATCATTTCCATCATTAGCAGGCAACATAGTATCTGTACTGTAAAATGATGTTTCAGAGTATTGGTTCGCAAGATTCTGATATGTACGGCTTCGAGGGTCCTGAGGGCTTAGTTGTCCCTTCTTCGCCGGCTCTCGGTTCATATACGTTCCACCTTGCTGTTCAGGAACATGACCAGTTAGTTCACTTCCAGATTGACCAGGATTGTAGGTACCCTTGAGGGGCATAGCAACACGACTTTCTTGTTGTCCTTCAGGCTGCTCTTTGCCCAGCCCAATGTCATATGCTGAAATGAAGAATCACAAAAGAAGAAAAAATAAAATGAAAGGAGAGCCGTGTTGGTGATCTAATGTGATCATGGATAAAATTAATAGAGAGAGAGAGAGAGAGAGACCGAGAGAGAGACCGAGAGAGAGAAAGACACAGAGAGAGAGAGAGAGAGAGAGAGAGAGAGAGAGAGAGAGAGAGAGAGAGAGAGAGAGAGAGAGAGAGAGAGAGAGAGAGAGAGAGAGAGAGAGAGAGAGAGAGAGAGAGAGAGAGAGAGAGAGAGAGAGAAAAAGAGAAAGAGAGAGAGGGAGAGAGAGAGAGAGAAAGAGAGCGAGAGGGGAAAGAGACAGAGCGAGAGAGAGAGAGAGAGAGAGAGAGAGATAAAGAGAGACGGAGACAGAAACTGAGACTGAGAGAGAGAGAGAGACAGAGAGAAACAGAGAGAGGCACAGAGAGAGAGAGAGGGAGAGAGAGGGAGAGAGAGAGAGAGGGAGACAGAGAGAGAGATAGAGATAGATAGAGAGAGAGAGAGGGACAGAGAGCATGTGGTGAAGCAGAACGAATTCAACAATGCTGATGGTTAGGTAGGGAGGGAGGGAAGGATAGAGTAGCCAAATCTCCTCACTAGGTTCAAGTCAGATAATCAAAAGATGAAGAAACAAAAGGGCTGGACAGTCTCTTTGTAAAATACTGGAGGTTGCGATCTTCACTACACAACAGGAGTTTAGCCCAAAAAATGGGGAAATTGAAAACTGCTGCAGCAAACATTACTTACATGAAGTGCGCAACTTAGCATTTTGCTGCCGTTGATATACGATAACAGCAGCGGCGACAATTGCCCCTCCACCGCCCAGTATAGCAACGGACACCAAAACTGAAGTGGAACTCTTGGGATCAGAGCCAGCTTCTCCCGAACCTGCAGGTTACAAAGAACACATGTAAAACCCCATTGCCATTCTTTTTTCCGTCAGATTTTTATAATTTTCAACTCCCAGAACCTTAATGAACAGACACATGGATTCGTTCATCGAAAAAGATTTTATATGGAATCGATTGCAGCAAAGTCTTATGTGCACGCCCATGTCTTGGCAAACGCCCACACCAGCTGGCCCTTACTAGTTTCGTTTTGTTGTTTGTTTGTTTGTTTTCTTTATTTAGAGTGGGAAGTCCAAAACAGGCCCTAGCCTAAGAACAATGGTCCCACTAGTGAGGGAATGCTGTATATATGTGCATAAGGATCAGTGAGTCAAGTGAGTCAAGAAAGTTGCACAAGGCCGTCATGAAGTTTGAATGTGCATGAGATCAACCGCACCGCCTACGATTTCCTTGTGCGTTTATTTTATTTATTTTTATGAAAGTGCGTAGAAGGGAAGAGAACAATCACAACAGCAAGAGAACATACCGGACGACAAAAAAAACAAAAAAAAACTAAAGGCAAGTAGGTGCTGTAATGCTCTAGCAGAAGGCACTGCACAAGCAGTTGTCATTATCCTGCATCAAAGATTTCTCTTCATTTGAAATGAGTCATCTTTGTAGGAGTTCGTACATAGTGTGTGGAGACTCGAGACAAGGCAGACTCAAACATACAAACATTCTGCAGCCGTTGCAATGCCCATGTTGGGATGGTAGTTCTGAAACTACTGATACTGAGTCAGTACCCTCTCGTGGAGCTCGACTAGCCCCCGCCAACTAGTGAGCACAATCTCGGCCACACGCTCACCTGGCCTCAGTGCCCCACCTTGACGGAGATCCGGGTGTACAAGCAGTCGACAAGCTGCAAGTACAGGCTCTTCACTGAATGTCAATGAGCTCTCAAACATCGCTCTATTCCCTTCCTCACTCCACTTGATTAAAGAAAAGCGAGGAAAAATGTTAGTTCTCCTCTCTCGTTGTTCACAATAGTTTGTGGTTGCGTTCTTTGGGAGTGGCTTATGCAACAGCTTGCCAAGCTTGCTTGGCAACGCCAATGCGGGAAAAGTCTATGCAGTCAGACCTCGCATGACCGAACACATTTCCACACTATAATACCCGGATAGGCGAGGGAATAACATAACCGAACGCACATACTTTACTATGATGCATGTAGCACATCATAAGTTGTAACATTATGTGTCCATGTACATGTGTACCATGCAGTACAGATGGTATGTATGACGGTACTCTGTAAATAACTAGCAAGAGAAATGGCAGGAGCAAGTAGCTGAGTGCTGTATGCAGGCGGGCATTGGGTCACTGAGTCATCCAAACCTTTTCTTTGGTTTTTGTAAAACTCCCGTTCTGGGGTCTGCTTGTCACTTGTAAGCCGGATATGACAGGAATTTGTGTACGCGTTTTAACCCGTTTGTACACAAAACCGTGCTCCGGTATGCGGATCCTGGGGCTGGTTATGTTGCATGCAAGTCATGTCATGTATGCTGAAAAATCAGTTACCAATGGTATTAATCCGGATGGCGAGGGAACCGGGCAAACGAGGTCTGACTGTATCGACAGTAATACAGCACAGTAACAACTTTTTCATAGTCTACATTGAATTTGCACTTACTATTACTGTTGCAAGTAGGCATTTGTAGAGTTCCATCAGCACTGCACATTGCTGTTGCAGATCCATTCATACTATAACCGGTATTACACGTGAAGTTCACACTCTGAAGATAGGACACCATTGTCTTGTCCGCAATGCCGTTTATGAGTATATTGACTGTGCAAATAACAACTAACAGCGCAGAAACAAAGAAGGACGCTGGAAAAAGGAAGTGATTTGCTTTCTTTAAATATTTTAGGATTTCCCAAAGACATAGTCTAAATTGAAGATAGTTCCATTATAATGGGAGGCTCTAGGGTGGAGATAGGAAAGAGTGGATAGTCAATGAACAGCCCAGCTAAGAATTAATTTTCTGGTTAATAAGTTGTTTTGGCAAGCGATAGGATGCGGTAGTGATTGCTGTGAAACATCGTGAATGACAGACCAAAGCTGCTGCCCTATCCCTGCCCGATGAATTTCTACTTCAATGTATCATACCTAGCTTGGGTATCCTATATGAGCATGTCGGAGGACACGAAAGTATGTGTGCAAGTGTATCTCTCCGATATCGTTCAACAGTTGCAGGAAGTTTCCCTTTGGGGTCTACATCGCCGGTGCAAAGCCTCAGAAAAGGTTTCTGAAGGGAAACTTGAAACTTGCATTCCCTTCAAAAATGGCGGCAAAATCACATTATTAATTTTATGGATCCAGAAATGAGTCATGCCACAGTGTACAAGAACAAGCTACGTACAAAACTCCATCAAGCCAACATTTCTTCACCTTAAAAGAGTTCCTGGAGCAGTACCGCTTAGCCACGCCAGCCTCCTAGGATACGAGGGCCAACGCTTCTTTTACACCCCAAATGATCATCTTGATAATATCCAGTGCACAAGCGCTGATAAAACTATGAGCTACGTCTCCAATTAGCAAGAACTATACACCGGCAGATAGTAGAGCACATCTTCTAGCACTGGGGACATGTCCCCCATCTTTGTTCTTGGGTTTTCTTGAAATAAACTTTTCGACTTTTTCCTTTCCATCATGCTGAAATACGGCCAAAGTCATACCTGTGCAGGAAAGCTCGCCACTGCGCCCCTCCCCCCTCCGCGACAGCTTCTCAGTAATTTCTACTCCACCACTTCTCCCTACGTTGAAGAACAAAGTGTATTTTAGACTCTGGCTAGGATAAGCACCGGTGATCACTTGTCACTCCAAACGACAAGCTTCTCCTTGCAACCATTGAGTTCTGATTCCTGACGACAAAAAGGATGTTGTTACTCCGAGTGTCACGAACTATGCGATCACCAGAAACCAAACATAGCTTTCTCTATAGTTTACATCAGTTGCACTTACTGTTGCAAGTAGGCATTTGTAGAGTTCCATCAGCACTGCACATTGCTGTTGCAGATCCATTCATTCTATAACCAGTATTACACGTGTAGTTCACACTCTGAAGATAGGACACCATTGTCTCGTCTGCATTGCCATTCAGGAGTGTTGGCACTGTGCAATTTACAACTAGCAGAACAAGAACAAAGACGAAATTGATGTTGGAGAAAGGATGTTTGGAATGAAAAAAGGGTACAAGATTAAATAGGTAATAAACAATAATTCTGAGAAACCAGCTCTAGATGAGTTACTCTGCTTCAACTATTGGCAAATGAGACCATTTTTAGAATGAGTTGCACTCGATACTGTCGATCACCACAGGCTGCTGTCCGTAAAGGCTTCTATTGTTGAACCCGACGTCTTACACCTGATCCACAATCTACTGCTTTCGACAACTGGGGTCGTCAAGTTGGAGGGATCGACCTCTCAGCGCCTGAGCAGCACCGTTGGCTAAACCACACGACAATGGACTTAGCCCGCTATTGTCTCTGTGTTATCTCGAGGCAGCTTTGAAGCAGTGCCGTCAGCACCCGCCAGGTGACATTCTGAGTGAGACCGGCTACGACGACATTGTGCTGTACAGGACCGAGAAACATTGGTTGTGCGATTCTCTTCCAGTCACCAAGAACGTACTTGGTCCGCGTCAGCACTATTGTCGCTTATCTATCAGTTTTTGTTTTTAATGTCGCCTATGCTCACTTGGCAGCCCTTTCATCCCAATTTTGATTCGTAAGTTAGTTTGCTAGTGTAATAGGTGTATTTATGCTACGACCTGTACAATGTCATACTCACTATTCGTATTTCCCGCTCGTTTCCCCTAGCAATGAGAGCCACTCACATAGAAGAGCGCATGCTCCAGTTCTGTTTTTTTTCTGTTCTAGTCTTGAGTTGCCGTTGTCCTGTTCTCCTTCTCATTCTTGTCTACACTCTTGTCGAAATACTTTCATATTCAATACCATAAAACCCCTGTGTTCTGGTGTGAGGGGACTTCATTAGCCGGGAGCTAACACTAGTACCTGAAAGGTTTAGCTAGATTTCGAGTGGATTTCGAGAGCGACGGGTGGGTGATTCTGATTGAAACAGCGCCGCATCAAAATAGATTATCTTGTCACACTGCGCAGACAAGTGCAGCACGACGCACAAGAAAGTAATTGGCTACTCGGAATCAGTCCCATTTTGCAAAATGACCGAGATCGCTCACCTCAGGGATCGCTCACAAAGCTGAGATAGCAGTTCCCTCACCTCGGGCTCAACGCTCGAGTATCCAGCGCATCGTGGAGATTTGCAAGTACAGTACTGTACGCGTCGTCGTTGTCGATCAAAATAAATCTTGCAAAGAGCAGCGACTGATTTGAACCACACAGGCAGTCGTGCTGCCGACGCGAAGTCCTATAGAGAAGGCGACCGTCATGAGATGTTTGGCACACATAATATTGAAAAAGCAGTGTTTATTCCAGGAATGAAAGCAACTCACTGTTACAGACAGGTGTCAGCTCTGTCAAAGTTCCATTCTCACTGCAAGTTGCTTCTTCAGATCCATTTATACTATAACCAGTGTCACATGTGTAATTCACTTGTTGAAGGTATGACAGAACTCTCTTGTCACCACGGCCATGGGTTATAGTTGGTACAGTACAATTGACAACTAGAAAAGACATAAATTACGTGGGACAGGTGGAGAATGAAGAAGAAGAAAGGTCGGAGAAACAGCTTACCACGTTATGTAAGACCATGAACTTAAAGCTATTTTAATTCCAGCACTCCGCACACACCTACCATTAATTTTTCTTCAGCCCCAGCTCCCTCCTCAGCAGGAGCTGCCAGATAACCCTGCGCAAGATGGCAGTCTCAGCAGTTGGAAGGCCACAATCAGCTGCTCAGCATTCCCCTCCATCCATGCTCCAACACTGAGCCACTACTAACCTTCACATAAGGCTTCGTGCCTACCTGGAATTCCCTACCATCTGCAGTCCTAAGCGAAAAACACTGCTACAGTGGCCTACAAACCTTCGAACAGAAGACCTATCAGCACACACAACGTAAAGACTGGGTTTGGGCGTAAAGACATATATCTGCCCACAATCGGCTCTTGGTCAACTGTCTTGTTTTCTCAATTACTGCGCATAATTGATGCATATGCGTGCATGCATGCGGGTGTATGTGTGTGTGTGTGTGTGTGTGTGTGTGTGTGTGTGTGTGTGTGTGTGTGTGTGTGTGTGTGTGCGTGCGGGTGCCTGTGGTGTGTGTGTGTGTGTACCATACTTGCGCGATTAGCGCCCTCTCTTGAATAGCACCCTATCTCGAATATTTCACCAGTCTCCAAGAGCTAGTGAAAAAATACAGCCCTCCCTTGAAAAGTGCCAACAACCTTCCAACTTGTAATGCTCGGGTGCGGAAAGTTCCAATGTGTGGAAGGACTTCACCAGCAATACGGCGAAACATACGTCGTGTGAAACCACTTGCTATTGTATCAAACGTGTCCACCATCGTAGCATTAACAAGGTGTTTAGTAGGTTATTGCCGCTCAGTTCGTGGCAGGTCGTCTTTGCTTGGCTTCCCCTCTTCATGTAATTTTACATACAGTTTAGCCTTCCAAGTTGGGTGGTCTATTGCCTTCGAGTTATAGCTAGACCGGTTTGTCCAAATGGTCGTACTAGTCTCGTCATCATCATCCCGTAACGTTCGGCATTCCTTGCTGCTGAGGGACATGGCTTGTGCTCATCTTGATGGCACATCCCTGAGCATCCCTGGCGCATCCCTGCATTTCCGCACCTGAGCCTTCCAAGATGGAAGTTTGTTGGTTTGCGCTTTGTAGGTGTGTTGGAACTAGGTGTCAGGTCGCCGAATGTCTCAATATCCTTCCCAGTTTTGTGCGTTGTTGTGGCACTATCTGACTATCTCGTTACCTTGGTAAACTGTTAGTCATAGCAAGTGACTTATAGGTCCTTTTCTCTTTGCAAATTACCATTGGCTCAACATTTGAGTTTTTTAGTTTACATTATTTACTTGTAGAAAAGAAAAGGACATATGGATACGAGTCAAGAGTAACTCTCCATCACTGTAACTGGATACTATATACAGTCAGAAAGTGCAATAACCAGGCACAAAACTGACAGAGTACTGAGGCATTCGACATCCTGACACCTAGCTTCAACACATCTCCGTAGCGCTAACCGACAGCCTTCCAACTTGGAAGGTTCAAGGTTATGAAAAGACCAAAGAGCGGAAGGCAAGCGCAACGAAAACGAGCAAAAGCTACAGTCCCAACGGAACAAAGAATGTCGATTGTTACTGGACGATGACGAGACCAGTACGATACTTGACAAAGCGTTCTAACTCCAATTCGAAGCAGCAAAGCAGCACACCACCCAACTTAGGTGGGTCATAAATATCAAAGATAAGTAAAGAAAGGGGAAGCTTTGCGAAAACGAATTGTACAAGCCGAAAGCCAAACTCCTACAGTACTCCTCATGCATGACATTGTGATGGACTAGTTGACTACAAAACAAGTTGTTTCACACGAAGTACGTTTCGCCGTAAGGTTCGTGACGGCTCATCAGGTGTGCAATTTGAAACTCGGATGTTGAGCCATAAATAAATGTAGAAAAGAAAAGTACATATCGATACGAGTTCCAAGTCGGAAGGCTTTCGGTTAGCGCTACAGAGATGTGTTGAAACTAGGTGTCGGGACGTCGAATGTTTCAGAACTCTGTCAGTTTGGTGCCTAGTTATTGCACTTTCTGACTGTATATAGTATCCAGTTACAGTGATGGAGTATTTACTGTTGATAAATATAGTGGTAAAGGCACACTTGGTAATATGGCGGTAAACAAACGCCTGCCGACACACGCTCTCTAGGCTACACAGTTCTGGCACAGAGCTCTCCTTCTCACCACCACCACCAGCAGTTCGCGCCTGGTGCCTAGGCAATGCATGGTTGGCGGTATCTGACATAGAATGCTGGTACATCAAGTAGCGCATGGCACAAAGAAGATGACGCAGGAATGACATAGCTCGATTGCGACGTACATTTCATCCCCGCTGGACTCATTAGGCAATCTTCTTCTTGGATGTCTTCATACGGAGCTTGGCTCAAGAGAATGAAGTTGAAGACACCACTGCAGCTGTACTTTTGGTTGATAAATAACGGTGGTAAAGACACACCTGGCAATATGGCGCTAAACACACGCCTACCCACACACGCTATCTAGGCTGCGCAGTTCTGGCACAGAGCTCTTATTCTCACCACCACCACCATGAGTTCGCGCCTGGTGCCTATTTGATGCATGATTGACGGTATCCGCCATAGCAGGCTGGTACATCAAGTAGTGAAGTAGTGCATGGCACATGTAAGATGAGCAACGACATAGCTTGATCGCGACGTACGTTTCGTCCCCGCTGGACTCATCCGGCAATCTTCTTCTTGGATGTCTTCATACAAAGCCAAGAAGATTGCCTTTAGATTGCCATTATTGACATTACTTATAATAGTTTACATTATTTTGTACTCACTGTTGCAAGTAGGCATTTGTAGAGTTCCATCAGCACTGCACATTGCTGTTGCAGATCCATTCATTCTATAACCAGTATTACAGATGTAGTTCACACTCTGAAGATAGGACACCATTGTCTTGTTTGCATTGCCATTCATGAGTGTTGGCACTGTGCAATTTACAACTAGCAAAACAAGAACAAGGAAGGATATTTGAGAATGAAGGTGAAATGCTGCCCGTTCTGAAATGCAATAATTGTATGTGCATGTCAGAGACCCAAGGACCCGGCAGATAAACTAAGTTGGTCCAAGACCATGATTGAGAGATGATAGGTGATGTCAAGTGTATTCCTGGGCAAACAGACTGAACCATCTACCCATACCATATATGTAGGACTCAGTATAAAGTCCATGCACTATATGGTGTCCAGCACCCTATATAGAGTCCATTGGTCCAAAATCCACTAAACAGAGTCCAGGAGTCCGCTCAATTTTCATCAGCTCCATCCAGCAGCAGAATCCCCTATAAGGAGTACACTTTTTCTACAAGTCCCCCCTATTCACGGTGCAGGAGTCCAGTTCATCCAGTCACGGGATCCTGTGCAGGGAGTAGTAGGTATTTTACTACTCCTTTGTTAGCTGTTAGCCAGAACTACGTGGACTGTGTGGAGCAGCAGAACCATCTAACCATAATATAAAATTGTCTTCTTGCCCCTCAGACTACATTCTTCTTGGGTTTATGCTACATGTTTGCATGCTAAAAATATTTGCGCTTACTTGAATATCTTTTTGGTAAATAACATTCTGTACCTAATATTATATTCCTCATGCCTAGGCTCACGGTGGAATCGAGGTAGTTTTCCCTGCAATAACAGCATGGAGAAGGTGTGTATGTCATGTGTTTCTCGTTTTCTCTAACTCTTTTTGCCGACAGATGCGCTAGCCCCATGGGTGATCTCATCCGTGGGGTACATGCGAGTTGTTATTGCTGTTATTATTATTATTATTATTATTATTATTATAACTTGAAACTCGGATGTTGAGCCATAAATAAATGTGGAAAGGAAAAGGACATATGGATACGAGTTAAGAGTAACTCTCCATCACTGTAACTGGATACTATATACAGTCAGAAAGTGCAATAACTAGGCACAAAACTGACAAGAGTACTGAGACATGTGGACATGTGTTGAAGCTAGGTGTCAGGACGTCGAATGTCTCAGTACTCTTGTCAGTTTTGTGCCTAGTTATTGCACTTTCTGACTGTATATAGTATCCAGTTACAGTGATGGAGAGTTACTCTTAACTCGTATCCATACGTCCTTTTCCTTTCCACATTATTATAATTATTATTATTATTGCAGGCAACTTGATAACACTCAAGAAAGCACTGCCTTTTCCCGGCTTGGGGAATTGTGATTGTGGTCAGAGATGTCTGGAATACATATCTTTGAAAAAGCAGTTTTTGTTCCCAGGAAAATGACTCGACTTACTGTTACAGACAGGTTTCAGCCCTGCCAAAGTTCCAGTAGCACTGCAAGTCGCTGTTACTGATCCATTTATACTATAGCCAGTGTCACATGTGAAATTTACTTGTTGAAGGTATGACAGAACTCTCTTGTCACCACGGCCATGGGTGACAGTTGGCACAGTACAATAATTGTTGACAACTAGAAATGAGATGGCAATGAAAAATGTAGTGGACAGAGAGAACAAGCAGAAGAATGTGAGAAGAAACAAGTCTCTAGATTAAGCAAGGATTCAACAGGTTCGCTGGGCATTGTATGTGCTCTACATGCAGTCGTGAGTCAGTCAAGTCTCAAGTCAGTCCATATGAATGTGTATGTGCGTGTTCGTGTGTGTGTGTGTGTGTGTGTGTGTGTGTGTGTGTGTGTGTGTGTGTGTGTGTGTGTGTGTGTGTGTGTGTGTGTGTGTGTGTGTGTGTGTGTGTGTGTGTGTGTGTGTGTGTGTGTGTGTGTGTGTGTGTGTGTGTGTGTGTGTGTGTGTGTGTGTGTGTGTGTGTGTGACCACTCGCAGTGGAGTAGCTATCCCTCGAGTGCTGTGAAGAATCCAAGCTCGAAGAATGCAGTGGTGGGAATTGCGGATTGGCTGGTGGAGTGCTGGAACAAGTCGTTGTTTCAGTGGAGTGGACGAGCGAGTGCGGAGAGGAAGGTCGCAATGGCGGAATGGTGGGAATTGAAACTTCAATCTTTCGTCGTCATGAGTGCACTGGCCAAGCATTGCGGAAGTCTGTCGGATTTGTGAGGCATTGCCCTGCTGCTTACATCGTCAACGCTAAAGAACTGCTAGTGGAGTCCTGGTGGGATTTCGGATGCCCACACTCCTTTTGCTTGGTGGATTCTTTCGTGGACAGTGTTTTTTTCGTGGCGTGAAATTTTGAATTATTATTTTTTCTTTCCTGTTCATTTTCAGTCGTTGTCACTGTAGCTGTCAGGTTGTTGTTACAGTACTCGTACATGATTGTACAGCAGTCGTCTGCTCCATTGTTTCATCTGTTTTGCCAGTTCTGCTAGCTGATTCTCTTTATTTGCCACTGCCCCTCATAGTGCTCATGCTTGGGTGGAGGGCGGCGTGACCCGTTTAGGGTAGCTGTATCATAGTAGTAGTAGTAGTAGTAGTAGTAGTAGTAGTAGTAGTAGTAGTAGTAGTAGTAGTAGTAGTAGTAGTAGTAGTAGTAGTAGTAGTAGTAGTAGTAGTAGTAGTAGTAGTAGTAGTAGTAGTGTGTGTGTGTGTGTGTATGTGTGTGTGTGTGTGTGTGTGTGTGTGTGTGTGTGTGTGTGTGTGTGTGTGTGTGTGTGTGTGTGTGTGTGTTGGGGCATGTGGCGCGGATGCCGGACAACCGCATCCCGAAACAGGTGCTGTTTGACTGAGTCTTGCAGCGTCGCCCAGCACATCGCCCACGTCGCAGGTGGAAGGACTGTGCTGTCCAGGATCTACGTGCCCATGATGTGGAGGCATCATGGTATGATGTTGCATGTGAGTCTCGCGCGGAGTGGCGCAGCACATATCAAGAGCCTGACAATGCGCCTGAGACTCCGCTCCGAGTGGTATGTACGGTATGTGGACGAGATTTTGCACGCAAAGTAGACATGACTCGGCATAGTGTCTGGAGGAGCGTGCACGGCCTGTGTCTGAGCAGCGGGGCGCCGGTCAGTGCGGGCGGTGTGGGCGGTGGCTGAGAAGCCGCGGTGGCTTGGTCCGGCATGTATGTGCGGTGGATGCCACAGTGCCACCTGGAGCTAACCGAGCGTCGGCACCGGCGGAGGGATGTTGTGCCGCGCATTGTGACAGGTGTGGCCGCTGCTTTCGCGATATCCGGGGATTGGGCAGCCATCACTGTTCAAGGGTGGCCCATAGACCAACAGCAGAGGAACGCTCAACCATCCAGCACGTGTGCATATGCGGCAAGCGGATGCGACTACCCGTGCACCTGGAGGGTCATTCGGCGTCGTGCCCTCTCTCTCTCTCTTCTCAAGTTTTCCCGTGATGGGATTACGTGATCCTTTTGCGGCAGTGACTCTACAGGACAGGACATGTGTGTGTGTGTGTGTGTGTGTGTGTGTGTGTGTGTGTGTGTGTGTGTGTGTGTGGTGTGGTGTGGTGTGGTGTGTGTGTGTCTGTGTGTGTATGTGTGTTTGAGTGCATTTTGCTTCAACCGATGTCAACTATCAGTCTCTGAGTTACCCAGAATAGATAAGGGCTTGTAAAATGTAAAGGCACCAGAAAGAATAACTCACTGGCCAATCGTAACGAGAGAGCTTTAAAGCTCAGGGCCCTACACTACGCTTTTTTTGCCTAGCTCATTATGAACGTTATTCGAACTGCTGGAAATGTTTTTTGCAATACAATGATATAGTGGACAAAGTAACGTATTTTGCATAGCGGCATAGATTGCATAGATGATGTCCTTATGCCTATGGACGGCAGTCACTGCATACGGAACAAGTTCGAACATGATCACGTCTTTTCTCCTGCCGACTGGATGCCTGTCCAGCACTCTCTTGCTGTTGACACATCTTTTCACAAAGTCGGCGAGTCTCCAAACGACGGAATATTTGCTCCGTTGTTTCTTGTTGTTAGCCTTTTGCAAGCACAGCGACAGTCGTGGGGGCAGGACTTCTCTTCTCCCATCTTCTACTCTCTGTGTAGGCACTCCTGCTGGCGCCGTCTGATCAAAGCTTCAACACTGTCACCCCTGTCATCTTGCTCTACCTCATAGTTCTCTGTTTATGATCTCAGCATTCCGTTTATACAACAACCGTGCCCATTAAAACACTGCAATCTACCCGATCCTTACATTCCCTGCCCATTAGCGGCACACCCAAAAAAATTCGAACGATAATGCGACAATGCGACCCTGTGACTTTGATGACCTGGGCAACAAAAACAAAGCTATGTTATCTATTTTTTCATTTCCCCAACTTTCTCAAGGCACACTATGGGATTCGAACCCGCACTCTTGCCCTCCATGCATTTCCCTGATGCACTTCGCATACATACACATTCTTCCAAGTTGCTTCACGTTATGATCTTGCAGTTGAAAGCCCTATTTGAGTAATGTGGCCAAATGTCTTTGATGGTACTGTAAGGGACTGGAAACCGCCAGGCATGCCGACGTCGTCAGGCACTAAGAAACAAACGGAATTAAAACTGTGTGGACCCTGGATAGCGCCAGACCATACGTTACGTAAATAATGTCTTTTGCATAGCTATGGGAATTAAAGTATTATACTTTATGTTTTCTTGTACTTACTGTTGCAAGTAGGTATTTGTAGAGTTCCATCAGCACTGCACATTGCTGTTGCAGATCCATTCATTCTATAACCAGTATTACACGTGTAATTCACACTCTGAAGATAGGACACCAAGGTTTTGTCCGCATTGCCATTCATGAGTGTTGGCACTGTGCAATTCACAACTAGCAGAACAAGAACAAAGAAGGACAGTTTGAGAACGGAAGTGACATGCTGTCCGTTCTGAAATGCAATAATTGTATGTGTGTGTATGAGACAAAAGCACCCGGCAGCCATAGTGGTTCATTTCACTCATTCAAGCTGCTTTAGCTTTCGCCCCTTTGCCGACAATTGATATGTCTTCAACGACTTCCAAGGCATGGGCGTGATAGCCATCAAACCATGAATGATGAAAGCCTAAAAATTTGCTTATAAAAACAACACAAAATGTCGCAAGAAACTTCTAAATTCCAAAACGTTACCACAAAGATTCAAGTGAGATGAGCAGTGTCTGGGACAGCCAAATGTGATCAATAAGTCTGTTCTGCACTTATGCCCTCTAACTGCAATTATGTCACCAACTAAACATGGTGAAACATGCTTTCGATGAATCTGCTCTTCATGGACAATTGGCAGATGAACATGATTGTTTTCTGAGAGCCTGCGTCGATTCCAAGTCAATTAAGGGGGAATTGTGATTGTGAATAGAGATGTCCGGAGTACAGATCTTTGAAAAAGCAAGGTTTGTTCCCAGAAAATGACTCAACTCACTGTTACAGAAAGGTTTCAGCTCGGTCAAAGTTCCATTCTCACTGCAAGTTGCTGTTGCAGATCCATTTATACTATAACCTATGTCACATGTGTAATTCACGTGTTGAAGGTACGACAGAACTCTCTTGTCACCACGGCCATGGGTTACAGATGGCACAGTACAATTGACAACTAGAAATGACATAAAGACATAAATTGTAAGGAAACCGGTAGACAAAAGAAGACAAAGGCTCCAGGAAAAAAAGCTTGCCGCATTTCAGTCTATTTTGATTCCATCACTCCTAACTGAGCTCTTGGCCCACATGATGGAGTTTAAAACTTTTTTTCAAATGGTTAAACTAATCAAAGATTTTACGATCTGTGCAGCATCCTTCCACATCTTCTCCTCCATTATCATATACATGTACAATGTATATTTGATCAGCAAATTCAAATTCAACTCGGTTGAGCTGCTCGTTTGCTTGTTTTAATTGTATTCTATTTTCGACACGCGTTTTATATCGCATAATATTGTTTTTTATATCGCCATCAATACTGGTATCCTGTTTGCCTGTTGTCGCTTCGGCTTATGCGAAAGCTATACATGCTGTGTATATCTACATTGCATTGATGCCAGCGCAGAGAAGCTTTTAATAATAATAATAACAATGTACAATGTACATTGTAGCGTGTGGATTTTCTCCTGAAAGAGAAGAATTGCAAACAGTTTGAATCTATTACAAGATTATGGTATTTTGTAATTTTCACATCTTGATTTCGCAGTCCTGGGTGTGTGCGTGTGCGGGTGCATGCAAGAGTGCGTGCGTGTGTGTCTGAGAATCCGTGTATGCGTGCATTCCGGTACATGCATATATTCTTGGCTGAGCGCTGTCATCCACAGTCAGCTGAGTATGCCATTCTTGAAAGGGTGCTCTTAATGAAGCCAATAATAAACGAGTCTCAGCGTCATGCAGAATATTGCCAGATCGCAGGAGTAAAATTAATGTTATGGAAGCTAAAAGAAGAATTCTCCCATTTTTCGTTTGATCATAATAGATGACTTGCACAAAGATCCGAGCCGCGAGTGAGACGGGGCAAGTGCACCCTGTGCACCCAGGCTACACTGCGGGCATCACCCTACACCGTCTGTAGTGTCCTTTTTTTTTCAGCATGAATGAACGGTGCACGGCATGTACATGCCGTGCACCGTCACTGTCTTCAGCAGCTCATGAGTCCTGTGTACTTGTAAGTTGTAGGGTTAGTGGAAGTACATGACTGTATATTATGTGAAGAGAAGCCAGGCGTTCAAACCAACCCAAAATACTCTTGCCATATTCTTGGGTGAAATAGTTATAAAAAAAATTGTCTTACTAAACAACAGTGAGCATAGAAGCAACCTCGATGCACCCAATAATATGGCATCCGGGAACAGCAAGTGTTGCACGAGGATCCCAAGAACACGTCAAGTTCCATGCTACCCGCCGCCATCAAAAGAACGAAGGATAACTGTGCTAGCCTAGTTCATAGTCAATGTAATGCTATCGGTACGGGATATAGGAGCCTGTTGGGAAGGCGTGGGTGAGCTGTTAAAATCTTGTACGGTTCGCACAGCACAACATACATGCAGCAGTTATTGCGACGGTTAACGTCGATGGACGAGAATCATAAAGCACAGTCCATGGGGGTTGACGTTTCTGGGCTTCCTTTCCGAAAGGAAATTTTTATTTCTTCTCTAATAAAGCAGAATCATGCTGATTATACCAGTCTGTTATGAAGACAAGAAAGCAGCCATGGACACTGTGCCACACTAAAGGAACGACAGGTAAAAGATAAAGCACTTCATCTGAAAACTCAAGGACTATCCATAAATACAGCAAATGATAATCCTAGCCTGGTAATGTCCAACTCCGTCATGTGAGCCATTCGGTGGGAAACATAATGTTCGAAATGCTGAAATTTGAACAGTTGCAGTTGTGTTCGTCGCCACACAATGCCATCGCCAGTTCACATTCGAAATGTAGCCATTTTTACGCTTGTGTCCCTGTACACGGCATGGAAGGCTGAACAGATTCAATTCTTCCATCGCTTCCTGATCTGTACAGTAGTGCGGTTGCGTTCCCGTTCCTGACACTCACATCCGTCTCCGCTAACCAGCATCATGAGCACTCCAATGGTTCCCGCCGCTCCTTCCGTATCGTCCCAGCGCGCCCCGTCAAGATGTGAATTACTGTAGGCAACGGAGCCAGTGTATGATGAAGGCGAATGCACTGTTTGATGATGCTCCAACAAATCCTTTCACCGTTGTGCGGAATTTGTAAGAAGAGTAGTGGCTCAACTGTAGGTCCAACGCAGAAGGTACCTCACAGCGCAGTTATGTTACGTCCACAATAATGAACATACTCAGCAGACTGTGATGTGTATCAGACACACTCTGGCATTATTTGTTCCACATTCTCCCAGGAGATGAAATGTAGTTCAATCATGTCTTTAGTACATGGGGCACCGTTGCCTCGTTGCAACTAAACAGGTATGCAAGTTACTTTCCCATGAGACCCAGCCGCATTGTCGTCATTACCAGCTAATCATGAAGAGGTATGTGACTTTCCACCACTCCCTGATTCAATCATAGTTTGCGAGCCTGCGCCAAACTGCTTTCTCACTAGAGCCAGGCATCGGATACATATGGCTTCAGTAAGGTTAACAATGCTATGTCTCTGGCCTAGATCCAAGTCTAGATACAGCTGCTCAGAGTAAGGGCTGATGAAATGTTCATATTGGAACAAGTGAGACTTCAACAGTAGCTAGTACACATCAGGCCTGAGGACTTCGCAGCGTTTCTCCAGCACACTTGTTCTCTCCTTCAACTCAGATACTACTTGAAGTACTACTAAAGGCCATCTGGCTCTCATACTCAGTCCTTCCACCCTTCATTTTCATGGTTTAGGCTTCCACTCGTCACTCGGCAGGTTCCTGGCCTCTCCGCAGTCTGTCCTCAGGAGAGGGTCGCTCTGGAGCTAGTGCAGCCGATTGAAAGGGAATCGAGTTCTTTCTCAGACGTCCACAAACTTTCGTTGTGCTTCACTTCGCTTCCACTGCGGGAAAGTAGTCACACTTCAGGACCACGACGTGCTTGTTGCAGCCTACACCAATGATACTAAAATAATATTCCCTCATTTTTCTGCCTCCCGAACGGCCGGCTCGGAAAGGAACGTATGGAATGGGAGCCTCAGTTCCATCTCTCGTCTGCTAGTTCATTCAGGAGTGCAGCAGCGCTTCGGCATGACCGATACAAGTCGAATCAAAACAACTCTACTCTCTAGCTAAAAAAACTAGCTCAGTGTTCGTCAGGCAAAAAGCGAAACTTCGAAAGTCACGAACTCAAAAGGTGGGGAAGTGCAGAGTCAGAAGGTCCACTTGCCCCGTCTCGAACCCAGACAATCTTTGTGCAAGTCATCTATTCAGGTCATGGCAAACAATCGAGGACAACTGGAAGTAGTAATTTTATTACTCCTCCAAGGTATGAAATTTGGACTGAGCCAAGCACAAGAAGAAGCTTTCTGCCAAGCTGAAGGAATTGCTTGTTGTTTGATCCTTTGATGTAATCTTTGTAGCCAGTGAAAGTTAGCTGCTGTTTGGAGCAGAAACATTGAAATTGGCCATTTACTGCATACCTGTACTCATGTACTCAGGCATGCAGCCTCACTTGTACCAACTATTCGGTGAACCAAACCTTTCGATAAATCTGCTCTGTATGTATATTTGGCAGATGATCATGTTTTCTGAGAATCTGCAGCGATTCCAAGTCAAGGTTGAATTGTGATTGTGGTCAGAGATGTTTGGAATACATATCTTTGAAAAAGTAGTGTTTGTTACCAGGAAATGGCTCAACTTACTGTTACAGACAGGTTTCAGCTCTGTCAAAGTTCCATTCTCAGTACAAGTTGCTGCTTCGGATCCATTTATACTATAACCAGTGTCACATGTGTAATTCACTTGTTGAAGGTATGACACAACTTTCTTGTCACCACGGCCACGGGCGACAGTCGGCACAGTACAGTTGACAACTAGAATGAGATAAAGACATAAATTATGCGAGACAGATTGACTAAAGAAGGAAAACGGTCGGAGAAACGGTTTGCCTCATTTAAGTCTATTTTGATTATTAAGAAAGGGTTTGCTCCCCACACCGGAGCTCGCGCTATTCCGCCGACTTTACTTGACACTTGACTGACTCACGACTGCCATCCAGAGCACACGAGAAGTCCATCGAACCTTCGACTCGGCAAACCTGCAAGAAAGCACCACTCCCTGCTCAATACACAGTGTTTCTGGATGGCAGTTGTGAGTCAGTCAAGTGTCAAGTAAAGTCGGCGGAATAGCGCGAGCTCCGGTGTGGGGAGCAAACCCTTTCTTACAAATCATCGCCGAAGTCGCAACCACTACTTCGTATTTTGATTATGTCACTCCTAACTGAGCTCTTTGCCCACATTATGGAGTTTTCAAACTAATAATTTTTCGAATGATTAAACTCGTCACAGATTATGCGATCTAGAACCCGAAGTGCGGCATCCATCTATGTATTCTCCGCCATCATCATATACAGGTTTATGAACGCCTTAACATTCAACCCCTGCCATCAATGTATTTGCCGCTAACTCTTCCTGCTAGCATTTCGTGTAATTCATGATAACTCTAGTGTGCTTCTTCATTACCTCGTTACACCTCTGTCACACATCCGTAGCACAAGGAGCACAGATGTTCCCCTGCTTCTTTTCCCCGAGGATCATATCTGCAGCCTCCACACACAGCCCATCATATCAATATCCTGCTCTTTGGAGAAAGTTGCCTGCATCTATACGATCACTGGAGATACCAGGTCAATTCCAGACCGCTCTTTTATCCCACCTGAAAATTAAATGACGTTGCTCACTAATCAAATAATTATGTAATCTTTAACGAGTCGGCGTGGAGAAAGCAATTTTATGAGTGCAATAAAGAGTATAATAGATGCAAACATGGCCAGACAACAACCAGATAATGGAATTTTAAAGGATTTTCATTACCTCTTTTCCATATGTCCTTTTCCTTTCTATTTTTATTATTTAAAATCGATTTTCTTATGTGATCTTTCTTCAATGTTATCGCATCAGCTGATTGTTTAGTAACTGGTGGTGTTATAGGACATTTTTTATTTTTTATTTTAACCTTTTCCTTTACCTTACACTTGTGTGTGTGGAGTCGATCTCATGTTATAAGGCAACACTGCCTGTTTGTTCTTCGACATAAAATATATCAATCCAGTGCAAGATAATAATGGTATCCACAATTTTCATATTTTGATTTCGGGGTCCTGGGTGTGTGCATGCGGGTTCATGCAAGAGTTCGTTAATATGTGAGAGAATCCGTGTTTGCATGCGTTCCAGTACATGCATATATTCATGGTTGAGTGGTTTCATCCACAGTGAGCTGAGTATGCCATTCTTGTAACGCTGTTCTAAACGAAGCTGTTGTACATGTGGCTGCGCTTGTAGCTCTTCGTTGTTCATGCGTAGCTCTTTGTCGTACCTGCTGTTGCGTTTGTGTTTCTTTGTCGTACCTGCTGCTGCATTTGTGATTCTTTGTCATACCTGCTGCTGCGTTTGTGATTCTTTGTCATACCTGCTGCTGCGTTTGTGTTTCTTTGTCGTACCTGCTGCTGCGTTTGTGATTCTTTGTCCCACCTGCTGCTGCGTTTGTGATTCTTTGTCGTACTTGCTGCTGCGTTTGTGATTATTTGTCATACCTGCTGCTGCGTTTGTGTTTCTTTGTCATACCTGCTGCTGCGTTTGTGTTTCTTTGTCATACCTGCTGCTGGGTTTGTTATTCTTTGTCATACCTGCTGATGCGTTTGTGTTTCTTTGTTGTAGGTGCTACTGAACCCTGGTACACACTGCTGCGCTGTCCTTTACTCCTGTGTACATGCGGCCGCACCGTCTTCTGTCCCTGTTGTATACACACTTTCGCGTCTTGTCCCCGTTGAACGCCTTCATTATATACTCCTTCATCTCGTCTTGTCTCGGTGTCAATTGTCTCGTCGTCTCAAAAGAGAAAAAACTCATTTACTCTCGCTCTAAAGCTTCTTGGCCTTTTGGTATTTGTTGTGTTGAGGAGAATAGTTTGTCCCATTAGCTAGACGTAGAAAAGTTGCGCTTCTAGCTGACTACAAATCCAATAATTACTTCCTCCGCGTCATCGAAATTGTCGCAGTTTGACTAGTGACTTGTCACTTGTTACTGACAACTCCATAAGCTAAGCCATTCAAAATTTATTACACAGTATGATAGTCTGAAGACTAGAGTAACGTTCCAGGACAGTTGGACTGAGAGTTTTCATGCTGAGATGAAGTCCTCGTCGTCGCTGATGTCAATGGATGCAAAAATATTGTTCCGAAATATTTCAAGGAAGGTTGAAAGTTGGTCGCGCCTCATCTCAAACGCTTTGACTTTCTCCACAGGACAAGAGCTGCTATGCTTGTCGTCTGCTAGCTCTGGATGATTTCTACTTCACCACCAATGAAGCCTAGTAAGAATACACGAGCGTTGCGAGGTAGGTTGATTACCGTCGGCGGAATCACCTCGATCTTGAAAATTAATGAACTTTTTTTTAGCCGTGGCATGCCCATTTATTTTAGCTGTTTGGTCACAGCTCATGCAGCTCAGGTAAGTGTACTATCGCGTCCAGCGCGCCCTGTTTTTCAGCATCACTGGTATACCATGGTACGGCACCTGCGCGTGCATCACTAGCACTACGTGTAGAGTCTTCACGGCTCTTGCAGGTACAATCATGTACGAGTCGTACTGAGTGTCTCCGCCAGAGCGACCAATTTTATCGCTGTTGCAGGCATTTAGTTTGCTGACCCCTCGATGTTTCTCCAAGCGCTGTCACTTGTTCCACGAAGTCATTCTCACCCCAGCTAAGGTCAAACAGTGATGAGGCTTGAGTGAATGGCCATAAGCACGAGAAATGTGCAGGCTGCAACGCCTGACTGATCTCCGCGAGTTGAAATTACCATCGCAGCGACATCAGCGAAGAAATTGCGTCTAGTTAAAAAATTCCAGGTTCCAACAACAGAAAATAGAACTTTACCGTCACCCTATACTGATGACTATCGCCTATATCCCATTCCCTGCCTCTGGTACGAGTGCTGGTGAGTAAATACCCCGTTTTATATCAAAAGTCAAACTGCGACAATTTCGATGACGCGGAGGAAGTACGAGTCCCTACATCACGCAAAATATCGCCAGTTCATAGCAGTAAATGTCATGAAAGCTAAAAGAAGAAATCTCCCATCTTTCGTTTGATGATAATTAAGTTCATGACAAAAATTGAGGACATCTGAGAGTTGTAATTTGTGTACACCTCCGATGTTCAGAACAATATTTTTTCTCCGAGGTATGAAGGCCTGCGCCAAGCACAAGGAGAAGGTTCTGCCGAAAAAACTGAAGAAAATGATTGTTGATTGACCCTTTGGTGTAATCTTCGTAGCCAGTCAAAGTTAGCTGCAGTTTGGAGCAGAAACATTGAACTTGACTATTTACTGCATACCTGTTCTCATGTACTCAGGTATGCAGCCTCGTTTTTTTCGGCTGATCGACGAGCGAAGGTACAAACCTTCGCTCGTCGATCAGCTGAAAAAACGATAAGTATGCGTTCTTTTCGGTTTGAAAGTGGAGACGGCCTTTGTGCCTTGAAAAAGGAGTAGAGAGCGACAAAGGTACGATGGGAAGCTGATTTTTGAGTGCTCCAAGGACATTATGAATATCATAGAAAATTCTCATCCCAAATCAGTGCGGCGGTGAGCGTACAGTTTTTTGTGGATTTTTAGGGGTATCGTTTCGGAGCTATGTCAGTATCGTGATGGCGAATTGGAGAGGGTTATGATAATTATTTCTTCCTCCAGGTTTCGTTTGTAAGAAAGGGTTTGCTCCCCACACCGGAGCTCGCGCTATTCCGCCGACTTTACTTGACACTTGACTGACTCACGACTGTCGCAACCACTACTTCGTAAGGTTTCGTTTGGTCGCCTTTATTTCGTCCTCGTTGAAAGTATTATGTTGATTTTCAATATACTTGGTGCCATGTGATTGCCGGCTATGAAATTTGTACTTACTGTTGCAAGAAGGCATTTGTAGAGATCCATCGGCACTGCACATTGGTGTTGCAGATCCATTCATTCTATAACCAGTATTACACGTGTAATTCACACTCTGAAGATAGGACACAATTGTCTTGTCTGCAATGCCGTTCATGAGTGTTGGCACAGTGCAGTTTACAACTAGCAGAGCAATACGGCAGAAAAAACATTGGAAAAAGGAAGTGAAAAACTCAATATGGCGTGAAAACCAGCCCTGTCATTTGGGATATTACTCATGATATGATGTAAACTTTCACTACTGCTGTCATTAGGGAGGTTCCGGAGTACGATTTTTCGTGCCAAAATCCGTAGAGGCGCTACGGATTTTATATACGTCGTTTTCGAGCAGTGAAATGTTCCGGAGTACGGAATTTATGTGTTTGCCGTCATTGCCTAGGTTACGATTGCAAACACGTCACATTCCCGCGCTATGCCTTTATATTTTGAAAATTTGTACCGAAATCAAAACTTCCCGCGGAAAATCCATGTTTCTCGTCCCAAATTTGTACGCGAGAAATCTTTCTGCACCCGATGACGCAAAATCTCCATACGAAACATGGTTCGTGTGAAAGCCAGTAAACACGGATTCTCCGTGCCGAAAAATCGTATGGAGCACTCCTGGAAAAAATCCGTAGAGCCCACACGGATTTTGGCACGGAAAATCGTACCTCGGAACCTCTCTAATGTCATAAATGGAGTTGTCATCGTGTGCAGATTGTCAAGTTTCATTTTCTTTTTCTTTAAAATTTTAGTTTGTTTTAGTTTCGTTTTTTCTTTAGTTGTTGTGTCAGGTCAGTGATATCACTGCTGTCATTCACACCTTCACTCACTTGAATTATACTTCCTCCGCGTCATCGAAATTGTCGCAGTTTGACTTTTGATATAAAACTGGGTACATACTCACCAGCAGTCGTACCACAGCTAAGGAATCGGACATAGACGATAGTCATCAGTATTGGATGACGGCAAATGTCTATTTTCTGTTGCTGGAAGCTGAAAATGTTGAACTAGATGCAATTTCTTCGCCGATGTCGCTGTGATGGTACACTCGACTCACTGAGATCAGTCAGGCGTTGCAGCCTGCACATGTCTCGCGCTTAGAGCCATGCAGTGAAAAAACTCATAACTGTTTTACCTGAGCTGGGGTGAGAATGACTTTGTGGAACAAACGGCAGGGCTTGAAGACACGTCGATGGGTCAGCAAACTAATGCATACAAGCGCGATGAAATTTATCGCTCTGGCATTCATGCAAAGGAATACTGAGACAATCAGTAGGTGAGTACCTGCAAGGGCCGTGTAGACTCTGCATGTACACTGTAGTGCTAGTTGCTGATGCACGTGCAGGTACTGTACCAGAGATGCTGAAAAAGAGTGCACGCTCGACGTGATAGTACACTTACCTGCATGAGCAGTGGCCACACAGCTAAAATGAATGGGCATCCCACTGCTAAAACAAAGTACATATCAAGATCGAGGTGATTAAGCCGACGGTAATCCACCGACGTTGCTACGATCCTGTATTCTTACTGCGTTGGTGGTGTGAAGTAGAAACCATCCAGAGCTAGCAAACGACAAGCATAGCAGCTCTTGTCCTGTGGAGAATGTCAAAGCGTTTGAGATGAGGCGCGACCTACATACAACCTTCCTTGAAAATTTACGAAAGATCTTTTTTTCATCTATTTACATCAGCGAGATCAGCTCCATGTGAAACTATCAGTCCAACTCTCCTGGAACGTTTATTACTCTAAGACTTCAGACTATCATCCTGTGTAATAATCTTTGTATGGTTTAGCTTATGGACTAGTCAAACTGCGACAATCGAAAGGTTCTGTGATTCGTTGTCTACTCGTAAACGAAACGAGATCGATTTCTTTTTGTATTCGGCTCGTGCAGTTCCCAAAATAGGTTCAGTGACTCGTGCACGAGAAGACAGTGAGTCGCATCATGATTGCCATGGTTAATATGGCGGAGAGAAAATTTGAAAGATCTTTCTGCAAAATTTCTTCGCTCAGAGACTTTTTTAATACAAAAGCGCAAACGTTCGAATGTCATGTCACCACATCACCAAGAACTAACTAAACTAGCTGTTACTTGCAAACTTTACTCTGCGTTTGTTGCTTTCAAGATTGGGCTTTCCTCCCTTCTTGAACCGTTTCCTTCTTGCGACCATGAATGAATTCCGAGAAGACCTAGATGTTGCCCGTCAGTTGTTGTTGTCGGCCCATGAAGAGGGTGACATCGATGATGAGGAATTGATTCTGTTTCAACCAGCGTTTGATGAGGAGGAAGGTGAAGCCGAAGGAAAGGAAACATTCTTACCAAACACAACGAAAGTGAAAACGAAAGAATCGATAATCAACAACGATGAAAAAATTTCAAAAAAGTCAAAAATATTCACACTTTCTGGGGCAGATCGATCTCGGAGCTGCATACGAATCAGACAGGCCGGATTCGTAAAAACGAATCTTCTGAACGAGATGTCAACCAGACTCTAACCCGGACCGGATGTCAGCACTCGTTTCGTTCATGAAAAACGAGTCACTGAACCTCTCTAATTTCGATGACACAGAGGAAGTACTGTAATTCACGCCATGATGTAATCTTTCCGCTCTGCAATGGTGATAGATTTGGAACATCTCTCTTTAAAAAAAAAAGATTCAACCTGTGTTTGTACTTTACACTCTGGTCCAGAGTTCTCCTTTTCGCAAATGCTATCAGTTTGCGCTGGACGCCTATTCTGTGCATGAATTGAGAAGGAGAGCTCTGCACCAGAGTACCCCTTTGCAGTTTAGGGCCTGGTCCCACATGAATTTGCGGCACCGCTTTTTTCGCGCCTCACTTCACATTTTTGCTGTCGCTTTCGGCGACAAATTGTGGACTGCAGCCACACTCACATAAACATAAAATAGCTGTGCAGTCTAGGTGCGTGCGATATGAGGCCACCAGTGCGACATTTTGGCATTCTTTCAAGTCGTTTCATGTAATCTGGAGGCAGTCAGTCAGTGCATTCAGATTTCAGACCAGACTTGGTCATGTCAGTGGACACTGAGTGTATTAATTTATACTACTGCAAAGCTCAGTTAGACCGGCACAAGCTGCTACTGCAGAGCGCAACTAGGCACAGTGACTGCGCAGCCGTCTTCCTGGAAATCCTTCTTTTTCTGACCTGCAGTGCTCTCCACCTCTCGTTTGAAACCCCCGGCATCTGCTAGCTAGCTATGAGAGCTGTTACTCGTGCAGCTAAGAGAAATGAAATGCAGTACGGTATGATTGTGAGGATGACACCAGCACTCGGAACAACGTCCTTGATTTGTTACTTGCTTTCAGCTTCCTGCCTGGTGAGATTTCTTAGCGGAGACGAACAGCGCTCGCACTGCTAGGCCAGGTTGGACTTGGGAGTACAGTAGTAGCTCAAAACAATATTATTTCAAATTTTGAGGCGCTGCTTTAGCTGTCTCACCAAAACACTGGACGTGGTACCAGGCCCGACGAGATCGTTTGCCGGCAGGGAATACCTCCATTTGCAATAAGGTTCGACTTTGAGTTCAGCTCCAGGGGAGTCTACAAATATATTTCAGCTGCACTTACTGTTGCAAGTAGGCAATTGTAGAGTTCCATCAGCACTGCACGTTGCTGTTGCTGATCCATTCATTCTATAACCAGTATTACATGTGTAATTCACATGCTGAAGGTATGACACAGTTTTCTTGTCTGCACTGCCATGTAGGAGTGTTGGTGCTGTACAATTTACAACTAGCAGTACAAGAAACAAAGAACAAATTGGGAGAAAGAAAGTGAAAAACTGCCATTCTTCATCAATGCTCACACCATAACTGCACTCTCCAGCTGATCTTGACACGTTGCCACAGCACACCACCAGCAAAGTAACACATCCTTTTTGCACTCAATTACGTCATACAGCTGTTCCGAGTGTAGAACTTCCGTCCGCGAAGGTAGACAATAGAGAGGTTCCACATGACGTAGTTATCTTAGTAAAAACGCAGTTGATCTGCGGAAAATCTTACGTAAACTGCATGCGGATCTGTGTTCCGCCATACGAAGTTTTCAAACCATGTAACTGCCCTTGACAACTCCGAACACGGCAGTGTACGACCGGATCGACCTGGGGATAGAATCGTAAATTTGTACCACAATCCACTTACTGAGCACCCGTGGCGGGTTTAGGGGGGGGGGGGGGGGTGCCCTTCCCCCTCAAAAGTTTCGACCTAGGTTTCGAAAGAAGAAGTCGCTGTTATTCCAGTTTAACTTTCGGAGCGGACTTACAGTCACACTCCGCCAGACGTGGAAGAACCTGTTGTCAGCGAGCAGCCAGAACATAAAGAACACAGCGCACAGTGACAAGTACCGCTGCCTATGTAAAGGATGCTTTGAGAGCGGTGAGAAATTGTTGGACTCGCATAAATAATTGCAGTTGATTCGCTCACATAACGGCAAATTTGAAGTTTACAATGTACATTGTTGCTGCGTGTACAGAAATACTGCTTGTGGTGTGTGAGATTTACGGCTTGTGGTTGTTGTTGTATATTTTACTTCACCAAATGAACAGGCAGAGATGCCTTCTCACCTGCCCATAGGACAGGTTCTCACAGAATGATTAAGGGATGATATGAAAGGGAAAACAAGAAATGATAATAATATAAGACAGAAAGGACCAAAAGAAGAAAAGGAAAAGGAAAAAATTATATGAAGACAATTTCATGGAGTCAGAAATAGAAAGACAATAATTTCCCGGAGTCAAAGAATAGAAAGACCATTTCATGGAGTCAAAGAATAGAAAGACAATTTCATGGAGTCAGGAACACGTGGTTGATTTTTAATATAGACATGCATGCACAAATGATTGACAGATGAGAAGTTTAATGAGGATATTCACAAAGTAAGTGTATCAATGGCAGAAAGAGATTTTCGGAAGGGACCACGGACACTTATCACTCTAAAATCAGAGGGGAGAGCGTTCCAGAGAATGCTTCCCCAAAACATCATGGTCGATCGTCCCGCAGGCCCACGAAAAAAGGGAAATTGAAGCAAGTTCGACACTTGTCCCCGTGTGGTGCGCTGATCCTCCGGAACAGTCTCGAGGGCCGTTCGGGTGAATAACTGTTGAAGAAGGGGACTACAGGAGGAGCTTCTTGACATCGGTTTTCAAAATGGCTTACCTGGTACAGTAGCATGATGTCATCTACCCCCACCCCATCCCGCCTTGATCCCGGCCGCAACCCCCCCCCCCCCCCCCCCCCTCGTCCAACTCCTGGACACGCCACTGGCACCTACGTTATCAGAGCCCTATATATGTACTCTACGTAGACTTTCCGTAAGTGGAATGTAAAGTCGCAAGTTCACGGGTTTTTCCCGCCCAATAAAGTAAAGTTGCTCAACTTTACCTGGTGGGGAACCTCTATATGAGCCCGAGCGCGCTAAAACATGACCACAGCTTTTTTTGAAAAAGTCGAGATAATCGCGATTTGAATTCCGCGGCAAAAAATACGAAGCTCGAAGTGCAGTGCAATGCGCAACGCGAGTCGCTGTTGTTGTTCTCCTCGGTCGGCTGGACTGTTCCGGATGCAATTCTTTGTTGCAAGTAAGTTTATTTGTTAGAGTTTGTATTCCATGTTGCGCTGAGTCGCCTAAAACTGATCGTCATCGATGTATCGACAGAAGAGCCTAGTAGTAGTAATGTACTGCGGAGCGGAAGAAGACGACATCATCGCACTCCATGCGCAGGATAAAATATTTTGAGGATTCGAGTCGGAAACAGAAGGAAGACGATGATGGCTACAGCGACGAGTCATTTGAGGGCGACACTTTCATCGAGCGTAACAATAATTGATGCTGGTAGTCCCACGATCTGCACTGACGAGGAATTCTACTCTGATGACAACCTGGCAAGCGATTGGCATCGACACTGACTTGGGAGGTGAGTCGGCCGATGATTTGGCCAGAATGGACATCGCTGCACATATCCGGGACAATGCCAGTATTGGTTGCAAGTGCAAAAACAATCACTGGACTCTGCTGCTACCTCAACTTGCTCAAGTCGATAATTTGAGTACCCTTATGCGGAACATCGCTAGCATGAGCAGTATGCAGCGAAAGCAGTACTCTCTGGCG
>NC_088651.1:17779764-17801764 GCF_964019385.1 Sycon ciliatum | reverse complement strand
AGCGGAGAAAACCGTGTGCAGATGGGCTTTGGTGTGGGGAATATGAGTGCGACGTCTAGTATGTTGAGGAAGACTGTGTGCAGCAGTGTATACTGTATATCTGAAAGTACAGGTGGAGTGTGATGGAGAGGATATGGAGTGCCAACTTCTTCGGCCATCTACAGATGTTGACCGTGTTTTCGCTGGCGGTTCTCCAGTGGTGCTCCAAACAGGAGGTATTTCGGACACCCAGCTCAGCTGCCTATAGACAATTTGGATGTGGCTGAGTACCTGTCAGCTCATGCTATAAGACCCTGGACAGAGGAACTGACCCGGAAAGGATGAACCAAGGAGCATATCAATTGTGTGCAAAAATGACAATCCCATTGCTGTACATAGAATTTCACCATTTCAACAGTGCTGCATATAATACCATTGTAGCAACACTTAGACATGTCGGATCAATCCAAAATTTTCAGACAGTGAACTTTAGGTGTGTTAGATCATTTTTGAACAAAAAACTGAAAATCGAATTTTTGGTCTGTGGTCATATTTTGGCGTGCTCTGGCTCATATTATGGAATAGATCGTGATAATGAAAATCATCTTTTTTGCACTGAAATTGGTAAGCATAACGTGTGTGCCTGAGGCGCGAAGATTAGGGATAAGTAGAAGAAGCAAGTGCAACACACTGCTGATACTGTAAAGACGTGAGAGTGATAACCAGTATGTAGTAACTGGCCTTTCTCCACCTGCTCCCAGTCCCGTGCCATCTCCACACTTGTACAAAGGGGACGACGATGACTACATTTAGAAGACTGTTTATTGACACGACGAAGAAACACAACTAGACAAGACGAACTCAAGACGAAGACTACTTTTTACACTACAGCAACACGCGCATGCGCAAACATGATTGTACACGCGACGTACACAAAATAACGTACTATACGGTAGAAAGTCCGTCTACTACACTGCTCCCCTCTCAAATAATTTTCCGTCCTCGGAAAACAAACAAGAACATAACACAAAAATTAATGTATACACTGCTGCCTCCTCAAAAGGCTGAATCGTTCCTGATTCAAAAAATAATAACAGAAGAAAAATAGATCACACTAGCCACGCGAGCATACCACACCAATCACCCAAAAATGTATCGCAGCAAAACACAGCAGCCAGAGACCATCTGCCATTCACGCAGGACCTGATAACACAAAACCCTCTCTGCCCACCAACCAGACCTTCAGCTCACGCGCTGGAACACAATTGTGGGAAATGCATACAACATCACACTCGCGCCACCTCACCAATCACGCAAACATTCTAAAATGTAAGAGGACAAAATAATAAGAAGAGCAAATAAGAAAATGACCCTCGTCCTCGAGGAGAGCAACTGATAAATAACCGAAAAAATTTGAGGAGAACAGCAAATACAAAACTCACGCCGTCTACCATGTCGTCCGCCATCTCAAGGAATGCTGCTCAGCGTCGACATTCTCACTTCTGGGCACAGTTTTACGTCGTGTCCGGGACCATCCATCCTTCTTTTTCTTTTCCTTTTCTTCTGGGCACAGTTTTACGTCGTGTCCGGGACCACCAGTGACGACGATTGACAAGAGACGGGCGAGACGAATGATGCAGGACGAAGACGACGGACGAACTTCTTGAAGACTGACGAAACTGTTACGATAGGACGACCGGAGATGACATCGGAAACTGGGAGCGAAGGCCACGCAGGACGAATCCAGAAGTTGATTTTGACAACAGTTTCCATCACCGCTGCCACCAATGTAGTAACTGGCCTTTCTCCACCTGCTCCCAGTCCCGTGCCATCTCCACACTTGTACAAAGGGGACGACGATGACTACATTTAGAAGACTGTTTATTGACACGACGAAGAAACACAACTAGACAAGACGAACTCAAGACGAAGACTACTTTTTACACTACAGCAACACGCGCATGCGCAAACATGATTGTACACGCGACGTACACAAAATAACGTACTATACGGTAGAAAGTCCGTCTACTACACAGTATTATAGTTTCTTTTTTAGTTCCTTTTTTTAGTTTAAAGCGCACTGTCCTAGGATGATGTGGGGTAACAATAAAGTGGGACAGAAGACTAGGACAAACAGACAAAAGGGGATAGGACATGTAAACGCAAGGTGCAGGTGAGGTGAGTCCACCTAGTCCGGCCAGGGGTCTCGGAGTCAGCACTGGATGCGCGCAGTCTGCCAATTCACAGCTCTCTACAACCTCCTCTCTACAATGTTCTCTGCTCTTTTCTTCTGTCTACGATTACCACCTCTTTTTGCACTGGAGTGTTGACGAAGCCGAGACCTCAGTAAGGCAGAGAAACTCCAGCTTCAACAACACAGCAGCGAATTCAACCACCTATTGGGGTTTATGATATTCCTTATTTTTTGAAAGCAGTATACTTGTGTTGAGTTTCAACTGGTGAGTCAATTAGCCCAGACACATCGCAACGGACAACGGGAACGAGCAGGGGGAAACATATATTATTGACGATGAGACGGAGACAAAGACAAACTACAACAACTGCATTATCAGAGAGTAAGCAAGAGAGAGAGAGAGAGAGAGAGAGAGAGAGACTGAGACAACAAGAGACTATGAAGGGCCTGGGTAGCTACCCACGCCAAAGGAACAAAAGGTGAGTATGGGGTTCATATGGATCATGCAGACCAGCTAGGGAAAAAGGTAGACTGTACGGAAGGAGGTACCTAACACTTGGGTACATGAATGCACTGTTTGCACTACTCTTTGGGGAGATCAGGGTGATGTGTGTGTGTGTTTTGTTTTTGTTTGATTTATTTGTATTCAAATCGCAAGTCGAACGTGCAATAATGCCCAATGCTATGCTGATGATGTGTTTTGTCTTCCTAAAGCTTTCTTCCTAAGTGTTTTGCAAAAGAATTCTTTTTAGGTATAATATAAATATTGAAGAATGGCTGATAGATATTAGATAGTGACACCACCCATTTCCACCAAAAGGGGAAGCGCAATCGTGCACCGCAGGTGTTAAGGCTACGGCTTAGCAAAGACGAATGTGTAGTATACTGTGATAAATTGTTAGCCAGGTGTGAATGTCATGCTTGACATGGATCCGCACTATCGATCTCCAGCTGACTATCATTTCCAGGGCATACACGCTTTTCCCCCATTTTTCTCCCCTCTTCGCCACCTTGTGATTGATAAGAAATTCCTGATTGGATTTTTCAAAGTAAACCCAAAAAAACAAATTCTAAAATGCTGAAATGACGTAGTAAGTAGCAATGCTACAGACTCCCACGGTGGTGTGTATTCTGTGCAACCATGCACCACACCGCACACCACCACCGTCACATCGCAGGCAGTCTTCAGTTGTCATGACACTGCAATAGCTTAGCATCGCAGTGGCAGTGTTGAAAGAGAGAAATCTCAGAGAGATGAAGAAACATTGAAACTGGGCAAATGACAAATTTAAAAAAAGATTCAGAATAACTGTAACTTTCACACATTGCAAAGGTGCAAACTTCGCTTTTTGTACTTGTTAGCTGCTGTATTTCTACCTGAAACCATATTAGCTACATGTATATAAGTGTGTGTTTTAGTTATTACATTTTTATGTGACGGCGTTCCACTGATGACAGTCACAAGATAACGTTATGGAACTTGACTTTCTTCATTTTTGCTGTTGTTATGAGTGCACAATTTATCTTATTTATTGCCATTTTAATAACTGTAACACTATAATTATTTTCAACTAAAATGGGCCACTCAGACGACATCTTTTGAGTGCTTCTTCTTGGTGATATTTGGCAAGCTGATAAGGCAAAGAAACGCGTTGAGATTCCAAATAAATGAAAATTGGATGCTACATTATGTAGCAGACTCAGCGGAGGTCATTCAGGTTGATTGTAACTGTGAGTTTCATGCTGCCAGGAAATCATCAATTGATACATGTACTGGGGTCTACCCAGCTGTGCAGGGATCTCACTTGCCTGTTGCCCGCCATCCTCCTGGCACTTCCACCTATCTGCTGTACACTGCCTCCACAAAGCCTCTGTCTGCGCTTTGAAGCTCACAAACGCCTGTTGCCCGCAAAACATAGAGTCACAGGCGTAAAGAATTTGAGCTGTAGGTGCAGGTTGGCACAAAGTCTGGTGGTGTAAGGTATTGGCAGAAAGCTAATGCAGGCCAAGGTGCTAGGAGAGACAACAGGCGTGTCAGGAGGGTGGTGAGCAGCAGGCGTTGGGGAGGCAGTGCACAGCAGAGGATCGGAGGTGCCAGTAAGATGGCGGGCAACAGGCAAGAGAGAACGCCAGGGGGTTTGGGAGCTGAAGACGTCAGGCGAAATTACTGGTCAGTCGGCGTCACGCATTTTTCACAAAAATTTGCGTTTCACCTGCTGGGAGAGTATGCGTGTACTCGAGTCTCATCCTGAGCACGTTTTTTCTTCTTTTTTTCAGCTCCAGTATAGCTGTATTTTTCATTGCAAAGCCGTCCTCGATTGTTGTGTTCGTTGTTCAAACAAAGTGGACATTCAATCATGAAGGCAGAGGACATAGGAGCCTGATTGGAGTTTCTCGTGGCATAGGACGGCCACACAGAGACACTTTGGGATTTTCTGAATATAAAATACCGTACGCACGATGCTGAGATCAATTTGTGCGATATCAAATTGTTTGTGATCTACCACATCGAGCAGAACGGGATCCAAACACAAGCTTCCCGACAGTTAGGCTGCCGACCTGACTGGACAAATGATCCCTGGCTTCACCAGACGCCAGACGTCGGACACCATGTCCTTTGCCGCGACGTCCATCTCCAAAAAGAACTCCATCTTCGTCGTGAAAAGGCTTGAAATACTCAATATTCAACCGAGATTCGCGGTCTCACCCTTTCTCAGATCGAATCATTTTTTGTTGTAGCAGTTGCAGGGCAGATCCCCGCCACTACTTCAACAGAAGATGGCTCCAAAGCATGCCTGGAACAAGCCATATCGAGGTTGCAAGCCACCCCTCTCAGCACTTTTTTTGAAGAAATTCGAAATTGCAATGGTGGAAGATATACTATGAAGAGAATTTCAAAAAGTATATTTCGCGGAGCGATCGCTCAACCTACGTCATTCAAACTTTGCAGGATGATTCAGACGTACATGCTAGGCATGGAACCACAGAAGATGATATCATAGCTGACACACAGAGTCACACACACAGCAGATTCGTGTGCACGGATACTAAATTAGTGGACGTCGTCATCTTCTTCCCGCTGATCTCAAATGTACGATGACGTGCTATTTCGCCTGACGGTGAAGGAAAGCCGTTGACTACAACATGGAGAGTGCGGGAGAAGAGATGCCATACAGTATCAGTTGTCTGATGACTTCCCGGCGGCATGAAACTCAGAGTTACAACCAAACTGAACATCCTCCATTGAGTCTGCACTGTTCTAAGTTCTGTCTCTTACATTGACTACTCTCTGTAGCTCGGGATAAATGGATTTAATAAGAAATAACTCAATGAGTCGCTCGCCTGTTTTCATTGGCTATTGTCTCTGGGAGTCGCTTCCCCAAAAACTGAAATCTATTTCTGCCTTTGTTCGTGATCTCTCGGACCATTTCCCGTAAACCTAATATTACAACTTGATTTGCAGCCCAATCTCTTCTTTTATTGTTGTTGTTCTGATTTGCACTTGTGTTTCTTTCTTTTTTTTCTTTCTTTTGTTGGCATGGCTGGCTGTAATCGCCCTCACCTCCTCCTTCATTGGCCTTGGCCATGAGTGTGTGCGTAATAATAATAATTTGAAAATTGGATGATATAGTCTTAGAGATGTTCGGATAACATATCTTCCAACTCACTGTTGCAGACAGGTTTCAGCTCTGTCAAAGTTGCATTCTCATTGCAAGTTGCTGCTGCTGCAGATCCATTAATACTATAACCAGTGTCACATGTGTAATTCACGTGTTGAAGGTGTGACAGAACTTTCTTGTCACCACGGCCATGGACGACAGTTGGCACAGTACAATTGACAACTGGAAATGAGATGACAATGAAAAATGTAGGGGACAGAGAACACAAGCAGAAGAATGTTAGAAGAAACAGCTCACCAGATTAAGCAAGAAATTCAAAAGGTTCGATGGGTATCGTATGTTTTTTTAAATTTCTATATTGAAAACCACAAACCTTCGGACATGTGAATGTGCAAATGATACACAGTGTACATATGTATATATAGAGAAGGCAGCACAGAAACGGCAGTGGTGGCGAGGCCTGGGCAGCTCGTCCGACCGTGGGTCTGGGAGTCAACACTGGGCCGACGCAACGGGGGGGGGGGGGGGGGGGAGGGGATGGTAGCTTAGGAGGTAAGGGATGGAGCCAGCGTGAACATAGTATGTAATGCATATGCAGACTTAATGTGTAAACCTTAACCCTTTGTGTACGGACTGTACAACTTTCGATCCCCTGGGATCGAAACTTTTCAAATTTTCAATCGATCGTAACTCAGTCATTTCTGGGTTATATCCGAAAACTAAAATATGTAAGTCAAAGAGAAAACTCCCAGCTGTCCATTGAAACAATCGCTGAAGCGCTCCGATGTGTGGTTCCAGAGCCAATAGTGTGGTGGACCTGTGTGGAGGAGAGGCACCATGGACATGATCTGCGCGTATAACTTATTAGTGAGCTATTTGCTCTACATGCAGTCGAGAGTCAGTCAAGCGTCAAGTAAGCCCATATGACTGTAAGAGTGAGTATGCGTGTGTGCGTGTATGTTCGTGTGTGCGTGTGTGCGTGTATGTGTGTGTGTGTGTGTGCGTGTGTGTGTGCGTATGTGTATGTGTGTGTATGTGTGTGTGTGTGTGTGTGTGTGTGTGTGTGTGTGTGTGTGTGTGTGTGTGTGTGTGCGTGTGTGTGTACGTGTGTGTGTGCGTGTGTGTGTGTGTATGTGTGTGAATCTGTGTTTGGGTGCCTTTTGCTTCAACCGATGTCAACTATCAGTGTCGGAGTTAGACAATGGCTTGTAAAATGTAAAGGCATCAGAAAGAATAATTCACTCGTCATGCGCAATTACACCACTATAGACTGAAATGGTGAGCCAAGGACTAATTTATAGAAAAGAAAAAGGACAAAGGAACTACAAGTTATGATTTAATGTCCACTAACGCCACCAGTTTCTAAACAATCCGCTCATGCGATAACATTGCAGGACACTGACCGACGGTACTCACCTTCTACAGTATTATATTTTATGTTTTCTTGCACTTACTGTTGCAAGTAGGCATTTGTAGATTTCCATCAGCACTGCAAGTTGCTGTTGCAGATCCATTCATTCTATAACCAGTATTACACGTGTAGTTCACACTTTGAAGATAGGACACCATTGTCTTGTCTGCATTGCCATTCATGAGTGTTGGCACTGTGCAATTTACAACTAGCAAAACAAGAACAAAGCAAACGGTTGGAAAATGAAGTGAAAACTACCCGCATTAACAGATAATGATGTATTGTACACAAGAAAGAGAGGGGTTCCAGAGATTATGTAAACATGCCACCGTTTTGGGACCAAAGCAAAAAATGCATTATCGCTTTTTAGGTGGTTGCTACACTGTATTTTTTCAATGTCGCTTTTGCTGGCCGTCCACAAGGCCATTGTGATGTCCATGTGGGAGTTTTGTTGTGCAATAGGGGTGTTTGGCAGTTTTCGCTCAAGGTAATGACTGGAAATCATGTGTTTGACAGAGGGGAACAACAAAAGTCTTGTTTGAACGATGCTACAACTGTTCTGAGATATCGTTGATGTGCAGTTGAAGTAAGCCTCCTGCTACGGGTGAAGGATATCATGGCAACATTTTTTTGTCACAAGGCGGTTGGGAGTGGTCGGGAAGAGGGGAGAGGCTGTCCACTGGGGAAATTCGGATTTTGTTTCGGTCAACAGGGCACGTTTTAGCTCTCTAAAGCCGCAAAGGAGGATTCCACTTATAAGAGAACCTCACTCCAGCTATGCTCTAAGCCAGAACTTTGCAACCTAGAGAGTGTATGTGGGCAGGTGTGTGTTCACCGTCATATTGCCAGGTGTGTCTTTGCCACCACATTTATCAACCACTCCAGCTAACTCCAAAAAAAACGAAAGGCCAACTAATACTGCTCATGGATAGCACCAGTATCAATTGCATCTCTCATGTACCGGGTAGGTCATTCATACATGTTTTGTACACGGTATACTATAATGCCTTTGGGTCATTTCATAATAATAATAATAATTATTATTATTATTATGTCAGTCTTGAACATGATTGTACATGCAGCTTTTTTCGGTACCTTTGAAAAGCGTAAAAGAGCAGCTTGACCAGAGCGAGGAGAGCTGAGTGTGAAGCAGGAAATACTACTACCGATGCTTTAACGCTCCTTGGTGTGATATCCATGATATTTTATTGCTCTTCATGCACTGAGACAACCCTTGTGAGGTTGTTAGGTTCAGTGTACGAGCACAAACCAATTTCCGTCCGATTTGTCTGTTATACCCTGATTGGTCAGAAATATGCGCAATCGGTGCATATCTTTCGCATTTCACCTATGGCTTTCATACACTACTGCATGATGTACCAAAATCCGTGCATACATGGGTTCAGTGATTCATACGGAGTCAGGGAAACATAACTAAGTCTTGCATATGAGCCGCACCATGACAAAAGGGTGCTTATGGCAAAAATTTCACAAACTGAGTTATGGACACAGCGCAAGGGCTGAATTCTCACTGCTTCTGTTGCAAAAAAAACGCATTCAAAAAGCTTGACATAACCACCCTTTTGTCGTTTCGCGGCTCATATACAAAACGTATCTAGATTTCATGCCATGGTCCCATCTTTGACTACAATACCCTATTGTATACAGTAGATGCCTGGTACATCATAATGATGTAATGCTCCACTGTAGAATTGTTATCTTTACCCTACGGTAGACCAGTAATTGTACCGAACTTTTAACGATTTAACGTATGTAAAAAAACCTTAATAAGGCAATAAGCAGAATCAGCGAAGCGGACATTGGACGTAGTCATGAACAAAAATAAAGGATGGATAAAAAATGGGATAAAAAGTTTCCGAACACGTTTTATAGAGACATTCATCAGGGAAAATACGTCTCAATACTGAAATCTATGTACCGCTCTATCGATTATCAGATAGTGTTAGAGCCCTGCGGCCTAGACGAGGCCGAGCAACTAAGCCCTTGAAGGAGACTGACATCCGACAAATGACTCGACGCCAACTTTTACCTGAGGAGACTACACGATTAACAGACAGCCCAGATGCTGACGAACCCGAAACACATCGACCAATAACACGCAGCATGACTCGATCAACACGAATGAATTACACCAATGGACATGGACCTGAAGCAGCAACGGACCTGACAACAATATTGACGGAGGATGAGGATCGGCGGGACCACAGACGATGAAGGTACTGGCAGTGATGGAGAGCAGGACGAGGATGTTGAGGCCAACAGTGGACAGATGCAAGAAGAGGGTGATGATACTGGAAAGAGATCCGCAATAAAGAAACACCTGTTGGTCAACAGTCAGTGCCGTTCAGTTTATGTTGACTCTTGTTTCACAATTTTGTGCCGTGCTCGTAGGTTTAGTGAACTTAAAGTATTGGAAACTGTTTTCGTTCGCAAATATAACCCCAACCTATGCATCCTGAAAGAAAATGTCACTAAACTTAGACTATTCTCTTAGCATTCACACACACGCACATACACCCACCCACATACCCATGAGCGCACTCCTTACACTTCACCCTCTCTGAGTCTCACATTGTTATATTTCTCACCTCCCCACCTCTGTTATTAGTTTCCACTTCACCTTCTTTTTCTCCTATGTTCTTTCACATACTGCATTTCGTACTCTTCCACGTATATATCATTGTTCATTCCTAGATTTCAGTATTGAGACGTATTTTCCCTGATGAATGTCTCTAGAAAACATTTTATCCATCTTTTATTTTTGTTCATAACTACGTCCAACGTCCGCTTCGCTGATTCTGCTTATTGCCTTATTAAAGTTATTGTCTCCGCGCCGCTTATTCGTAAAAAAAATTGTAACATTTGAAGTCGTTATGTACTAAACGATTGTACATGTGCTGTTTTTTGCCAGTTTTGAGGCAACATTCATTAGAAATTCACCGCGCTCACCCACAAAAATCCGAAGATTGTTAAATTAAAAAATGTAAAAGAGAGAAGAAACACATGAGAAGGAGTTATGCAGCAACTATCCACGACTGTAACTCGTTCTCATGTGTTTCTTCTCTTTTTTCACATTTTATTACTGGCTCAGTATCCGAGTTTAAATCGTTAAATTTAAGTGACGTTAAAATATCTGATCTTACAGTATATCCGCAACTTGAAACACAATAACAGTCCTCCCGAACACAGCGTACAATGACAGTCCTCCCGAACACAGCGTACAATGACGGTTTACAAATTCTAACCCAGGGAGAACACAGATCTTTGGAAAAATGCAATGAGTTTTATTTCAGGAGTGAAACCAACTCACTGTTGCAGGTAGGCTTTTGCTCCGTCAAAGTTCCAGTTGCCCTGCAAGTTGCTGCTTCAGATCCATTTACACTGTAACCCGTGTCACATGTGTAATTCACTTGTTGAAGGTATGACAGAACTTTCTTGTCACCACGGCCATGGGCGACAGTTGGCACTGTGCAATTGACAACTAGAAATGAGATGACAGAGAGAAAAAGAGCAAGGAACAGAGAAAACAAGCATAATAACTTTATAAGAGACAGCTCGCAAGATTAAGCAAGATAAAATACGTAGCTAAAACTACCAGAATCCAATGGCGTGACAGGAAGGCACACACGGAGCGCCTCCATATGCCTCTTCGCTACGCTACCAGCCCTGAGACATCATGTGAGTAATCCCTGCCCTCGCAGATACTCGAGTGAAGCCGCCACGAAGCGACACTTACTGAACCACAGCCCAACATGACAAGAAAGAAGAACTGCTCCATGGCAACAAATACGCGACAACTGCAACTGTATCGCAATATGGCAGACGGTTCTCGTGTACCAAGCATCTAGCAGAATATTTCCCCAAGTGATTTTAGTGCATAACTTTATTCAAGATCACTTGTTGGTGCTTGGGGATATGTTGCAGCAGACTAAGATGGTGGTTTACACCAAATATTAGGATGCAACATCGCTGCCACTGGTCCTTGAACATGTCCTTCATGATGGCTGCCTTTGGACAGGTTGAATTGATTGATTCGTTTGAGCGACTCAACAAGTTGCCAGTCGATAGTTGGATGGCTAAACATTACTAGGTAGTTTGGATTGGTGTGCCAACATAGTTGGTTTGGCAGCTCTTTGTTGTTGTGAACAGCAACGACACCTCATTCTTGTACCTTGCTTCAGTGCGTATTTTAGTCGTTTTTTTCCCATATCAAAGCGATTAGGTCTCTGGAGCAAAACCATCATAGCGGGCGGACAATATCCACTCAGGGGTAGAAGGACCAAACTTTGAGTGAAATGGGAAATTTTGCCATGTCCCATGTTAGTAAACTGATATCACGCCATTAGGTGTTGGTTACCTCGCTGCGTACTCTCCGCTTCTCTCCGGTACTTTCCATACCTCCACCCACCTGATACCAAAAAGGAGCCTCTGTATCACCAAGAATATAGTTAGTTCTGTGTCACCCAGAATATAGTTGGTTCTGTATCACCAAGAATATAGTTAGTTCTGTGTCACCCAGAATATAGTTGGTTCTGTGTCACCAAGAATATAGTTAGATCTGTAAATGTAGAGGGGACAGTAGGAACAATTCTCAGATTATGCTTAAAACTACGTCATGGTTTACATTGTTTGCACTTACCGTTGCAAGTAGGTATTTGTAGAGTTCCATCAGCACTGCACATTGCTGTTGCAGATCCATTCATTCTATAACCAGTATTACACGTGTAATTCACACTCTGAAGATAGGACACCATTGTCTTGTCTGCATTGCCATTCATGAGTGTTGGCACTGTGCAATTTACAACTAGCAAAACAAGAACAAAGAAAGACATTGTAAAATGCATGTTGACATTGCTCGTCCTGTCACATACTGGTCGCAAGAGTCAATTGTTAATAAGAAGTATCTCGCATACTACGTACTTTTCCCACTCCCCGAGGTGCTACGTCTTATCCGAGTTCCACTGTACGAGGTCCAACTTCCAACTTCCAACTTGGTTGGTTCACTATTACGACAGTCTGGATAGTTGCTTCATACCTCTCATAAGTATGGTTATTATGGTTTTTCTTCTATTTTACAATTCTTATTGGCTCAGTGTCCGAGATAAATTTGTAGGCTTTGTATTCGTATTTAGTTTTCAGGTATTCTCTACAGGCCGTCGCATATATCAAGGGAATCTCCGTCAACAGCAGAAGAAGAAGCTTAGGGGAAAAATAAAATAAATAATATAGGGATAAAAATAGGGGGGGGGGAGCAGCAAATTGACACAGTGCTTTATGACGTTACTACTCTACTAGGAATGAACCCAGGGGCTGATGACGGGTGATAGCAAAGTGTGTGCGGACAAGATAGATACAACGTATTGGACTGGATACAGTACGAATGGCAGCCGGAAGGGAGTTCCATGCGGCAGTGGTGACAAAGAGGTAGGTGGCACGGGTGTGGGTGCGGGCGTCATGAGTACAAATACTTGAAAGAGCAATCATCTAACAACTTACTGTTGCACACAGGCTTCAGCTCTGTCAAATTTCCATTCTCACTGCAAGTTGCTCCTTCAGATCCATTTATACTATAACCAGTGTCACATTTGTAATTCACTTGTTGAAGGTATGACACAACTTTCTTGTCACCACGGCCATGGGTGACAGTTGGTACAGTACAATTGACAACTAGAAACGAGATCCCAAACCAAAACAGCAGAAGAACGTAACAATAAACAACCTGCCGGATTTTAATAGCTTTTTCATTTGCGTTGATTTCTGACTCCTAGAAATTATTTTACTTTTAAGGAACGAAACCGTCCTGCCACATAATGGACTTGTTAGCACAGAACAGAAATACTTGGTCCGACTTATTGAAATGTGCGCTTCGTTTCTGAAGCCTACCAAACAAATTCAAAATAATAATCTTAGGACGGGATAAACTTTCAGCTACCTAACAATGTCCTTCAGTTGTTGATTCGTGATATCGAGGAAAGAATGGCTCAAACTCAAAAAGGAGGCAGCGCGTCAAACTCCTAGGCGACTCGTGTATTTGCGTTCACATTTTGTCGTCAAAGGACTCCTGTTGCTTCATGCCCATTACTGAGAAGGCCTGGTGCTGATATCAAGATCCCAATGCAATGGAGAATTGTCACAGAGAACCTAAAACTCCTGGGCGATCGTTCTTGATTCCCTCCTGGCGAATTGAAATCGCTGCAGTTGCTGTTTGCTGGGTACAATTTCAGCACGCGCATCATCCAGAAACTCGTGCAGCAGCATGAGCATCGCGTCGTCCAGTATACTGACATGATGTCTCTCGCAGTCGTCCATGTTGTGGCGGCTGACGAATCAGGATCGCAGAAGAGATCGCCGAGAAGCTGATCGAAATAAACAACCACCCCTGGAGTCGCCTCTTACGCGAGAAGCTGGCTGGATAACTGAAACGAACAAAGAGCGGATACAGTGCGTGGATGGTGCGGAGTTCTCGGAGGCACAAGGCGTCATCGTTACATCAAGCCTATGCGATCGAAAGTTCCGTCTCGTCTCCAGCGACAGTGCACTTGTAGTGCAGTACTAGTAGCTCGTAGATTCGTAAAACAGGGGTGAGCGTGCACAGTTGGACTGTATCACACAGACTGTCAGTATGTGGAAAACGGTGATGAGGAATGATTTTTTTGGTGCGTGGTGGTCTACCTGTTCGCCTCTTTTGCAGGTATCACGGGAACGTCGGGCGAGAACTCCTACAGCTACCATTCTGGCAGTTGCACTGCACGAGCAAGAGGCGAAGGCGATCATCAAAATCGGTCCTATTGTTTGAAAAAGTCAAGGAAGCGCAGTGAAGCTTGAAGGAGACGAAAAAAACTGTGGATGTTTAGCAGGGTGAAGCACTTGCAGATGCGTCCAGAGACACCAGCAGCGTTGAAAACTAGAAGGTCAGTCCAAAAGACGATACAGTAGTTATCTATCTAACATCTCTTGGTAGAAATTTTAGCTCTCGTGCTCGAAATATGTACGAATCCTTGAGTTTTGAAGTGAAGCGCACATTTTAATAGGAATAAAGAGAACCTGGTAGAAATGAAAAACGAAATTTCCAAAGCCAGACCCGAACTCAAAACATAAACACCGTTTTAGCAGTTGGACACGTATCATGTTGATCAGCAGGCACGCATTGAAAGCAATCCATGCATTCAGAGAGTGGCGTGTCAGTTATCCGAAAACCTGGGAACCGGACCGGTGGCTACACCCCCTGGGGTTTGAAGGAATAATCCTCCCATCATGCAGAGCTCAACTTCATACTTCATCGCAGTCAGGCACTTACTGTTACAAGTAGGCATTTGTAGAGTTCCATCAGCACTGCACATTGCTGTTGCTGAACCATTCATTCTATAACCAGTATTACACGTGTAGTTCACACTCTGAAGATAGGACACAATTGTCCCATCCGCAATGCCATTCATGAGTGTTGGCACAGTGCACATAACAACTAGCAGGAAGCAAAAACAACAAAAACGACTTCGTAGCAGTGAAAACGCTTCATGCAGCTACATTCATAGGAAGTGCTTTAAGTTAGAGCAGATTCAGTCTTTGCCATTCTCTCTGCAACAATATGGAATTCATCAAGTCTTTTTACGTCAGAAAGACTTTGGAATAGAATGAAGTTTTAAACTGTCAATCCTGATACAAAAATGATATTTGTAAATATTCGGGAAGAAGAAGAAAAACCCGTAGTACAGATCCCAATCTGCTTCACCGGTACTCCACGGTGGAGATTGATTTCTGGTAAGTACCACCACTTCAATCGTATCTCAACTGATGCATTAGGATTGCTGATCAGCGTACTTGCACTCATCATCTCGTGTGCGTATGTGTGTGTGCATAAGTGAGAAAGTGTGCGTTTCAGTGCTCATGTGTGTGTGTGTGTGTGTGTGTGTGTGTGTGTGTGTGTGTGTGTGTGTGTGTGTGTGTGCGTGTGTGTGCTTGTGTGTGCATGCATTCTCATGCATACCTGTGTAAGTGCATGTGTGCATCTGTTTGTAATCTAAGCATGTGCCTGACTATCTTCCTGCTGTGCAAATTATAAAACATGGCATACCTGTGCAGTTTGGAAGATTTGTCCACATTCCATTTTCCTGACATGTTATTGTGTGAATGCTGCGTGTACTACTAGCCATAGTCAAGCCAACACGACACGAAATGCCAAGAACAGTTCCAGGGTCATTGGAAAGCGTATCATTGTATTCGTAACCACGGGATGCGTTGAGCTGGGGACATGGAGCTGAAAAGACAAGAGTGGTTTTTTTTTAATTTCAAAAAAGACTGGAATAGAGATCGCCAGAAATGCAAATGCCAGAAATGCTGCCGAATACCGTGTATTGTTTGATCAAATCCAACTAAGCGAGTCAATGTTGTGTTGAGTGCTTTTGAGGTCAGTACCGTCAGTACCGTCTGTCATTGTCATGCAATGTTATCGCATGTGCTGATTGTTTAGTAACTGGTGGTGTTAGTGGACATTATAGCCTAACTTTTAGTTCTTTGGTCCTTTCTCCTTTGTAAAGAGGATTTGTTCAAAACTGTTTTCTTTTTTCATTCATCAGTGAATCTACGTGACAATGGAATTGGGACTACTTGAAACTAAACTTATATGGATAAATAGTAGTGAAAGAAAGGGCAAAAGAGCGAACCGAGAAGGTGATTATACCTCATGTATTCAGCGGGGGACAATTTCCACAGGTGACAGTATGCGTGTGTGAATCGTCAGCATCAGCAAAACTAAGCAAATCTGAACAGATGCAAGGAAGTACGGAAGGAAATGTGAACGGAATTTCTTGTAGTTTCCATTCCATTATTATCCCTTTTACCGCTAATGAGGTATAATATATACCTCATTGAGAAAGACCCATCCAATAATGACGTATATACACGTCATCGTATAAAAAAATCATTTTCTGGACTTCCCCTTTTGTGTGTGGTCATTCCTGGCTATTTGTTATAGTCCCTGCGTCCCGTGCGAAAGGTAGTGGGTACAAATCCAGCTTTGATACATGAAATGTCTTCCTTTTCTTCTTTTTCACGCAAAATGTTTCAGCTAAAATTGCCGATTTTGCCCTATTTTTCGCAATTCCGGCAAATTTGCGGGACATATCACGCATTGCTTCTTCTTTTGGGTGCTATATCAAGTTAGTCAATGTGATATCAGTAGTCTCGGCTTCTCAAAATTTCAAAAGCCCACTTGCCAGGGCAGTAAAGTTGTGGAACTGGCCATTTGCCTTAATTTTAGCATTTTGTCCAGTGGCTGAATGGCACATCCATGTTGCGGGACAGGGTTAAGTAGATACACTGACGAATGTAACAAGAAAACAGTTCTGATCAAATTGTCATTGTCACGGTGCTTTGCGATCATCGCGAGTATAACATTCTCCACATACACGTCGACATAATGAAATGCCTAGAGTACAATTATACCTCCTTGTACTTCCTCCGTACACAAAAACTTCGTGACTTTTTTTGAAAGCTGCGCACAGCTTTGGAATTGTTCCGTTTGACTCGGAATAACACTCGTGGCATTGTCTAACCGTTTTACAAGCTATAATACAAAGAAAAAGCAACTCAGACGAATGAGATTGAGTTTTTTCAGAGTCTTCGTCGCTCATGTCATTGTCACCTGACGACGTCGACGCTGACTCCGCATCGCCAACAGTCGCTGCTTCCGCTCGCATTTCGTTCAGATTCTTGTCATCTGCAGAGATGATCCGACGCTGGACTTTGGCTACGTCCTCTTCATCTCTAGAGCTGTGTACGAATCAGTGTCGACTATATTCAGTCGTTCCAACGACCTCCATTATGCCCGTGAAAGAGAGTCGTATAAGCACATCCACACGCTTCGCATTTTTTCGCATTTTCTCGCCAGGATAATCCTCCCAAGCATTCTACAATGGCTTCGAGGAGGTCCCTGCAATTCCCCTTGGCAACAAAGGAGACGCCTGACTGGAGAGAGGCGAAGAAAGCCAGGCCATCAACATTCTGATCCTGAGTCTGCGCTGGTTGCACTATGACTGAAATGTTTCATCTTGGCGTGCGAGCGAAACAAATCATGTTCTCACGCTGCGTAGATCTATGGGCCCGCGCACCGCAAGTACGAGCCTGGCCACGAGTGACGCGTGACTCCGTGTTCTAGCCACGAGCTACACTTCGTCACTGTGTCAGTTTCGAGCAAGTAAGTGTTAGTTTTTTTCATTTGACTCTTTAGTTTCTGGCGGCAACGTCCTCACATGCATGGCGTCCGTGGAGAATCTGTTCGGGATCAACCAAACTAACCTCGACATGGACGTGGGTTGTCGATGACAGCCTTTGGCGCCGTTCGTTGAGCAGGTTCTTGCTCAAAACACCGTTCAAAAAAGTCACGAAGTTTTTGTATACGGAGGAAGTAGCTATATTAAAACTGCTGTCTCTGAAACGCTTTTTTAAAAATTTATAGAAAAAAGGAAAATCAAAAGACCAAGGAACTTCAAGTTACGCTATAATGTCCACTAACACCACCAGTTACTAAGCAATCAGCTCATGCGATAACATTGCACGATACTGACCGATCGTAATGACATTCTACAACTAACTGGCTAACAGGTCTAGCACATCTTGCATGCGCACTCCAACAGCCTTCCAGCTTGGAGGGTTCTAAGTTATAGAAACAACACAGGGAGGGGAAGGTGAGCGCAACCAAGATACGCCCGAGCTGAAAGTCTCAGCTGTGAATAACGTTGGCGGTTGTTCATGCATGTCGATGACAATACTGGCCAGACCATTGGATGATACGGTCAAACAACGATTCACGCGAAACGAACGTCGTGTGAAACTGGTGCTTGTTACCAGTGTGTATTGTCTATCTTAATTGTCATAGTCGAAGTACAGTGCTGTTTTACTGAAGCGTTCGGTTTTTCATGATTCTTGTTTGCATAATTTCCCCTTTCGTTGATCTTCGCATCTTTTGAGCCACACAAGTTGTGTGGAATGTAGCTTTGCGTTCTTCTGCGGTGGTATCTGAATTATGGCAGTATAAAAAGGTGCTCCGGTTGGGAGCAAGGGAAAATCCCTTCTCAGTGCCGCGATGAAAGCTGCAAAACGTACGTAATGGTAACGTTAGTTTATCGGTAGTGCGAATTCCCCTCACAGTTTAGCGCCATTCGCGGTGTGACGGGGTTCACTGCAATCTGACCGGGAAAATTTGAGGAAATCAAAATGTCACCTTAGTGTGATCAAATGGTCTAGGTAATCCTCAAGGGAACATTTCATATACAAAATCTGACCAGAACCATTCAAAATAGGATCCCAGATGAGGAGTTGAGATGCAAAACCCCATTTACGTAAAATTTGATAAATTGTGATTTTCTGCTCAGTGTCATCGAAAGATCGAGAGGCACCACCAGGCATAATTTCACATTCAAAATCCGACTAGAACCATTTCAATAGGGGACCCCAGATAGGCATTCAGATACGAACCGCACATGAACAATCCCCTTTCGGGGGAAGGGATGAAATGGATTTATCGGGCTATGCATTGCAGCTCTTCAATTGCACCTACAGATTTATTGCTTAAAATTGCAATGGACTAGACTCGGATGGACTTACTTGGTCCGCGTCAGCAATATTGTCGCTTATCTTTCGACAATTTGAACTTAGCCTTTGGACATGATCGCGTGCACTTGAAGTGATAAAACTTGGTACGATGGACGGTAAGGTATAGAATGACAACTAGCTGTGAGGAATTTATTGTCCAAGGAAGGGTTCCTACTTTTTTCGGTCCTCCTCGTCGCTGCTCTCGGCGCTGGTGACAATTTTTTTTCTCGGGATCGACTCTCTTGCTTTTGCAAGCTCATCTCTCTTCCTTTCCACTGCCTGGCTATTTTCTAAAGAGAAGTCGATCGTGACGGTCGCCTTCTCTATAGGACTTCGCGTGGGCGGCACGACAGCCTGTGTGGTTCGAATCAGACGTCGTACTTTGCAAGATTTTATTTTGAACGACGACGACGACGCGTACAGTACTAGCAAATCTCCACGACGCTCTGGATACTCCGAGCGTTGAGCTGGAGGTAAGGGAGCTGCGATCTCAGCTTGACGAGGAATCCCTGAGGTGAGCGATCTCGGCCGTTCAGCAAAATGGAGCTGATTCCGAGTAACGGATTACTTTCATGTGGCTTGCGCTGCTCTTGCCTGCACAGCGTAACAAGATAATCTATTTTGTTGCGGCGCTGTATCAATCAGAATCACTCACCCGTCGCTCTCGAAATCCACTCGAACTCTAGCTAGACCTTTCAAGTACTAGTAACCTAACTTGCTAACCAAAATTGGGATGAAACGGGCTGCCAAGTAAGCATTGGCGACAGATAAACAAAACTGAAAGATAAGCGACAATATCGCTGACGCGGACCAAGTATAGTGTTGGAGAAATTATGGATAACATGTGACATCATACTACTGTCAACTTCGCTAATAACGACTACGGATATAACAACAATTCGCGAATAACGGCAGAATTTCCATGCCCAGAGCAAAGTTCATTCTAACGGTATACATATGTTGAACGCCATACACTGAGGCTTACAACACATACACTGAGGCTTACAACACATACAATAAGGCTTCGGGTATAACGACACTTGGCGAATAAGAACACTTTTCTGATGCCCCGCCGAGTGCCGTTATACACAAAGTTGACTCTACTTTCTTTTAAATGTAACAGACTGTGGATTATGTATGCCTAAGAACATTACCTCGCAGGCTGATGGTGTACGTTGTTGACAAAGGTGCAACTGCTTTATCACATCGGTCCAGTACACCTTTCGGGGGCTGTGGCTGTCGACCTCCTTCTACAAACCTACATTTGTAACTGGTCGGGTAGGTAGTAGTGCAGGTCAAGTTGAACATAGCGCCAACTGGGTGGGCCCTGTTAAACATGATACCCGAATCTTTCCCGGTGAAACTGAAAGTGGAATTGACATACTCCAACAGTCCATTTGGAGATGCTCCATTCGTTGTGTTTATTGTCTTTGTTGTAAGACTTATAGTGGATGTCCAAGTGACACTCATGCCTGGTGAGCCCAAAGTATTACAAGGAATTTCATATTGCTTGTCAGTGTAACTGAAAACCATTGTGGGAGAGATGACAGTGGTTCGGTGTTGTTTCGCTGCACGTTTGGAAAACGAAAAAAATGTCAATGCAAACAAACAACATTTTTTTTTAAATTCGCCCGGGTCCCTAGTCAAAATGTTGACCAAATCGGCCGCGCAAGAAAAAAATTGAGAGCTTGCGTGAGCATGCAGAACTAAAATTGCAGTACGAGTACTGTCATGGCACGACGATGCGGACGATGCCATCGGCATGATTCTGAATTGGAGCTCTGACGAAGACAGTTCTGGCGACCCACTTGACGAGTCTGATGTTGATAGTGATGATGATATCCCAGAAATTCAAGAAAACAATTTATCTGATGGATTTGCTGATACTGCTAGTAGCGAGAGCGGCAGCGAGAATGATGTTGGACAGCTTATCCAATCTACTTTCCGAAAATGTATGGTGTTGTAGTGGCTAATGTACACCGATTTCGAGTTATTACTGATAGTTGAACAAGCGGTCACGTGCTCCTGCGTACATCAGTCACCCAGTCACCGTGCCTGCAGGGTACAACTTACTAGCCTGTTTGACTTTTTTGGTTGCAGTCCTGTCACTCGAGTTGAACTCGACTTGAACCTTGGTGTGAAAGTTGTCGCCTGCTGGCGTGGTGACCAGGTGATTTGGGCACCCAGGAGAAAGTGACCGCTTGTTCAACCATGTTCGATTTGGGAATAAAGGAGGCACGCTGCATCGCAGCCTTTTCAGTCCAAAACCAGTCGACTCAGCGTCCAAAAGACTACAACATATGGGCCGATCGCGGTCATCCGTGCTTTTATAAGAACGAAATGGCGCTTTTAGTGACATTTTGCATACAAATCACCATCTAGTAGGGCGCAGTCACCCAGTTTCGGTGGAAGTGCGCGAGTTCGATTGGGATTCAAGTAGGAAGGGAGCGTCTCAGCTTTCTCGGACCAAGACCATTCGACTCAGCACCCCGAAGACTACAACTGGTGAAATATTGATTTTAGCCTTAACTTCCCCTTTAAGACAGTACTCTTGGGAGAGCAGCCGGAGGACCTAACCAACAACCGACTGTCCACCCCCTCCAGGCCGCCACTGATGCCGTTCTGTAGTCGGCTCGTTCAGTCGGAGGGTGCTTCAACCCCTCGAAGTCTTGCACCATGCAGTTCTCTCCTAGAAGTCGAGCAGAACATGCCCATCCTACCCACCCGACACATACTACTGACCCCGCACCCGGGTATGCAGGAATATGACGTGTCTGATGTCACGACCCACCAAAACATTGGAGTCATCTTGGACTCTAACCTCGACTTCACCAGCCACATCGCCAACGCAAACAGACGACTGAACAAATAATGCCAATGCATGCAAACACACGTATGCAAACACAGACCCATGCAGGCATGCAAGAACAGACATGCAGAAAAAAACACGCGCACACACAAAACTGTCAACGCACATAAGCATACAAGCATGCAGATACAAACACCAGCAAACTCGTGCACGCACACTCTTTGATGTCCTCAAACGTGGACATAAATTACGCCAACTTGGAGGTAATTACTCAAACCGAGCTAGTAACTGTGTACTGGGAAAACTGGGGAGTGCTACAGTCCGCTCATTAAAAACTTGGACCCTAACTTTTTTTGCTGTCTCTCGCATATAGTTGT
>NC_088651.1:17757117-17779564 GCF_964019385.1 Sycon ciliatum | reverse complement strand
AGATAATCGTGAAAACAACAGTACATGCTTGTGTGACCCGTGCAATCATTCCTTGCCAAATTTGAGGCCAGAAAGGTCCAAGAACAGAGAAATAGAAATACAGCCAGGTTTTACCAAATTAGGACAGGTATGCCATTGCAAAATGTATGCAGAAGCAGACCCAACCCAGATTTTTAAAGGTTTTAAGTGGGTTTTTGATCCTCAATTCGGCCAAAATCAGACTTTCAAAAGCCAGATATTCCTATTCCTATTTCAATCCTATTTACTCGGATGGAGAGCCAACAGTAAGCGAGACCAAGACCGAATTCTTGCATCTGACATCAACTTCAGACTCCTGGCAGTCCAGCAGGCAGCTAGGGTCCCTCATTGGCGACAGTGAGGACCTGGAGCGGAGGAAAGACCTCGCTTCGAGTGCATACGGCAGGATGTATAGCCTCTGGCTGAGGCGTGGGAAGGTCAGTGAGCAGAGGCGCATCCGCCTGTATAATGCCCTGGTTCTGCCCATTCTTTTGTATAACTGCGGCGCATGGGGGCTCACGGCAGCACAAGCAGAATCGCTTAACGTTTTCCACCGGAAGCAGCTCCGACGGCTCATTGGCATAGTCTACCCAGCCAGGATATCAAATACTGAGCTGTATGAGAGGTGCAACACGGAACCACTATCTGACATCGTGGACAGGAGAAGATGGCAGCTAACCGGCCATATTCTCCGTATGGACAGGGATGCGCTGCCATGGATCGCGCTGACGGGCTATTTTGCGGGAGATGCCAAGGCTGGGCGTGGACGTCCAAGGACATCCATTGCGACGCGCATCACAAGCGACTTACAGAGGAGGAACATCGACTTGAAGCGCAGCAGTCAGCTGGGGAATGTGAGGGCCATCGCTCTGGACAAGCCTACATGGAGAAATCTGGCCGACAATCCATGATCTGGCGTCACAGGTCATCAGTGCGCCGTGTTAATAATTACCTTGATAATGGAATTTGATCATAGGAGATAGGACAGAAGCGGAACGTATAATTATACCCACATAATTATATTATTACGCGTGCTGTGGTATTATTATTATTATTAGAGCCAGAGATAAATCTATAGAACGGAAAGGGGTCAAGGAGCTACAAATTACGCTATAATGTTCACTAACACCATGGCTGTTGGAGTGCGCATCCAAGTGCTAAAGCTGATAGCCAGTTAGGGCGCGTTCAGACTACCGATGCAAAAGGGACCGATTGAGAAATTTTCAAGATGATTTGATCGTGTGACGTTGGTAGCACGCTACAAGCGGAAACTTTTTACTGCCGCGACTGCTGCCGCAGTGAAACTTTTTCAGCAGTAAAAAGAGTGCTCAGGCTGGTAAAAAGGGAAAATCCCTTCTCAGTACTGCGGTGAGAGCTCCAAAACTTACGTACCGGTAACGTTAGTTGATCGGTAGTGCGAATGTCCTTCACAGCTATCGCCATTTACAGTTTGACAGGATTCACGGTACCGTATTTGCCGGAGTATAACGCGCACCGGAGTATAATGCGCCCCCCCCCCATTTTTAAGCAATGTTTTTTTGCAATTCAAGGTATATGCGGAGTGTAATGCGCAGCCTAGATTTGAGTGCAGTATTAAACATAAAGACATAACTATAGTGCGACCATTGTCACAAAGAGTGCATTCAGATGGCTTGCGCAGGGTCAAAGGTGGCACACTTCGTAACAGTTTGATGCATTGCCCTACTTTTCGAAGTATATGTTCATTTTTTTCATATTCGGAGCGTAGTGCGCACCAGCGATTTAGGGCCAGAAGTAGTACCTCCAAAGTGTGCACTATACTCCGGCAAATACGGTAGTCTGAACGCACCCTTAGTTGTAGAACGTCAGTACAGTCGGTCAGTGTCGTGCAGTGTTATCGCATGAGCTGATTTTTTAGTAGCTGCTGGTGGTGTTAGTGGACAGTATAGCATAACTTGTAGTTTCTTGATCCTTTTTCCTTTCTATAAATCAAGACTATTTTTAATGACTATTCCTATTTCCTATTTCCTATTTCCTATGATTGGACTGAAATGATTTTTTTCTAGAGCACTACATTATTCACGCGATCCACATCACCAGGAATATACACTTGCTGAGACACATCATTTTCAGCAAAACAAACACATCGTACGACAACAGGTAGCAGCAGCTGTGAATCTGATTGACGATGCTAGTCAGAAGTGCCTCATGAGTGTCATTTTCTAAAAGCTGTTAACAGACCTCAGCTGTATGTTTGTTCCCCCAGTGGTCTGTATCCCTAGTGTTTTTTTGGAGTGATTCAGCAAACCTTCATTGCCAACTGAAGCTCAACTGATAAGGTGGGTGCTGACTATTGAGCACTGCTATCTTGGAGGTTGGCCGAGTGGAGGGTTTTTCGGAGAGCAAATGTGTGCACAGCGAACGTGTAAGGCTTATTTTGGGTTCATGTGTGTGTGTGTCTGTTGATTTGTGTGTTTGTGTGTGTGGGGATGTGTGTGTGGCGGCATACAGTCTCAAACACAGCCGCAGTGAAGTGAGGTCCCCTGTCACTCTGCACCACCTTCGGGATATCGACACTGCACACCCAGCGGTCGCATAACACGCTAGCCGTCGTAGTTGTCGAGCAATCTTTAGTCGGCACCAAGACGGCATAACGTGACAAAACGTCCTGCATTGCGAGCACATAGCAGTATCCCTCTGGGACTGACTCTTGGAATGGACCAATGAAGTCTATCTGCACCTGTTCACCAACGGTCTCCGGAATGCTTGGCTGTTGGGGAGGAGGAATCTCCGGTCTCCTGACCCGCTTGTGCAGCTGGCACATTTCACAACCTCTGACGTACGTTCCTCCGTCCTCGGCAATAGTCGGCCACCAAATCACATCTAGGATACGTGTCCACGTTCTGTTCCGTCCCATGTGTCCACTCAGAGGTGAGTCATGAACCGCCGCCAAGCAGGGCCGCCGCATCTGCTGGGGAATGACTACCACTTTCATTTGTTTCCGCCCCAGAGGCAGTGCCTCCATAGACCGGCCCTTGAACTCAATGTAGCGAAGGGTTCCATCTTGGCCCACTGTCAGCCTGTCCCTTCTCTTGTATATCCTTGGCTTCTTGGCTCGCATCCAGGCATAGCGGTTGAGCCGTCATGATTGCCTCACGGACTGGGCCAACTGCCGAGCAGGTGCATTGTCCAGCCACAATCTCTGGGGCTGAAAACATAGGCGATAGGTGAATCATCCCATCTCCTTTCTCTTCTTGAATAGAAACTGCCAATACTTGCAACGTCGCCGCCAAATCACCATGTCCGATGCGAGACAGGTAGTCCGCCATGCTCAATTCTGGTGACTTGCCCGGTCTGTGGACAATGTTGAACTTGAACTGCTGCAAGTACTCCAGCCACCTTGATCTTCACCTGTAAACATCGTCCATCTCCATGGAACGAAGCCATTTGAGTGCAGTGTGATCTGTGACCAACTCAAACTCACGGCTTGACAGGTAGATCCGAAAACTCCTCACCGCCAGCACGACAGCCAGAAGCTCACGATCCGTTGTGCCATAGTTCCTTTCTGCCGCCGACAGAGTGTGGTGGTGAAATGCCACTGGCTGCAGCCCGCCATCCTTGCTCCTCTGTGCTAGCATCGCCCCAGTACCGACGGCCGATGCATCCGTCACAAGTACAAACCGACGACGGAAATCAGGCAAATGCATTACCGGTGGGGAGGCAACCTGTTGCTTTAGCTGCTGGAATGCTTTCTTGGCTTCCGCATTCCAGACCAGTTTCTGTGTAACTCCAGACAGTAAGGTGTGAAGAGGTTTGGCGATCTCAGCCATCCGAGGGATCCACCGTTGGACATATGCGAAACTGCCCAGAGCCTTCCGCAGCATGTTCTTAGTGTCTGGAAGAGGTGTAGTCAGGAGGGCTTCCACAAGGGCCTTGCTGATGAATATCTTTCCATCGGCCAGAGTGTGACCAAGGAACTCGATTTCCCTGACGCGGCTCGTGCACTTTGCCGGATTCAGCAGTGCGCCAGCGTCGCGTAGCCGTTGCAGTACCTCATGCAAGCGCGCCGTGTGCTCTTGCCATGTTCTCCCCCATACGAGGATATCATCTAAGTAACAGAGGGCCGTTGTCCACTCAGCATTTCCGATTACCGCCGACATCAGACGCTGAAATGACGATAGTGCCCCACACAGACCGAATGGCGTCCCTTGTCCAGTCCACTCATACTGGCCGTCTAGTGTTACGAATGCAGTCTTCTCGGAATCCTCCATCCGCATGGGCATCTGGTGGTAGCCAGACTTAAGATCGAGAAATGAGAAGAATCCAGCTTCGGACAAGTTGTCGACCAGGTCATCGATCCTGGGCAGTGGGTGGTGCTGTCCGATGGTAGCTTCGTTTAGGCGACGGTAGTCGATCGCCAGCCGTATCTTCCCGTTCTTCCTGCGTGCCGCCACTATTGGTGCGGCCCATGGTGACACCGATGGGCGAATCAGGCCCTGCTTCTCCAGATAGTCAACTTCCTTATGCACCTCTTCACGCACTTCAGGATGCAAACGTCTTGGTCGTGACTTTGCAGGTGTCGCTCCAGGCTTTAGACGAATCTCATGACACACTTGGTCACGAATAGTCAAGATGATATTACCAGGATGGTCAGTGAATTCAGCGATCTATTCCGGGTAGAGGGCGACAAGTTACCATCATCTTTGTGTGGTTGGCTAGCCTTTGGATCCATTTCATACCCTGATACGTGCCGCTGCGATTTCCGTACTTCCGTCTTGGTATGTTGTGTCGCATCCCTCGATCCTGGCAAGGTAGTTTCAAACCTCGGGTCCAGCGCAGCGACCTTGGTGCCCTTTCTCAGTACCTCCTCCTCCCGGTTCAGGTTCATCATCCTTAGCTGTGTTGTTGTCTTTGTTCCCAGTTGAAGGAGACAACACATTGCCTGGACTGGACGGTATGTCTCGCTGCTGACAGGCTCCACCAGGTACTCTGGCCATGGCTCGGCATTCTTCATCTCGCATGCCACCCACACCTCCCGTCCAGGTGGCAAGACAACATCTTCCGCCACTCCTGCCAGTGCCGAGCCAGCCGGAGACGCTTTAGGTCGGTAGATCCTCTGTAGCGCAACCTTGCATTGTGGCTTACCGAGGGACAGTTCACCAGTCTCCCAGTCCCACGCCTGGTGGCCCAGTCTGCTCAAGAACTCAGCACCTGCTAGGATGGGCACGATCAGGCCTCGCACGACGTGAAATGGGTGGTGTGTCAGGGTGACTCCTCCAATTGTGACTGTCCAGTACACCAGCCCATAAAACTTTACTGCAGTTCCATCGACGCCGCGTGTAGGTGCAGCCACCGGTCGACCATCGCCCTGAACCTCACTCCGTTCTATTTCAGTAGAGCTGATAAGACTGATTTCAGCACCGGTGTCCAGCAGCATGCTAACTTCAGTCTTCTCAAGTTTGACCCGTACAAAGGGACTCCTTCGCAAAGCGGTTGCTGTGAATACTTCCTCTGTGGAGAACATTGCCCTGCTGCAACCCTCTCGGGCCACAGCAGGGCTCAGTGAACCCTGCTGCGTCTGCTTTGGCCTCCAGCTTGTGTTCTCCTTCTGCAGCTTGCTACATGCGTGCCAGCCGCCTCGGTGGTTTGACGTCCTGCAGTAGTGGCACAGCCAGTTTCGGCCACTCCCTGGCGTTGGCCTACGTCCGGTCTCGGTACGACTACACTGCGCTGTCAAGGACGCCACTTGCGTCTTCAAGTCCTCCAAATCCTTCTGCCCCGGCCAAGTTGATGATGATGCTGCCATCACAGAATCACTCATTGCACCGCTTGCTGCTGCTGCTTCCCAATGACCCTGGAGATGATTGGCCTTTCTTAGTACTGCCTGGTATGACCGTAGCTGATCCTGCTCATCAAAAAGGCCGAACACCAGCAGTTCCTCTCGTAGGCGGTTCGACTGTACGGCTCGCATAAACCTAAACAAGACACGTTCTCGTCGAGCTTCCAGGTCATTGGTTGGGAACGCGACTGCCGCTAGTTGTTGTAGGCGAGAAAGATACTGATCCAGAGATTCTCCCTCTTGCTGCCGACTCTCCTCAAACTCACTTAGTGTACGCAGCGCGAGCTTTAGTCCTGCCGTATCGGCCGTGGAGTGCCTCCATCATCTCCTTATCATCTTCCAGAGGTTTCCTGTTCTCCTCCTGAGACAGCCACACCAATGGTTCGCCCCTTAGCTGGGCCAGGACCTTTTGTGCGCGAAAACCTTGTTGTCCGACCACAGCTTAGCTTCCGCATTTGTGTCCTCCAGCAATTCATTCAGCTCCCTTGCATTGGTATATGCGCACTGAAAAGCTAGCCAGTTTTCCAATGACGTTCCACAATCACCGAACACCAGCTTCAGCCTCTCGGCCATCTCCTAGTCCAACCACTTAAGACTGGTCCGAACCTGCTGCCACCAGTGTTACATCGGCAGTACGTATATTTAATCAGAAGTAGGTAGTCAACTGAACAGGCGGTGAACCCAAAGTAAACTTATAACTACAATTGATGGTGTGAGAGTGTGCAAGTGATAATGGAGTGAAGCATGCCAGAGTTATAACGCAAGTAACATCAATGCACACTGTATGGTGGTGCTGCCACCTCACAGTGGCATACATGTGCATGCAGTCATACACAACTGCTAATAAATGATCAGCAACAGTGCCAACATGAAGGTGACACTATTATATCTATCACTAGCACCAATCAAGTCCTACATTCACACCAAACTCAGTCACTGTCACTTGACACCATATCAGGTGTGTGTGTGTGTGTGTGTCTGTGTGTGTGTGTGTGTGTGTGTGTGTGTGTGTGTGTGTGTGTGTGTGTGTGTGTGTGTTTGTGTACTTATAGTGGACCTATACAGCAGACTGTTCATCTGGTTTGTGATATTTCCTTCCTCTGTTTGTGAGTCCCTTTCCATCAATATGGCAGCTTGTTTTGATTTCCTTTTTTCAATTCATTTTGCTGTACTTCCTGTTTTGTTTGCACCACTGCCCCTCACCTTGCGCTCAGTTCTCTGAGTGGAGGGCGGCGTGACCCCAAGGGGTAGCTGATTGATAGTAGTAGTAGTAGTAGTAGTAGTGTGTGTGTGTGTGTGTGTGTGTGTGTGTGTGTGTGTGTGTGTGTGTGTGTGTGTGTGTGTTGCTATGGCTTCTGCTGTAGCATCGCTATCATCGCCTCTGGCGATGGGCGTCCAATGGTCAATGGTCAATGGTGTGTGTGTGTGTGTGTGTGTGTGTGTGTGTGTGTGTGTGTGTGTGTGTGTGTGTGTGTGTGTGTGTGTGTGTGTGTGTGTGTGTGTGTGTGGCAGTGGGATTGATGTCTCCCTTCAAAAGATCGTGTTGTAGGCGGTTTCCGGGTGCACTGCGGTGGACAGACTTGGGTTCCTTGACTAGGTAAGGCTCATTATAATCCTGTATAAGAGCCTTCCAAGGAGCCCCAAATCATCAAGACTGGTTAAGTAGAAGCAATGTTATGATGGAAAAATCCAAGAATGCATACTCAACGTACAGGAATATTCATCTGGTGGCCCGGTGGAGACCCGGATGGTTAATTGAATCTCTATCAGGTTCACTATGTCATTAACAGAAACCTAAAATAATTACGTAGAGTGCCAAAGTTTGGCATCATTCCACAGGAAGAAAGAAATATTTTCGTACTTACCCACAATGTTGAGTTGAAAGGTTTCTGTAGAGTTTCCTGAATCCACTATTCTGCAATGGTACAGTCCAGAATACGATGTGCTCAGAACAGTATGTCGGGAATTAATGGGGAAAAAAATATAAAAAAATCCGTCGATAGTTGTGTCTAACAAAACAATACTGCCCGTAGTCTGCTCCAGTCGAAGGGTTGAAGATTCCCATGCGTATCCATTACAAGAAGGTAAGAAATTATAAACATCGGGTGTAGGTTGTCCATCTCCGAATGTCACCGTGAATGGTGCTGTTTGTTGTGTGTTGAGCGCATTCAGAGCAACGTGCTGACCTGCATTGGGAAAAGGGAGGGGGGGGGCGGGGGGGGGGGGGGGAGGGTAGAGGACAAACAAAGAAGCACAATGTCACACACAGTGCGACAATGCCAGATACTCACTGCAACTACACAACATTGGTCGAAGACCTGACAATGCCATCATGCTGCTGCAGGTGAGTTGGCGTTTGATATCATTTCTGGTACACACGCACGCATGCCGATGGACTTCTCGTGTGCTCTGGATTGCAGTCGCGAGTCAGTCAAGTGTCAAGAGAACTCGGCGAAATAGCGCGAGCTCCAGTGTGGGAGCAAACCCATTCCTAAATATTCATCGCCAAAGTCGCAACCACTATTTCGTACTGTTGTGCCCAACGCGGGCTTGCAACTAGCTGGTTTGAAGGTGACAGCGTTGTGAATGACCGAGCGTCCTCACCGTCCAGGAGTTGTTCTCACCGTCCAGGAGCGACACTGACTCACGCTGCTATCTGGTGTTCACGAGGTGTTTGTCGTGCCGGAACGGAGCGTCTCTGTAAGTTTGCATCCCTGGTGATGTCTGTGCCAGGAGAGCACTATATAAGTGGTGCTTTTCAGCCACTCAAGCTCAGCTGATGAGGGGTGAATTCCCCGAAACACTGTGTATTGAGCAGGGAGTGTTGCTTTCATGCAGGTTTGCCGAGTCGAAGGTTCGATGGACTTCTCGTGTGCTCTGGATTGCAGTCGTGAGTCAGTCATGTGTCAAGTCAACTCGGCGGAATAGTTCGACCTCCAGTGTGGGAGGAAACCCATTCCTAAATTATTATTTATTATCAAACCTTTCCCTCAAACCAGTGAATATTATTATTAGTCTCTATATTTGCTGGCCTCAAGCGAAGGTCCCTGGCTCAAGTCCTGCTGGTGACAGTCAATTTTTTCTTTAGACTTTTCCTGTTTGCATCTTTCCCTCAAACCAATGAGTAGTCATCAGTTTCCAATTGTGTTGTTATTATATTATTATTATTTATTCTTCTTTTACTAGGGAATTCCCAACAGGCGTCAGTGCAGTTGACACGTCGTGTGCTTTTAGGACTGCCTGGATATACCGGTAATTACATTAATTTTCGGTTTTATCTATTCTGCAGTTGCATGCGTGTGTTCACCTCAATGACCTCGCTCGTTTCTGGTTTCTTTTGTCTGTTTGCCTCATGGGCTAGCCAAGCTTGCTTGCTGATGCCAACGCCGACAGACTTATTATAATAATAATAATGGCTTCTATCATCATTCACGACATGCCTTCGTTTCTTGTTGCATCAATATAATTACTTGTGGTCCAAATAGGGACAACACAATGTAATAGTTATGAATAGCAGGAAAACCCAACTTAGGGCGCTGGGTAGTGTGTGTTGTAGCATCAGTTGTGGTATGCCCCATCACTAAAGAACAACTTATCTAATGCCAACATCAGCTGGAAGAGACGTAAAAGAGCAAAGTGTTTGATGTGTAATGATGGATGTCCTCTGCTCACATGCATAAGCAGTGAGTGGTCTTCACTCGCGTCCTGGGACCCACAAATACAAACCAGCATTATGGTCCTTCAGAGATACATGCAAGCAAAGAAATACAGGAAAGGTAACGGAAATCGTTCCGAAGCCTAGCCAGCGATTGTATGCACACACGTGGCAAGTGCAACAGCAAGCAACGTGGAAGGCACAGAGGCACAAAAGTGGAAAATGCAACTCTACAAATGCCAGAATAGAAGGCTCCATGAATATGATCACTTCTCAAATGCTTGAGACTTGGATTTACAAATGCTACCACACAAATGATTATGTACATGCAAAGTTGGTTGCTCCTCACACTAGAGGTCAAGCTTTTCAGCCGACTTGACTGTACATTTCACTGACATCCAGACACTTGACTGACTCACAACCGCCATCCAGAGCAGAGAAGAAGTCCTTCGAGCCCTCCACTCGGCAAACCTACAAGAAAGCAGCACTCCCTGGTCAATACACAGTGTTTCGAGGAATTCACCCCTCATGCAGTTGAGCTCGAGTAGACTGATGAACGTGGTGCTTAGCGACCAACATTCCTCTAAAATCGTCGCCAAGGTCGCTACCAATGTAATTGTACATGAATATCATTATTTAGTGGCAGATTTCATTTTGCGACACTCCGGGCAGGTCCAGTTCTTGCGCTTTGGCTTACTCTTGAGCTGCAAACAAGCCATGAGGAAGAAACGAATACTGCAATCATTGTTGGAACATCGCAGTACCTCGCCAACCTTCACAGACTTGCAGTAACAAAACTCCGGAGGGCTTTCTTGATCCGCAGTAGGTGTTGTACTGGCAGCACCAAGTGGTTTCGAGGCTGAGGTAGCCGCTGAAGATGCATCGGTTGGAAGAGTGGAGAACGCTTTAGTGAACCATTTCCAGGGCTGCCACACTTGGAGGGAGAAAAATCGGACGGGGGTTCGGTGGTGTCCCCGTGAGCATAATTGTAGGGAAATGGCTTGCTGTTGGGGCCGCAGAACACATTTTTAACTGTCCACACACATTATTATTATTATCTTTATTCTCACAATGGCCGTAGCCAATAAGAGAGAGACAGTACTATGTGTTATCAATCAGAGTGGGTGCAATAAACCGGGAGAAACAGTGGCTAGTGGCAGCCGTGGTTTGGGTGCTTCATTTTTAAAAGTAAAGACGAGGAGGGAAGTATATCCATTGCAAGGGCAGGTAGGCGATAGACCTTCATTAAAATACTATACCTAGGCTGGGCTACAGCGGGGGTTGGAGCATGTGCAAATTGATGATACGATGATCGGGGTAACTTCTCTTTTGAATGCATTTATTTCTCGGAGGGAGTAACAGTGCGGTGGCAGGTGGTTGTACTGAGTGCATGCGGAGTACAAGGGTGAACGTTAAAGGGGGGTGGAGTGGGTGGTGGGGAGGGCAAAAACTCGATGACGCCTCAATTCTCGGCTTGGTGGCTCGGTGATGTAGCCTGAGGTCGCAAGCTGGATGTGTGGTGGGGATCGTTTGACAGGGATGGTGTGTGCAAAGAGTAGCTGCTTGAGCTTCCGGCGGGATGAGAAGGTTAGTCAAGTGGCGTGGTGGAGTAATGAACTGTGGTAGCAAGGACTGAAGAGGGGGAGTCGGAGGCAGAGTTTTGCTGACCGTCGTTGGAGATGTTCGAGGGTGTCTTGTTGCTGAACATCCATAGCTGACATAGCCAGAGAACAATATTCAATAACGGGGCATATATACGTGGTGCACAGTGCTGACAGGGCGGTAGGTGAAATACGTCCGCGAATCCGTCTCAAGAGGTGGAGAGTGCACGCAACTTTGCTCTCGATGTGCTGGATGTGGGCATTCCATTTCAGGTCGGCCTGAATGATGATACCCAGGTGTCTCTGGCTCTGGACTCTGTTCAGTGTTTTGCCTCTCAACGTTATTGTCAGGGGGAAGGCATCGCACAGTGTCATCACTACCGTCTTCGTTTCGTTGCACACATGCAAGCACGCGAGCATTATACACCTACATGTGCATGTACAATGACCGGCCAAACGCGACCTGGAAGCGCCGAATGGCCAACTGGACTAAAAAGCGCTCAAAATATAATATCCGGTTGCCCTTCTTTAGGAACAAAATCGGTCGGTTTTTCCGACAGGCGATGAAAAATGGGACAATTTCAGAAAAATCGGGGCAAATGGCAGCCCTGCACTTCCCAACAAGCTCTGGGAGAACAGCACACTGGAAGAATTTCTTGGCACCTGCTACCGCATCACGGATGAAAACTGTGTCTGCAGAGAAAACGTTCCACAAACAGCTGACCTTCATTCCACACAACAAAGTCACAGTATTGCACCTTATACACCAGCATCTGTAGCTGCACTTCTTTCAAATCTTTATTCTCCCGATAGCCAGTGGCCAATAAGAGATAATAGTGTAAGAAAGGAGAAAGACTGAGGAAGATTTGGGTGGGCAGAGCCTAGGGGTTAATGACTACTTAAGTGTACGGGCGGGGGTGGTCGCTACACGAGCATGCAGAGTTGTGCAACAGCAGGGATATCTGGGATTTGAAGAGAGTACGAGAAGGGATTTCGCGAAGCTGGGTGAGCAAGCAATTAAAGTAATCAAGGGCCTTGTGCAGGGGAGAATGGAGACAGCGATCAGTCCGCGGAGTTGGCAAGTGCCAAGTACGAGAGCGACGTAAATTATACGAAGTGTTGTTTGTTGTTGTTTTATTTTACTTCATCAGATTTACAGGCAAGGATGCCTTCTCACCGGCCAGGGGCCAGTTCCTAAAAATGATGAAGAAATTGTATGGATGGCTAATGATGAAGATTAACCTAATATCTAGGGTATGACAGACATACATTTTTATGAATTGATAGAAAATATGCCACGTTTTGTGAAAAATTATGAGAAATTATGAGTTTGTAGAATATTTCATGCAGAATATGGGGTGTTGGAGAATAGATAAAACAGAAAGGTCAGGTGGTGACAGAAAGTACATCAATATCGTCCCGTCTCAAATGTAACCTTAGATTCACAGTGCCATCCAGGCTTCGAATGTCAGCTGGAAGCATATTCCAGTAAATGCTGCCTATAAACTGTATCAGCGACCGCCCAGCAGGGCCGCGAACGAGAGAGCTTGGAAGCTCAGGGCCCTACGCTATGCTTTTTTTGCCTTTCTGACCTAGACAAAAAAGCATAGGGATGTTATAAATTCTTATAAGTTTCTACTTTTTGTTTTTAGACATAACCTGGGATTCGAGCCCGCACTATCGCCCTGCATGCATCTCCCGATACACTTCGCATACATACGAATTATTCCAAGTTGCTTCACGTTATAATCTTGTATTTGAAAGCCCTATTTGAATATGCATTGTGGCAAGCCGTCTTTGAATGTACGGTACGGTACGGGATAGGTACGGGACAGGTGCGGGACAGGTACGGTCGAGGGTAATACGACACCGTCTACCGCCTTGATGACGGCAAAAAAAGAAAAGGGATGTAGAAATTTTTCAATTCTCCTATTTTTTCAGGCATTACCTGGGATTCGAACCCGCACTATCGCCCCACATGCATTCCCCCATACACTTCGCATTCATACTCATTCTTCCAAGTTGCTTCACGTTATGATCTTGCGTTTGAAAGCCCTATTTGAATATTGCGGCCAGCTGTATGTGGCCAGCTGTGTTTGATGGTACGGTACGGCACGGGACAGATACGAGATAGCGCCAGGCGTGACACAAACACACCAAATTAAAGCTGTGTGGGCCCTGGCTAGCACCAGACGTTACTGAAGTAACGTCTTCTGCATAGCTACGGGAATAAAAGGTACTTGTAGAAGGTTTGGCCATGGGTGTTGCGACGAATAGCCTGATCTTGGTTGTTAAATTCAACGAAAACTTGGTAGTAGTACATGTGATCTTGCTTAAGAGAGCATGTCTGAGAATACCAAAGTATGTGTGCAAGTGGATCTCTCCGATTTCGCTCAAAATTTGCAGGTAGGTTCCCTTTGGGGTGTGGATCGACTGTGCAAAGCCCTTGAAAAAGTTTCTGAAGGGAACCTTGAAATTTGGATACCCCTCAAAAATGGCCGAAATATCACATTATTTATGGGTCTAGAAACGAGTCACGCCACAGCGTATACGAACAAGCTATGAACAAAACTCCATCAAGCCAACATTGCCTCACCTTAGAAGAGTTCCTGGAGCAGTACCGCTTAGCCACGCCAGCATCCCAGAAGACGAGGTCCATCACCCCCTGACGCCACAAATGGTCGTCTTGAAAATAGCCAATTTACAAGCGCTGGCAAAACAGCCAGCTACGTCCTCAATTGGCCAGAACTATACACAGGCAGATAGTAGAACACCTCTTCTAGCGCTGAGGACATGTCTCCCATCTTCCTTTTGGGGTTTTCTTGAAATAAACTTTTTTGAATTTTTCCACTCGACCATGCTGAAATACGGCCAAAGTCATACCTGCTCAGGAAAGCTCGCCCCTCCGCGACGTCTCCTCAGCAATTTCTACTCCAACACTACTCCCAAGGCCGCAGAACAAAGTATAGTGTTGACTCTGACAAGGAAAAGCAGCGGTGATCACTTGTCACTCCAAACGACAAGCTTCTCCTTGCGCCACCAATAATTTTTTGTGCGACTGTTGATGCAAAAGTGACTGAAGGCCTGAGCGCAGTTTTTGAATTTTATTGCAAGATGCACGGTGAGATCGCGTGCTCTGTGACGCAGGATGACGCTTCCTGCATCACGATACGCGGCCAACGATCGTGAAAGTGCCTGGAACGCTACTCGGAACAGACCATGATGGCAGAGGTAAGATGAGCTTCATTTCCTGCTTGAACTGCTGAGTACCCCAACAAACTGTCCTAGGAGTGTTGCAATGGCAGCAAGCCGTTGAAATATGCCCCGTACAGCATGGAGAGTTATTCGTCTTTCACACTTACCTCCTGCAATCCCGAACATAGTCCAACAGTAAAAGTCCCTTGTTTTCATGTCGATGCTCGACAAAAGCGGCTAGCTCGGTCCCTGTGTTGACTGGCACGCGAGTAGCACTGACTGCACGCACTTGTCGCGTGAACTGCATGAGAGACTTCTTACGTCATAAAGAATGTGATTTCATCATCATTTCACTGGTCTTCGACCTACATGGTCAGGGAAAGTCCCGGTTCGTAGGCCTACAACACTCCCAGCGTGTTCTTGAGCGCAGTAACAACACAAGTGGGATCACTTCCAGACCAACGGGCGTTCAAGGTGGGTAACAAGCGCACTTGACGAAGGTGACTCTGAAATCTCGTGAGCCGTGGGCCACGCGACTTGGCATTCTTGCGTCACAAGGCACGTGATTTCACCGTGCATCTTGCAATAAAATTCAAAAACTGCGCTCAGGCCTTCAGTCACTTTTGCATCAACAGTCGCACAAAAAATTATTGGTGGCGCAAGGAGAAGCTTGTCGTTTGGAGTGACAAGTGATCACCGCTGCTTTTCCTTGTCAGAGTCAAAACTACACTTTGTTCTGCGGCCTTGGGAGTAGTGTTGGAGTAGAAATTGCTGAGGAGACGTCGCGACGGGGCGAGCTTTCCTGCGCAGGTATGACTTTGGCCGTATTTCAGCATGGTCGAGTGGAAAAATTCAAAAAAGTTTATTTCAAGAAAACCCCAAAAGGAAGATGGGGGACATGTCCTCAGCGCTAGAAGAGGTGTTCTACTATCTGCCGGTGTATAGTTCTGGCCAATTGAGGACGTAGCTGGCTGTTTTGCCAGCGCTTGTAAATTGGCTATTTCCAAGACGATCATTTGTGGCGTCAGGGGGTGATGCACCTCGTCTTCTGGGATGCTGGCGTGGCTAAGCGGTACTGCTCCAGGAACTCTTCTAAGGTGAGGCAATGTTGGCTTGATGTAGTTTTGTTCATAGCTTGTTCGTATACGCTGTGGCGTGACTCGTTTCTAGACCCATAAATAATGTGATATTTCGGCCATTTTTGAGGGGTATGCAAATTTCAAGGTTCCCTTCAGAAACTTTTTCAAGGGCTTTGCACAGTCGATCCACACCCCAAAGGGAACCTACCTGCAAATTTTGAGCGAAATCGGAGAGATCCACTTGCACACATACTTTGGTATTCTCAGACATGCTCTCTTAAGAGAGCATGTCTGAGAATACCAAAGTATGTGTGCAAGTGGACCTCTCCGATTTCACTCAAAAATTGCAGGTAGGTTCCCTTTGGAGTGTGGATCGATTGTGGAAAGCCCTTGAGTCACGCCACAGCGCATACGAACAAGCTACGAACAAAACTCCATCAACCCAACATTGCCTCACCTTAGAAGAGTTCCTTGAGCAGTACCGCTTAGCTGCACCAGAATCCCAGAAGACGAGGTCCATCATCCCCTGACGCCACAAATGATCGTCTTGAAAATAGCCAATTTACAAGCGCTGGCAAAATGGCCAGCTACGTCCTCAATTGGCCAGGACTATACACCGGCTGAGGACATGTCCCCCATCTTCCTTTTGGGGTTTTCTTGAAATAATTATTTTTAGAATTTTTCCTCTAGACCATGCTGAAATACGGCCAAAGTCATACCTGCGCAGGAAAGCTCGCAGTGTGGATTTGCACAATCAATCCACACCCCAAAAGGAACCTGCCTGCAAATTTTGAGCGAAGTCGGAGAGATGCACTTGCACACATACTTTGGTATTCTCAGACATGCGCACTTAACTATTAATTTATAAGAAGAAATAAAGACCCGGGAACTACAAGTTACACTATATTGTCCACTAACACCACTAGTTACGTTACAATCAGCTCGTGCGATAACATTGCACGACACTGACCAACGGTACTGACGTTCTACACCTAACTTGCAATTAACTCTAGCACATCTTGGATGCGCACTCCAACAGCCTTCCAGCCTGGATGAGCTGATTGTAAAGTAACTGGTGTTGTGTGTTTACACTATAGTGTATCTTGAAATTTGAGAAGTTGATCACTATAGCCGGTATAGCCGCCAACCTTATAGGCGATATGGACTCTACTTTAAAGATGACATTGATGAGCCTGAAGTTTGGACTTTTTTCCAGCATTATCAATATAACATCTTACCCTTGCATCTAATCAGGATCAGGGGACTGAAGAGAAGCAAGCAGCCAATCAGGATACCTTCACAGCAGCATAAACAAGAAGAAATTGGGAAAATTGCACTCGACTCCTATGTCCACTAGAGTCACATGGTTAGGGAAAATTGGCAACCTGTTGTCAAATTACCAACATGTTCAACAAATCTCGATTTCCATGGTCGAGACTTGATGTTTTTGGGTCCTGAAACAAGCCGCACCCCTACAGAAGCCTGAATTACTGTAAATATACAATGGTTTGGCGCTGCAAAATTTAAGCATTTCACGATCGACAAAAAATATATTTTCGGCACGGGGCTAATACTAGAACATCAAAGCCGAAGTGCAAAAAATCATCAGCATTACTGTAAAACTCGGATGTTGAGCCATAAATAAATGTAGAAAAGAAAAGGACATATGGATACGAGTTAAGAGTAACTCTCCATCACTGAAACTGGATACTATATACAGTCAGAAAGTGCAATAACTAGGCACACAACTGACAGAGTACTGAGACATTCGACGTCCTGACACCTAGCTTCAACACATCTCCGTAGCGCTAACCGACAGCCTTCCAACTTGGAAGGTTCAAGGTTATGAAAAGACCAAAGAGGGGAAGGCAAGCGCAACGAAAACGAGCAAAAGCTACAATCCCAATGGAACAAATAATGTCGTGTTACTGGACGATGACGTCGAATGTCTCAGTACTCTGTCAGTTTTGTGCCTAGTTATTGCACTTTCTGACTGTATAATATAGTATCAAGTTACAGTGATGGAGAGTTACTCTTAACTCGTATCCATATGTCCTTTTCTTTTCTACATTAGGCCATCATTTTTATATCTATGTTTCGCGCCGTCCGCACGCATACGTTTTAATTTTTTCGGAGAAAAATAAAACAAATCGAACATGCACAGTGAGTGTACGATCGTGCGAGTCATCAGTGTGGACTGGTTGCATACGGCGAAGCTGGGATTCAGAATTGGCCCCGAGGCCAGCATTGGTAGATCGTTTGTTCTGCATCTGCGAGCAGAATTCTTTGAGCTTACACCAGACCGCATTGATCGCCTCAAGCTGAGAGGATGCGTCGTTTCGGAGCTCTTTGCACCGCTGCTGAAGGCTGAGTACAATAATCCAGCGAAGCATGGGCACCAACGGTTGCCTCCACTGTCCAAAGTGAATATTTACTCTTGCTGAAAACCCAAAATTTGATGCTTTGATGTACGATTTTTCTTTCGAATGTACACCATACACGAGCTATTGACAATAGTCAATAGGTTAATTAGCATGTACAGTGCTAATCACCTCTGATGAGCCTTTTTTATTATTTTGCAACTTTTTATTTCTTTCCACCTCTCGCATATGATTATGGAAGTTGAACTGGCGCGAAACATAGATATAAAAAATGATGGCCTTACTGTAAAAGCAGACATTTGGTTGTGTAAAATTTTCGGCACTCTCCAAAATCGGCAGTTCGGTGGAGGGGAAATTTTGGGTAAAACCCGTTTTCCAGGTAAGTGTACTTGTACTACATGATATGTACCGGTAGTACCGAAATGTTCGGTGTGTTCTATTTTCAGTAAACATTGTCGGCACCGAAGTTACCGAAAATAAAACACTACTGAAAATGTCTGCTTTTACAGTAGGTGTTTGTGCTCGATGCCGAATATGGTCGAAACAAAATAGTGGCCAATTTTTGTACATTTACAGTAGCAGAGCGGCAGATATGAGTTAACTTTTAAGTCTCAGCGGAATTGTCCTCGCTGTGGTGATGGTGATGTGAGTGCAGAGTTTGGATCGGCCAAGAGCGTAATGTGGTGATGGTGGTGTGGTGCATTGGATTCCATAATGGCCGGGTCGTCGCTACTTCTTCTCAACTTCAAATGCGCCGTAGAGCGACAGTGAAATTACAAGACAAGCGGGATGGTTTATCAACATCAAATGCTAGATCAAAATTTATCAGCATCGGACGCAGCACAGCCCTGACCAGTGGCGGATCCAGGACTTGGCCGAAGAGGGGGCCCAAGGTATCCGCCCCCCCCCCCCCCAAAACAAAACAACAAATACAACAACAACAAAGTCCTGAAGCTGTGAAGAGCAGTTGTTATTAGGGTCCGGCGGATTCTGCCGGCAGAAAAATTGACAGAATTCGGTACTTTTTCTGGTAAGTTTTATGGATGTTTGGTATGTGGATAAAAATACTATAGTATGGAGCAGAATTCGAGGAATTGCCCGCCATAAGGTTTGTATGATTCTGCCAATTTCACTGCTTTTCGAGCAGAATATGCCACCTTTTCGAGCAGAATCCGCCGGTTTCTAGTTTTATTCCATTCTCACGACATTTTCAAACTGCACTGGAACATTTCCACTCGACAGCGGCCGCGACGGACCTTTGGACGGCTCTCCAACGCGAGCTCTCTTATCTACCGGTCCACTGAAGAACGACCTGATGTCAGACCCTTTCCTCTTCATCTCATATCTGAAGGTAACCCGTTGGCTACAAGCGAAGTAGAGAGCTAGAGAGCGTATACTTGTAGTTTCTGACAATTGAAAAAGAAAAAAGGAAGGACGAAGTCGACAGCACCGTGCACCAAACAGGACTTCAGCCCAACGCGATCGCTGCACTATGTACCAGGCCCTGCATTTTTGGCACGTTTTTCACATGTTTGAAGTGCGGCCGTGTCCTCAGGTCGCAGTGCGTACAGTAGTTGTACACCGGTACACAGCGCGCTGACTAGTACAGACTCATGCTCGGTGCGTGACACCATGTACCGGAGTGATCGGACACGTATAAAAGTACCCAGCACGCGTGACCCACTTGACACGCCAAGTAATTTCGAGCGCTCATTCTACAGTCTACTGTAATCCTAGACCAAGGTCGAAATTTTCAAAGGGGGGGCCCAGGCCCCCTGGGCCCCCCCCTGGATCCGCCACTGACTGACTGGAGTGAATGCCCCATGGGCCTCTCGGTGTGTGAAGTGGCTGATTTGCTGTGGAAGATGCTGACTGAAGGCACAGGCAACACCAGTGTATGTGTTCAATGGGTATGGTGGGGTGGTGTGGCTGTGGGCGACGGGCTGGCAGGACAGTGATTGCCTCCACGATTCCACAATGGCCGGGTCGTCTTCACTTCTTCTCAACTGTTGGCCAGTGAGGTAAAATTATATTCCATACAATACAATACGATACAGTACAATAATACAAAAATAATGTCCTTGCCTTAATAGTGTGCTTGTGCTTAACTGCTTCGTGCGGCCGAATGTATGGTTGCCTGTAGAGCATATTACATAACTTTACAGCCTCCTATAGTACGCATTCTGTCCGACAGCAAAAGAAGAAGCTGCGGGTTTAGTTTTTCTCCACGTTATCAGCAATGACTACTGATCTTCAGCAACTTGGATCTCCTATCATACGCATCCTGTCCATGCTTTTGTAATGCTACCATAATGCTCGGGATAGCACTCGCTACTGATCTTCAGAAACTTGGCCTGACTCTCACTCACAATAAGACTGTTGTAATGGTCATCGTTTCCAAGCAGTCGCTGGTTTCTCCCATAATTTCATCATACTGTTGTACGACATGCTATACGACATTCTTATACCGAACAACACCGTATAAGCCCTATTTGAACATTGTGGCCAGCTGTCTTTGATGGTACGGTAAGAGACAGGTACGGGATAGTGCCAGGCGTGCCGATGGCACAAACAAACAAACAAACAAACACGGAATTAATGCTGTGCGGACCCTGGCTAGCGCCAGACATTACTGAAGTAACGTCTTTTGCATAGCTACGGGAACAAGTTATCCGTTTTGTCAAATTGTTTTTTAAATAATAATTGTTTATTTGAATTCACCACACAAGGCTCTTCAGGCTCGTTACAACCGACATGGACCTACCTGTAGAGCTGCTCAAAGTGGCCATGTTGGTATCCTTTAGTATTAAAGAACCTCGAGAATGATGAAGAAACCCTGAGGCAATCCAGAAATCACACATGGAGGTCAAGGATAGGGAAAGGATACACCCACACAAACGCATACACTTGCACACACACACAAAAACATGCACGCGCATGCAGAATGTCTGCTACCGGTTTTCAAATGACTTCTCCACAATTTCGCGTACGGAGAAAACAGCATCCATACAGCCGCGACCTGGTCGAAACCCACACTGAGATTCAGGGAGCTCACGGTTTGCAATCAACTGCAGGCGATTTTGTAACAGGCAACCACACAGCTTGCCAACATCTATCAAAGATATCCCGCGCCAATTGTCACACTTTGTCAAAGTGTGACACACACACACACACACACACACACATACACACACACACACCATTGGACCATTGGACGCCCATCGCCGGAGGCGATGATAGCAATGCTACAGCAGAAGCCATAGCCGCTTGTGCTGGGATTGCACCATTCAACAGCTTGAAAGGCTGAAGAATTGACTGCCACTGTTCAGCCTGGTCTACACCATACAGCTATGCAGTGGCTTTTTCTGGCCACTGAATCCATACTTTTTGGTCTTTTTATTTTTTTTTCCCGCACACACATCACACCACATACTCCGGCATGCACTGGCTGTTGGTAACAACCCAGGAGAATGAGAGAAAAGTCAGGGAGAGTCTGAAAAAGAGAAGAAAGACGTGTGTGACCATAATTGTCGGGAATCGAACCCGCAACCTATCAATTTGAAATAGCTGCACATACCACTGCACCATATGGCGCGCACACACACGCACACACACACACACACACACACACACACACACACACACACACACACACACACGCACACACAACACACACACACACACACACACACACACACACACACACACACACACACACACACACATACGCATACTTGCTTTGAAAGGGGAGGGAGAGACTCAAAAGAAATCTTGCAAAAATGACGACATGTGCCATTGAACGACCAGATTAAATGATGGCTATCAACAAGATGAACTATGCCGTCATTGCAATACAGTGAATGCACACATGTCAACTTCGAGGTGACCGGATTGTATTCATTTTTGACTTTTCCAGAAGCCATTGTCATTCAAGGGATTAGAAAAAATAAAGAAAATTAACCCCACGCTGATGCGATAATAGCTAAACATAATTAGTGTTTTAGCCAGGCCAAAATATTAGGGGGTGGGCATGGGAAACTGTTACCCCGTATCCTATTCGTCCACTTTCAAATATTATCTTGCCGTGCTAAATGCAACATATGGGGCGAATCCCTGACTTCTCTCCAGACAAATGTGCCTTTGTGAACCATTTAATAGTGATTTTTGACTGCATTTTCGTTGAGTTGCATGAAAACACACAACCCCGTATGCGCCTCCCTGCCCCCCCCCCCCTCTCCCCTCTTTGGCTTAAACCCTGATAACACCTGGGTCAGGATATGGCCACTGAAGTCACTGAGATCCATGCCCAGTGGTTCTGGGCGATGTTCCTCAGCGCCTGAAGCAATTGATTCATTTATTAAAATTACAAGTGTTCTTACCCGTGTGCAGAGATAAACTATGGCATCCAGCTGACTAGCTTCTTGCAGAGACTGAGGGATTTGGTTATTAATAAAACATTGGATCGTGTAAACTGTACTGGGAAAGTCAGCAAAACAAAAACCGAAAGAAATGATTATACATTCCAATCGCTGTCGGCATAAAATTGATATTTTGTGGAACTGCCTTCCACCAAGGCTCACATCGCAATATTCACATTGCTAGGTTCCCACTCCCATACGTTCTACAACCGTATCCAAGCTGGCCTGCATGCACTCTCGTACTCACCTTGTATCTCCTTTTGCTCCGTTGCCCTGGGTATC
>NC_088651.1:17686287-17756917 GCF_964019385.1 Sycon ciliatum | reverse complement strand
TGTCGTCGTTTCGTTCGTCTTTGTCTCGGTCTCTTCGTCTCCCCAATAAATGTTATTCGACCTAACCTGTTTCCCGTTGTCCGTTGTAATGTATGAAGAATATGTCGTCGTCCTTTTCGTACTCAACATTGGCGCCCAATGTGGGGCTCGAACCCACGACCCTGAGATTAACCCTTTGCATGCTGAGCCTCTTTTCTCCAATCCACTGGCTTTCCAGCGCACTGATTCTCTTGGTGGAGTATGCACTCCCAGCTCCGAACGAAATTTATTCTCATTTCACTCCACCTTGATGGATTTTCATCGTCCTCGGTTCGTTGGAAAGATCAGGACCAAGCGGATCCATCATGGCAGCTCTCAGCTCCATAAACACATCAGGGCCACTTCCACGTTCTCTCCAAACTACTGCACCGTGCCTCGAAACGGCACAACAACTCAATTTCACATTCTTGTTCGGCTTCTTGCCCAAATTCAACAGATTTTCACAATTCAAACTGCGCTGCAAAGCTCAGATCCAAGCGCTTCATTTGATGTCCATCACGAATGCGCCGTGCGAAAGGGAAATCCCCTGACACGCTCCTCAACAAAAAGAAGTCATGAACAAAAATTCGCGTTCACTCTGTGCCGTGATTTCCGTGTTCATCTTGTCGCCGCTCAATGAATTCTTATCCTATCGCAAAGTACTTTATATCCCTGAAAAGATGAGGTCAAGACCTTTCCAACGGTGTATTGATTGTCGCGATGCGTTTATGTTAGACGAAGTTACAAAAGTTTGTACACTGGTCTATGCACTGCAATATATCGTGCGATTTTTTGCGAGTTAACTCGTACGTAGTGGATCGGGGCATGCATAAAGTGCGAGTTAACTCGTACTCAGCACGCAAAGGGTTAAGAGTCTCATGCTCTACCGACTGAGCTAGCCGGGCTGCGCTTCCCATTATAGCACAACATGGGTTTAATTTTAGCAAGATAAATTGTGATGTCACTTTTAAACAAAAATCGTATCGTATACTCACTTATGATATCTTAGGGATAGTTCAGAAATGTGACAGACGGACTATTGTACAATTTCCAGGGACTATTTGAATGGCACAACTTTCAAGGCTACGTTTTGGTCTTCAGGAAAAACTGGTACAGTCAGACCTCGCTTATCCGGTCCTCTTTAACCCGAATCTCTCGCCATCCAGAAGAAAATCGTTGGTTACCAATTTACAGCATATGTCATGCATACCTGTGATTATGTGTGTTTGAGTATCCGGTTCCCTCGCCTACCTGGATATTTTTATGGAAACGGATGTGTGCGGTTAAGTGAAGTCTGACCGTAGTGGTAAATTGATTCCGCTTCATCCAAGGAAAACTATTTTCGAAAAGAACTTCCGAAAAACCAAAACAAATCGTCCGAAAATCACTCCCTCACAGACCGTGCCTTATGACTTGCACCATTGGCTGTTGAATATCGCAACTACTGGAGCACGTTGTGCCGGACGAACCAAATTGGAGTTTTCAGCTCACACCAGCCGTCTCGACAGGTCGTTACGTCCCGTACCATCAGCGCTAAGTCGAATGTGAACTAGGCTTCACTGTGGCATGAAGAAAACAAAAACTTGCCTGTTGGATGATTCTTCCTGAGCTACACGCCTGATTTACCAGTATGTATTTTTGGTGGAAGCTTGACCGTTTGGTTTTGCAATACTGTAATTTCAGAAATTTTCGTTATACTTTTATTTTCGGTACTTTCGGTGCGTCTGTTTCATACCTAAAATTTCATTACACCGAACAAACACTAACACACATAAACCAATAGTGAACTGCTTCTCTTTACCGAAAATTTCTGTTCACCTAACCTAGCCTGTTGCCCTCATACCGAAAATATTTAGCACCGAAAATTTCTGAAATTACAGTACATAACGAAAACAAACTGTGAATACCACAAAACTTGTAAAATTACTAACATGACTAGATTTGAGATGAAGAAGTCTGGCATTGAACCATGCATTGCAAAGTATCTAGAATAGATCAGCGATGTGCTTCGAAGTGCTACAAGGTGGTACTAGACACACTTGACAAAAAAACGTAATGTTGTAACGGTATTGCCAACAGTCCATAACCCCCAGAGTGTGCAACGCCACATAAATGTCTGTCACGACTCGTTTTCCACATTACGTCATCTTCATGTAGCTGTGCGTGCAGGCCGCGACATTCGCTACATGAAAATGGACATGAAAATGACGTAATGTTGAAAATGAGGCGTGACAAGACCATATCGCGCGTTGCACACTCTGGGGGTTATTGACTCTTGGTAATATCAAAAGGGGGAAAATACCGTGATTTGGGTTCGACCTTTAGCCAGATGCACGCTATTTTTAGTATGCTGCTGCCAGGAGAATAGCTTGTATTTCGCGAGGTACAACCATTTATGCCACCATATACGCCATACAAGGTGAAATGGGTACAGACCAGTGTTGCAACAAATACTCGAATAATCGAATATCTTCGATTTTTCGCGCTGCACTGAATACTCGAAGATGAGAGTCAGAATTCGAATATTCGAAATGCTGAACTTCATGTACAACTTTCAGTACAAAGGCTCGTGCTGCTCATCGCAGCGCGCTCGCTGTGTCCTTGCATCATAGAATGTGCAACAGTCACTGCAACTGGGCAACAAACGACATCGTCAACGTAATGTCATTTGAAGCTGATTCTGACCAGTTCCACTTACTCGCCGTTTCTAGCTTGCAGCTGCACAAGAAATGCTTACTTTCTTCTTTGTAGTTTGCAGCAGTCCCTGAATAGTTTCGAATCGAATCAGTCCTTTGCTGAGTTTCGAGTCAGTAGAAATTCGTGATGTTGGATCGTAAATCTAGCTCCTTGCGGAAGTGACTTTTGAGAGACTTGAGACTTCTGTTTCCGAAGCAAATCAACAAAATATTTCATCCTGCGAACGGAGCGCGAGGATGTCGTCTTCTTCTGCTCCGCAGTACATACGAGTAGTCATTAGGCTCGACCCGTTTTAGGCGACTCAGCGCAAAATGGAATACAAACTCAAACAAATAAACTTACTTGCAAGAAAGATTTGAACCCAGAACAGATCCAGTCCACTGAGCGCGAGGAGAACAAGAACAGCAACTCGCCACTCGTATTTTTTCCCGCGGAATTCAAATCGCGATTTTATCGACTTTTTCCACAAAAGATGAGGTCATGTTTCAGTGCGCTCTGGTTCTAATAAGAAGGAAGCATACCTAGTTTGCTGAAATGGGCTCGTCTTTATGGGTAGAATAGTAGAATATTTATTCGTTCGTAATGTGCATATCCGTTAGAATATTCGTTCGTGATTTTGCTATTCGTTGCAATACTGGTACAGACTATGCCATATTTGGCCAGAGTATGTCGTGTGGCGTACGGCGTGTGTGTGTAACAAAAATGAATAAAAAATGAATAAAAAGGAAAAAAGGAAAAAAGGAAATATTGAGATTCACTGGCCAGAAAAAAAAAGCCGCTTCAATCAGCTGTGTGGTGGATACCAGGCTAAAATTAGTGGCGGTCAATTCATCAGCCTTGCAAGCTGTTGAATGGTGTAATCCCAGCATAAGTTGCTATGTCTAACATAGCTGTGTGTGTGTATGTGTGTGTGTGTGTGTGCGTGCGTGCGTGCGTGCGTGCGTGCGTGCGTGTGTGCACATGCGTGCGCCATTGTGTGTGTGTGTGGGTATGTGTGTATGTAATAGGGATTCACTGGCCAGAAAAAGTCACTTCAAACAGCTGTGTGGTGGATACCAGGCTAAAAATAGTGGCGGTCAATTCATCAGCCTTGCAAGCTGTTGAATGGTGTAATCCCAGCACAAGTTGCTATGTCTAACATAGCTGTTTGCTATCATCGCTTCCGCGATGGGCACGTCTGAGGTCTGAGGTCTGAGGTGTATGTAGGGGTTAGACTGGGGTGTTCTTATTTTGTTGAGCAACCTGGCTGCATTCTTAGAAGCAATTCGTACTGTGTCATAAAAATAAAAATAAAAAAGTAAATTATCGTATCCGTTCCCGAAGGGAACTCACGACGGCCGCTAACACCCGAGAAACCCTAGCGGCAGATGCAGCGCCATAAGGTGCCGGATAACCAAAACCGCCATTCGTGTGTGTGTGCGTGTGTGTTTATGTGTGTGTGTGTGTGTACGCACCTGCGACGGTTTTGCAAACCTCCAGGTAGACCCCCTTGCACGAAGTAGGAGACGGAGAAACGAAGCGTTTGTGTTGAAGTTTTGTACCTGGAACGTCAACAGCTTAGTGGAGAATGATGGAAGCATCGAGACAGCTCGTCACGAAAGAAGCTTGCCCGTCGCGGAAGACAAAAAAATTCAAATTGTTCTTCACCAAATTCAAAATTTGAATTTCTCAGTCGCAGGTCTTCAGGAGACGAAATGGTTCGGCGATCACGAGTATTTGATCAGTGGAGCGTCTGTTCTAAATGCAGGACGCCCCGTCCCAACAGAGCGAGGAATGCCCGCATATCGCGGCGAGGGAGTTGCAATCGTTCTTTTAGGTTTGGCCCAACGAGCGTGGAAAAACGGCGGGTGTCAGTGGCGAGCTGTCAGCTCGCGAGTTGTTGTGGCGAAACTGTTGTTTGGCGATCAGTGGCTGCATGTCATTTCCTGCTACGCTCCAACGTTCGCGAGGCCTCGCCATGAAAAGGAGAAATTTTATGGCGAACTTCGTGATTGTCTGTTATCCATCCCGGAGCGCGATTTGTACGTCGTACTTGGTGACTTCAACGCCCGTGTTGGCAGCAGCCCAGGTCATGAAGAGGACGCATGGAGGCAAGTGCGTGGTCCTTATGGCGTTGGTACCATGAATGAAGCTGGTGAGGAACTGTTGAGCTTTCTATCCATGTTCAACTCTCGACTCTGTAATACGTACTTCAAGAAAAAGGACATTCATAAAGTTACGTGGCAGCACCCACGTTCACAGCACTGGCACTGTATTGATTATGTGATCACCCGGCAGCGGGATTTTCAGCGCTGTACAGATTGCCGTGTGTACCGGTCTGCTGAGTGTGGGACCGATCACAAACTTGTCGGGCTAACGTTGTCACTTGGTTGCCGCCGGCGTTTCTACCCGCCAAAGAGCAAGGCCCCTGATCGCCGTCGCTTTGATGTATCCCAGCTCGGACCTGCTGACCCAACTGCATCAGAGGATGATGATTTAGTAAGGCAAGCAACTGTGGCGGAGTGGTACCATACCTCATCCGACTGTTTGCAAGACGCTGCACCAGGGACCTCAGTTCAGGATCAATGGAGTTCACTACGGGACGCCACAGTTAAAGCAGCTACATCTGTCCTAGGCAAGAGTCGCCGTCGTCAGCCAGATTGGTTCTCAGCCAGTTCCGCCACTCTCGAGCCTCTCCTTGCACATCGTAACACTCTATTCCAGAAATCTTTAGCAGATCCATCACCTCTGGTCCGGCGAGAGTTTGTCCGCGCGCGCTCAGCTGCAAGGGATGCTGTACGCAGTGCTAAGGAGGACTGGTTCCGTAAGACTGCGTCTGATGCCGAATCTAGGAAGTTTGGGTGTAAGGCTGTGTGGAACAGCATCCGGGATCTACAGACTGCCCGGCGCGGATTGATTCCCACTAAGTCGTGCCTGATCAAACAGACTGATGGCTCACCATGCTCGTCCGTTGAGGCACAGCAGAACCGCTGGTCTGAACATTTCGAAAAGCTGCTGAACCTTCCAAGCGGCTTTGTCCGATCTGAAATTGACTTGGTCCAGCAGCGCAACATCATGGAACACCTGGCCACCCCACCCACTGCTGAAGAGGCCCAGCGCTGCCTTCGCTATCTTACGAACGGGAAAGCTGCTGGAAGCTCCGGCATTCTACCGGAAATGGTCAAATACAACTGCGACCTATTCTATGCCAATCTGTTTAAGCTCATTACCGCGGTTTGGGAGGAGGGCGTAGTACCGCAAGATTGGGTGAATGCTGAGATAATACCGATACCCAAGAAGGGTGACCTCACTAGCTGCGACAACTGGCGTGGCATCGCACTCCTCGACGTCATTGGCAAGCTGTTCGGACGCCTGCTGCAAAACCGATTGCAGAAAGTCGCCGAAAGTGTGCTGCCTGAATCACAGTGTGGTTTCCGGAAAGGTCGCTCCTGCACGGACATGACGTTTGTTGTTCGCCAGGTTGTGGAGAAGTGTCACGAGCACCAATCCAAGGGATTCCTGGTGTTTGTCGATTTGAGGAAGGCATACGATTCTGTTCCGCGTGCTGCACTGTGGATTGTCCTGCTGAAGCTGGGAGTCCCGGAGCAACTGGTCAGCCTTCTGAAGTCTTTTCACGACAACATGACAGCCACGATCATCGTTAATGGTTCCCCCACTGAAGGCTTCCCAGTGTGCAACGGATTGCGCCAAGGGTGTACAATGGCACCAGTCCTTTTCAACTTGTTTGCTGGTGCAGTGATGGAACGTTGGTGCGCACGCGTCCAAGAGCGTGGAGTGTCTGGTTTTCCACTCCGTACCTGTGCCGATGGTCAGCTTTTCAAGAGATCTAAGCGTGGTAATGATATGGTCATCACAGATGGTGAGTTTGCTGATGATGCAGCCTTGTTTGCACCCAGCCACTCGGATGCTCAGCGTATGCTTGAGATATTTGCGGAGGTCAGTGGAGCATTCGGGCTGTCTCTCAACATGGCAAAGACAGTGTTCATGGCTGTTGGGCATCAGATCAACGACAGTGACCGTACCCCGCTAAGCGTACAAGGCAACGCCATCCAGCATGTCAGCCAGTTCACATATCTCGGCTCAGTGGTAACACCAGACGGACGATGCCACACCGATGTGTCCAACCGCATAGCTGCTGCATCTAAGGCCTTCGGCAGCCTCTACTCGTCAGTTTTTCGGAACACTTCACTAACATCCAAGACGAAACAACACACGTACACATGCTGTGTGTTGTCGGTGCTGTTGTACGGGGCTGAGAACTGGACACTGTTGCGTGCCGACATACGTCACCTTGAACAATTCCACAACCGCTGCGTTCGTGTCATTCTCGGCATCTCGCGTTCCAAACAGTGGGAGGACCACCTGTCATCTGCCTCGCTGCATAGAATGTGCGCTACAGAGCCAGTTGCTGACATGGTTGCCCGTCGACGGCTGCAGTGGCTTGGCCACATTGCCAGGATGGACGACCACCGGCTTCCAAAGACAGTGTTGTTCTCGTGGCTCCATACTCCACGCCCTGCTCATGGCCCCAGGCGTCGATGGCGTGATGTGGTACGCGATGACCTCAAGGCGTTCGGTCTATACACCGGTTGGTACGACCTCGCAGCTGAACGTGGCGAGTGGATCCAGTCCATCTCGGATGCTATTGTTGCACGGCGCTTACGCCTTGAAACGACAGCCAAGTCAGTGTGTTGTGCGATCTGTGAGCGACTCTTCGCCAGTGAAAGCGGACTTCGGCGGCACAAATGCAGGGAAGAGCGACTGAAGCCGATCCATGAACAGGCCGGTGCTATGTTGTGCGAAACGTGCCATCGTTGGTTTGCTAGCCGAGGTGGATTTGCTGTGCACAGCTGCTCTCCCAGTCTTGGTGACGCTCCAGTTCCAGAGATTGTTGCACCTCGCCCACCTGATTGCACCCAATGTCATTACCACTGCCACACCTGTGACCGCTGTTTCCGGAGCAAAGCTGGGCACCGCCGGCACAACTGCAACTCCAACCGCAGAACATGCAGCTCTGGCTCTGAGCGCCGCACCATCCCATGCCCGACCTGCTCTCGGAAGTTCACACGTCTCCAGTACCTGGCTCAACACAAATGCAAGAAGTAACTCTGCCCTCCTTGCCTCTTTGAGGCACTGCATCACCTTTAGGTGGCAGTTTCAAGGTTCAAGGTGTACGTGTGCGTGTGTGGCTTCGATTTCTCTCTATTCTCTTCTCTATTCCTGTGGTTGTCTCCCGCTCCTGGGCCGGCATGACCCATACTTGTTTCTGTTGTTTGTTCCTGGTTTTGTTCCTGTTGTTGTTGTTTTTATGTTAGTACATGCACGCGTCTACAGTGTCCTGCCGCTGCTCCGGACATTGGCCGTGACCACGATTATTATCACTTCCTTTTCTCCTTTCTGTTTTCATTTCTTCTCATTTCTTCTCGAATTCACCACGATTTACAATCTCTTTGTCCTTCTTCTCGTTCATTTCTTTTCTCTTTTTTTACCTATTGCAAGATCTTTCTTTTTTGATATTTTCTTTTCAGCTGTGTCTGCTTTCATAGTTTCCCATGCCTGGGTTAGTTGGACCCCATTCGCTTCCCTGACAATGGACATGTTCAGTCCGTTCGGTTTGCGAATTCAAATGAACACAACACAACCCCCATCATTACTTGTTAGTATTATGAATTTGTAATCACTCACATCGTTTGGTTCAGCGACAACTCCAGTTCAGTAAGAATTTGGTTCAGTTCCGGACCAGATATGAGGCAACAACACTATCACGCGATCCAATAGATATTTACTGGAACTGCACGGACACCTGACGCAAAAATCTCTTACGAAAAGCTCCTTCAGATCTGACTCGATCCTTATTTCTAATTTCTAATAATTCTGACAGCTGGAAAGTACTTCAATTCCTGCCTGACCCTGATGTTACATGTAGCAAGAGTGCGTGCACTCTTGCCTGTAGCTGTACAATGTCATGTAGCTGTCTGGAACAGGGAGTAGTACAATACCTACGGTACGGTATTGTACTACTCCCTAGTCTGGAACCGCGAACCGGTAGCCTGTCTTCAACCAGGCACTTGCACTTACGCATGTGGCAAAACCTCTTTTTCGAAGTAAGCACATGGCTAAACACATGGCGCATAATACAGCTTTGTCAGAAAGACTGCAGATGTTTTTTTTACCATAGTAAATAGTTTCATGTCCAAGTCTTTCAAAGTATGCATGTCGTACCGCGCGCACGTGTGCTGCAAAAGTGCAATATGGGAGAAAAGTGCAAAAGTGCACAGTGGTCGCGTCCTGAACTTCTGATGTCGTCACCTCGGAAGCCACGCATATGCGAAAACCATGCATGCATACATGTTTTTAATCTGAAAAGGCCTTTGCTTTTCCTTTGAAAATACAATAGGGAGTCTTGGAGTGCGTTCCTAAATCCTCTGGGAAAAGTTGGAGACTCTCCGAAAGGTTCGAGAGCTGCTCTTATATCCTCTCCGAATTTTAGGAGGCTCTCCAAAGCTCTCCAAGCTTCAGAGGTGGTTGAAACTTGGAGATTCCCGCGGTTTGGGATGAGACAGGTTGCCAAAGTCGCCTCCGGGGATCCGTACCCGAGATGGCCCTGGAGACCGCGGAGCTCGGAATCGATTTTTCGGGGCAAAGAGACACATGAATTGATGTGTTTTGTGTGGTTTGTTTTGCTTGTGACATGACTTGTGTTTCCTTCCTTTTAGTGTATTGGTAGTTGTTTGTTGCTGCCGACTTCTACTAGTAGTGTAGGAATAGAGTAGGACTCGTAGTAGTAGCAACGATAGTGTGGGTAGTCGCATGGATCTGCCGTTTGACTCTCTGAAACCTTTCAAAAGTTTGACGATTGGAACTATAAAGATAATTTTTGGTAGTGGTGGAACGTTCAAGAGAGGGCAGAAGTTTGCAAAGGAGGGTTTTGTTCATGCTGTGACAATATCATTGTCTGAAGCGGATGATGATGCTGTAGTCAGTGCATTTTGTTGGGCAAGCCAGACGAAGGATAAAAACCACAAGGTGTTCCTGGCCATCAACTGCATTGACATTGGCTTTTTGGGCTTAGACTTCGGGACAGGTACGATCGAGGGTAATACGACACCGTCTCCCGTACCGTACCATCAAACACAGCTGGCCACATACATGTACAGCTGCCCGCAATATTCAAATAGGGCTTTCAAACGCAAGATAATAACGTAAAGCAACTTGGAAGAATGGGTATGAATGCGAAGTGTATGGGGGAATGCATGTAGGGCGATAGTGCGGGTTCGAATCCCAGGATATGCCTGAAAAAAGGAGAATTGAAAAAATTATAACCTCCTATGCTTTTTTTGCCGTCAGATACGGATAGCGCCAGGCGTGACACAAACACACAAACAAACAAATACCAAACGAGAGAGCTTGGAAGCTCAGGGCCCTACGCTATGCTTTTTTGCTTGCTTATCATGCATGTAACGTGTCAAAGCTGTGATGGCCCTGGCTAGCGTTCTGGAGTCGAAGTTATTATCTGTCCTGACGTTTCCTGTGACCGGTAGGCATATGCGGATAATTCCGGCAGAAAAATAGGCAGAATTCGGTACTTTTTCATGTAAGTTTCATGCATGTTTGGTATGTGGATAAAGAAATGGAGCAGAATTCGAGGAATTGCCCGCCATAAGGTTTGTATGGTTCTGCCAATTTCACTGCTTTTCGAGCAGAATCTGCCACCTTTTCGAGCATTATCCGCACACCCCTAGTGACCGGCGCTGACTCTGCCGATCACGGACGTTCTGGAGTCGACGGGATCTCTCTTCCGACGTTTCCTGTGACCGGCGCTGACTCGGCCGTTCAGGATTATTTTGGAGATGACGGGATCTCTCTTACAAAGTATGTTTTTGCTGACGCATCCTGTCTTTTCTTCGGCAACTAAAGTCCATTCTAATAGCATTTCCTCGTCTCCCTACTTCGTGTTTCTTTCCAGAAAATCTCCCTAGACAGCACTGAGTCGTTTACATAATACGAATCCCTGCTATACATCTATACTAGTATACGTTATAATTATTATGCTATCGGCCTACATGCGAATCCCGGGCTGGTCGACAGGCGGCCCAGCCAGCCTGCCAGTGGGATCTCGGCCTCGCACACAAATCCACACAAGATGCTACTGCACTATCGGCCTGAATGCATTCCCCCATACACTTCGTAAAAAAAAAAAAAAAAAAAAAAAAAAAAAAAAAAAAACAGTGACTAGAGCCGGCACAAATGGTAAGCCGGCTCGCAGCTTGGTTTTTGCCAGGCCTTTTTTCCCAAGCTGATGAGCTTAGTGGCCCCATCAGTGCAGGGCAAGCGACTGGGAAGGCCAGGAGCGCAGTTTTTTGGTAGATCGCCCCGCCTTAGCTGCGGCCTAAAAACCCGGCCGCAGATGCTTGGTTCTTATCGGCGCTGGCCTCTTGGTATCAGCGCCTCGCGTCGGGCCCGGCCGTGTCACACGCCGGCCGCTGCCCTTGGACTTTCTGAGGAAAGAAGGCGGTGCGTCAAGCTTGGGTCGACCGTATCGGCGCCAACCGCGCCTCGCGTCGGGTCGTTGTGGTTTCCTCGTCCCACGACCCTTGGACTTTATTAGGGGAGTGGGCGGTGCGTCACGCTTGGGTCGCTTATATCGGCGCCAACCGCGCCTCGCTCCGGGCCTTGTGGTCTCCTCTTCCCAGGCCCTTGGACTTTCTGAGGATAGTGGGCGGTGCGTCACGCTTGGGTCGACCGTATCGGCGCCAACCGCGCCTCGCTCCGGGTCGTTGTGGGTTCCTCGTCCCACGACCCTTGGACTTTGGGAGGGGAGTGGGCGGTACGACAAGCTTGGTTCCTTATGTATCGGCGCCAACCGCGCCTCGGCTTCGGGCCTTGTGGTCCCCTCGTCCCAGGCCCTTGGACTTTCTGAAGTAAGACGGCGGTGCGACAAGCTTGGTTCCTACTATATCGGCGCCAACCGCGCCTCGGCTTCGGGCCTTGTGGTTTCCTCGTCCCAGGCCCTTGGACTTTATGAAGGGACTGGGCGGTGCGACACGCTTGGTTCCTTAGGTATCGGCGCCAACCGCGCCTCGGCTTCGGGCCTTGTGGTTTCCTCGTCCCAGGCCCTTGGACTTTATGAAGGGACTGGGCGGTGCGACACGCTTGGTTCCTTAGGTATCGGCGCCAACCGCGCCTCGGCTTCGGGCCTTGTGGCTTCCTCTTCCCAGGCCCTTGGACTTTCTGAAAGAAAGCGGTGGTATGACAAGCTTGGGTCGCTCGTATCGGCGCCAACCGCGCCTCGCCCGGGCCGTTGTGGATTGCTCTTTCCACGGCCCTTTATTACCAGTGTGTCGTTGTCTGGTTCGACACGCTGGGACGGTAGCTTGGTCCTACAGGCTGGGCTTGTCGTCGTTTGGTTCTACAGGCTGGGCTTGTCGTTCCTTGGTTCTACAGGCTGGGCTTGTCGTTCCTTGGCTCAAGGCCGCTTGACCCAGGTCCATGTTTTCTAACCTTCGTTCTTAGAGCTTGCTGCCGCCTTTGCAGCCTGCTATTCTAGGTCCATGTTTTCTAGCCTGCGCTCTTAGGGCCTGCTGACGCCTTTGTAGCCTGCTATTCTAGGTCCATGTTTTCTAACCTTTGTTCTTAGAGCCTGCTGTTCTAGGTCCAGGTTTTCTAACCTTTGTTCTTAGAGCCTGCTGCCACCTTTGTAGCCTGCTTTTGTCCCCTTCCAGCCCTGTTGGCTGCTACCTTAGGTCCATGTTTTCTAACCAGCTGGTGCCCTTGAGTTGTCTTAACCCTCTGACTGCTTTTGTTCCCTTCCAGCCCTGAAGCTGGCTGGCTGCTACCTTAGGTCCATGTTTTCTAACCGGCTGGTGCCCTTGAGTGGTCTTAGCCCTCTGACTGCTTTTGTCCCTTTCCAGCCCTGAAGCCGGCTGGCTGCTACCTACTCTGTTCTAGGTCCATGTTTTCCAACCCTCGTAGCCTGCTCTGTTCTAGGTCCATGTTTTCCAACCCTCGTAGCCTGCTCTGACTACCTTTGTCCCCTCCAGCCCTGAGGCCTTGGCGGCTGTTCTCGTAGGTCCATGTTTTCTAACTAGCTGGTGCCCTTGAGTTCTCTTGGCTCTCTGACTGCCTGTGCAGCCTGCTTTGAGTCCTCCGCCCTGACTGCCATCTTTGGCGGCTGTTGCCTTAGGTCCAGGTTTTCTAATCTGCACTCCTTTAGGGCTGGTGAGCCTCCAGCTGAACTCTCCTTATTGTCTGCTATAGCTGCAGTGGGCTACTATTCCTCTCTAGCGTATCTCCCCTTCTTAGAGGGTGAGCTCCTAGGTACTGGCGGCTTTCACACAGTGTTGGTCTTCAGGGCTCCAGGTTTTCCCTTTGGCTACTGTTTGACTGTGGCTAGCAGGTGTCAGCTTTCCTCTCTGTCTCTGCTTGGCCTTTGGGCTTCCATCTGTGGTGGCAACTGGGGCTCGTTCATCCTTGCACCTGTGTAGCAACCCTCGAGTGGCGTCTTTGCCTGGGGTTAGCAGGGAGCAACTTTTCCTTCCCAGCCCTGGGCGCCTCTTTTAGGGCTTTCCACCTGTAGTCAGCTTGGCTTACTCTTTGTTCTCCAGGGTTAAGTCTGTTCAGTTGGGGTCCTACAACCTTTCCTTCCCCTTGGGCCCAGTTGATAGAGCGAGTGAGCTTCCCTCTGGGCGGTTAGCAGGGCGTCTCTTTGGCCTTCCCTCTGGGGCTCAGTTGGGTCTGTGGGCCTTCACCTCTTTTTCTAGTGGAAATCTCTCACCTCTGGCTAAGCTGTTTCCTCTTATCCTCTTTGAACAGGTTTGCTGGCCTTTACTCCCTTTGGACGGCTTCAAGCTGCTACTTCGAGAGGTTCACCAGCCCGTATCTGTTGGGACTCCCTTTCGTCTGGCCTACTCTGGCTCTCTTTGGTCTTAGTGGGTGGCAGCGTATCTCCTAGGGGTTATCCTTCTTTGTAGGCCGCACCTCTTTCGTCCTTTTTGGTCCTAGGTGGCCTTGGGCGCCCGTACTTCAGGGTCTGGTTACCCCCTACTTTGGTGTACTAACAGAAGCCTCCAGCCGTTCATCCTCTGCAGCTTCCTTCAAGGGGCTTTAGCTGGGCTACTTTCCCTTCGAGGCTGTGGGCGTCAGAACCTCTGTTTGGCAGGCCGGACTGGGGGGAGGGTCTTATCACCCCTCTTTCTTACAAGCTCCCTCTCTCTATCAACCCTGAAGGCAGCAGGAATGAGGTTTCCCCCAGCAGCGGCTTCTAAGCCCGATGGGCTTAGGCAGGTCAGAAAACATGGACCTAGGGCAACAACCAGCCAAAGAGCTCAGAGGTGCCAAACAAAACGAAAAACCCCTCTTTGGACAACCCGGCCAAAAGGTGCCAGAGTTGGCAAAGGAAGGGGCTCCTGCGAGCTGGCCAGTCCTAATGCCGAGGAAGGCCCCAAAGGAGCAAAGGCGACCATAAGGGAAAGGAGGCCCATGGCTTCGCTTAGGGCAAATCCAACTACAGTGTAGCGGAAGAGTGTGGCTTCTAAGTGAGGGTTACGTGCCATACCGATAACCAAAGACCCAAAGAGTGCCGATACCTGCCCCACTGCCTGCGCACCCCACCGTAGCGCAACCTGCGCCGATTAATCGAGCCGAATCTTCATCACCTCGAAGGAAAGTAATCCGACTGCCACAGCCTTCAGGGCTGCCAGCTACCACAGCAGGCTCTAAGAACGAAGGTTAGAAAACATGGACCTAGAACAGCAGGCTTTAAGAACGAGCGTTAGAAAACATGGACCTAGAACAGCAGGCTTTAAGAACGAGCGTTAGAAAACATGGACCTAGAACAGGCTACAAAGCCGGCAGCCAGGTTCTAAGAACGTAGGTTAGAAAACATGGACCTAAGCCAAGCGGCCTTGAACCAAGGAACGACAAGCCCAGCCTGTAGAACCAAGTCACCCTAGACCCAGCGTGTCGAACCAGACAACGACACACTGGTAATATAGGGCCGTGGAAAGGGCAATCCACAACGGCCCGGGCGAGGCGCGGTTGGCGCCGATACGAGCGACCCAAGCTTGTTATTCCAACCGCTTACCCTCAGAAAGTCCAAGGGCCTGGGGCGGGGATACCACAAGGCCCGAAGCCGAGGCGCGGTTGGCGCCGATACATAAGGAACCAAGCTTGTCGTACCACCGCTTTCTTTCAGAAAGTCCAAGGGCCTGGGGCAGGGAAACCACAAGGCCCGAAGCCGAGGCGCGGTTGGCGCCGATACATAAGGAACCAAGCTTGACGCACCGCCTTCTTACCTCAGAAAATCCAAGGGCCTGGAAAGAGGAGACCACAAGGCCCGAAGCGAGGCGCGGTTGGCGCCGATATAAGCGACCCAAGCGTGACGCACCGCCCACTCCCCTCATATAATCCAAGGGTCGTGGGACGAGGAACCCACAACGACCCGGAGCGAGGTGCGGTTGGCGCCGATACGGTCGACCCAAGCATGACGCACCGCCCACTCCCCTCAAAAAGTCCAAGGGTCGTGGGACGAGGAATCAACAACGACCCGGAGCGAGGCGCGGTTGGCGCCGATACGGTCGACCCAAGCTTGACGCACCACCGCTTTCTTTCAGAAAGTCCAAGGGCAGCGGCCGGCGTGGTACACGGCCGGGCCCGACGCGAGGCGCTGATACCAAGAGGCCAGCGCCGATAACAGCCAAGCGTCTGCGGCCGGGTTTTTAGGCCGCAGTAAATACCAAGCGGGCAGCCGGGTCAGCATGAGCCGGCTGTAGTTAACGTTATTTATCAAAAACTGCGCTCGCTAAGGAGACCGCTCGCTTGCCCTGCACTGATGTGGCCACTGAGTTACATCAGCTTGGGAAAAAAAGGCCGTGACCAAGCTCCCAGCCCTGTTAGAATCCCTTAGGGCTGTCCGCTTAGTTTTTTTATTTTTTTATTTTTTTTTTTTTATACTCATTCTCTTGATGGTACCGTACTCTTGATGGTACGGGACAGGTATGGGATAGCGCCGGGCATGCTGATGGCACAAACAAACAAATAATATTGTGGCCAGCTTTCTGTGCTGGTACGGTATGGGACAGATACGGGATAGCGCCAAGTGTGACACAAACAAACAAACAAACAAACAAACAAACAAACAAACAAACACCAAATTAAAGCTGTGTGGAGTCGGAGACTGTGGACCCTGGCTAGCCCCAGACGTTACTGAAGTAACGTCTTCTGCATAGCTACGGGAATTAAAGCTGTGTGGACCCTGGCTAGCGCTAGACGTTACTGAAGTAACGTCTTCTGCATAGCTACGGGAATAAAATAAAATTTACTTTACACTCAAACATACATTGTACACTGTACATGTACATGTAACATCATGATAATGATTCCATCTTCATATCTCCGCAACAGGTACGCCATACGCACCGAATACATGGTGTGTGTGCACGTGCTTGCGTGCGCGCGTACATGCACACACTCTCATGCGTGGCCGAGTTGGCCGGGTGAACAGACCACGCATTTGCACGAGGTGTCCGTCCTGTCATTGGAAAGCTGTACTTTATGACTTTATTCCAAAATAGTATGTCTTGCCCCTGTCAAATGGAGTTTGTGTCTATGCTCAGCGGGTATCGGGCCACGACGCCACACTGCAGTCAGCGGTGGAATTAAAATAGCACTTCATGGATTCGGGAGAATGAATTTGAAGACACCACTGCAGCTGTACTTATGGTTGATAAATATGGTGGTAAAGACACACCTGGCAATATGGCGGTAAACACACGCCTGCCCACACACGCTCTCTAGGCTGCAAAGTTCTGGCACAGAGCTCTCCTTCTCACCACCACCACCATCAGTTCGCGCCTGGCGCCTGGTCGATGCATGGTTGGCGGTATCCGGCATAGCAGGCTGGTACATCAAGTAGTGCATGGCACATAGCAGATGACACAGCAACGACACTTTGCAGCCTAGAGAGCGTGTGTGGGCAGGCGTGTGTTTACCGCCATATTGCCAGGTGTGTCTTTACCACCATATTTATCAACCATAAGTACAGCTGCAGTGGTGTCTTCAAATTCATTCTCCCGAGTCAAGCTCCGTGTGAAGACATCCAAGAAGAAGATTGCCTGATGAGTCCAGCGGGGACGAAACGTACGTCGCAATCGAGCTATGTCGTTGCTGTGTCATCTGCTATGTGCCATGCACTACTTGATGTACCAGCCTGCTATGCCGGATACCGCCAACCATGCATCGACCAGGCGCCAGGCGCGAACTGATGGTGGTGGTGGTGAGAAGGAGAGCTCTGTGCCAGAACTTTGCAGCCTAGAGAGCGTGTGTGGGCAGGCGTGTGTTTACCGCCATATTGCCAGGTGTGTCTTTACCACCATATTTATCAACCATAAGTACAGCTGCAGTGGTGTCTTCAAATTCATTCTCCCGAGTCAAGCTCCGTGTGAAGACATCCAAGAAGAAGATTGCCTGATGAGTCCAGCGGGGACGAAACGTACGTCGCAATCGAGCTATGTCGTTGCTGTGTCATCTGCTATGTGCCATGCACTACTTGATGTACCAGCCTGCTATGCCGGATACCGCCAACCATGCATCGACCAGGCGCCAGGCGCGAACTGATGGTGGTGGTGGTGAGAAGGAGAGCTCTGTGCCAGAACTTTGCAGCCTAGAGAGCGTGTGTGGGCAGGCGTGTGTTTACCGCCATATTGCCAGGTGTGTCTTTACCACCATATTTATCAACTTCATGGATTATTTTAACTAATTTCCTTTGGGTTTACATGTACTTTGTTGAGCCCGTGGTTTCATTTCTGTGATCTGTTTTGATTGGCCTCTGGAAATAATCGGAGTGGATGTCATTTTTGTCATATGTGTGTGCCTTGTGCAACAGGTTCAAGGCTAGATGCACTTCACATTCGGCGTGTGATCTCGGCGTCTGGGACCTGATAGTAGGGACCTTTCGCATTTGCTACGAAACGAATGCGAAACGAAAGTTTGATTCGGCTCGTTTCGTTGAAAACAGATTTCAGGTTTCGCAAGTCGTCATGCAAATGTGCATGGCAACTACGAATACGGCCGCGGGCGCCGGTAGCTTGGCGTACGGGTTTTTACACGCACACGTGCATGGATCATGGAATCAAGGGAAAAATGTGTACCTTGCAAAACATGTGTACCTATCCAAATAAATGTGTACCTGACGGATTCGGAGCGTGCCACGAATGAAGAGGCCTCCATTCGTGAAAACGAGTTCTCCGCAGGGACTCTGACGAATCCTCGAACCCAGGTGACGAATCAGCATTCGTTTCGTATCCGTCCGCGGGGTGCGAAAGGTCCCTAATGTCTTGGTTGGATGGGTAATCAAGGATGATACTACTCGGCACACCAATGTACATGTCAATGTATTTTTTACTTTTTCAGAGCTGCACTATTTACGGACGATTGTGTCTGTTAGAGAGGAAATAAATAGTATTCACAAACAAAACGAAGTAGTGGTTGCGACTTCGGCGATGATTTGTAAGAAAGGTTTGCTCCCCACACCGGAGCGTCTGTCTCACCGTCCAGGAGCGACACTGACTCACGCTGCTATCTGTTCACGAGGTGTTTATCGCGCTGGAAGCGGAGCGTCTCTGTAAGTCTGTATCCCTGGTGATGTTTGTGCCTGGAGAGCACTATATAAGTGGTGCTCTTCAGGCACAATCTTCCTCAGCCTACTCAAGCTCAACTGATGAGGGGTGAATTCCCCGAAACACTGTGTATTGAGCAGGGAGTGGTGCTTTCTTGCAGGTTTGCCGAGTCGAAGGTTCGATGGACTTCTCGTGTGCTCTGGATGGCAGTCGTGAGTCAGTCAAGTGTCAAGTAAAGTCGGCGGAATAGCGCGAGCTCCGGTGTGGGGAGCAAACCTTTCTTACAAATTCACAAACAAGTCCCACTTATTGTTTCTGTTTGTAAAAGGAAATTGCAATTTTTTGGTCATATTGTTCGTTCCGGCTGTTTGTCATTGACTGTTCTTCAGGGTTGTGTTGCTGGAGGTCGTGGCCGACGCAGGCCCAGAATGTCATGGCTTGATAATATTATTTCATGGCCTGCACTTGACATGCAGTCCCTGCTCGCTGCTGCACGCGATCGATTTTTATGGCGCTCGCTTGTTCATACTTGCTCTGTGACGCCCCACGGCCTTAGGGCTATGGGCTTGTGATGATGACTATTTACGTCTTGATGCTTACTTCGGTGCTAGCGTGTTTCCCCCGGATTATATCTATCATCATGCGTGTTATTGGGCTGAGCGAGCATATGCACGAGTGTGCAGCTATAACCCCGTGTATCTTTGGTTACACTTTGTTCTGCAATGCATGTACCTTGTAACAGTATGTGCTTGCACTGCTTTGTGTGGCCTGCGTATTTCAGGACTATTCAGTGCATTAGACCCAGGTTGGTTTGGTTGCCGGAGGATCTCTTGTTGCGTCGCTCTGTGTTTTGTATTCATCTATTTCTGGGCTTGAGAATTGAGCTGGTGTGTGGTTCCCAATATCAAAACATCATGCTGGTGCTCTATGTAACTATGTTTCGATTATCGACTGTCCGAGCAGTCACGATTCATTACCAGAACCGTCAATACTGTCTCTCTTGACGTGTTTGTCTTTTTGTGTTTTCGCCGGGGGAATTAGCGGTGACGTTGCACATAGAACGGCAGTGTTGCATCACTGGACGACCTTGCCTCTGCATCTGATTTCATGTCCCCAGGATCTGGTGCAGACACACCAGACAGTCACTTCCTGTAAACACGCAAACAGCAAAAGAAGAGATCCCGCAAATCAGGAAAACCATTGTGGAAAATATCGAGTATATCATACACCGTTCAATAATCTGGAGTAATTACAGTGAGACAAACACTTCAGTGCTCTCTCTATCTCTCCATCCTTCCAAAATACCCTGTAACAATTCCCTAGAATTATTTTATTTTATTATTTTTTGGACATCATTCTGAACATAATAACTTCTTCCATGGGTCTTCAATCACCACGGAGGGCGAGAATATATCTAAGTCATGCAGTTTACGGGAGGTGCGTGCTGTCATGGATATAGAGGCTGATATTATTGTGCCAGCGTGAGGGCAGAGACAGAAAGAAGACACTGATTTATTGAACAACTCACCTACATATAATCGAATCCACAGGGAGCGCTCGTACTTTGATCCATCAGGACGCGAATAATCTTCAAAGCACTCTCAAACACGGAGTTTTACAGTGGGCAGCCAATTTCACAGCCATTATGAAGGCCCTCGACGACTACAGGAGATTTGTAGAGGAAAGAACAAGGAGTAAAGAGCGAAAACAACCGCTTGAGGAAAAAGCAAAGAAAAACTGCTCTCTCTCCAGTCATTTAGATGCTGTTGCCTTTGACAACTGGTTCCATCCAGAGGACGCGACTTTTGTTTGTCCCCAGTGCTCTCCGTTGCTATGCGTATCGAAGGGGCCGTGACGTCACACTTAACAGCCCCATTCTTCGAGACCAGGGAGTCGTAAAATACCGAGACCAGGGAGTCGTAAAATATAAGTATTTTACGACTCCCTGTTCGAGACCCGTTCTTGAAGAATCGCTGACGTCATGACGACATGTCGACGCGACTAGGCTTTTCCACATTATTCGAAAAAATAATGGAAAGATGTGGATGCAAAAACCAGTTTCTTCGACTTCTCTTTTCTTCTTCTCCTAGAAGCTAGAGAATTTAAGAACGCACCCTTGGTCTGATGGAGGGCATAATTCAGCAGATTTGTTGTCATAACTGTGGCATAATCAAAAGCATAATTTGACGATTGGCCGAGCAGATACCTCCGCCAATGGCTATAGCTTGGTGTAGCCCGCTAGCTGCAACCACACTAGGTACAAAATCACGTACAAACGGCATTACAGTAGAAATCGTCATGCCGACGCGTGTGAAATGCAAAATGCGCTTTGTAGGTTTTCAGCAGGGAGTCGTAAAATACCGTATAATAAGGACGTTTAGCAATGCGAAAATTCGAACTTTTTGTGGTGGTGATATTTCGCGAAAATCTGTTTCGAAAAAGAAAATTTGTGAGGTTTAGGGCCTGGTCAGACTGCGGCAAATTTTGGTTGCCTGACGAAAACAGAACAGCGTCCAGAATTTGAATCGCGATCACACTACACATGTGGGGAGAGTGAAAATTCAAACTTCATTTCGAGCGTCAAGTGGTAATCTCCACGAACGACGTCAAATTCCTTCACCTTGGGGATCGCCAACACCTTCAGTGCAATCCTTGCAACCATCTTTATGAGTTTTGTTGTTGTCCGTGGCCAATTAGCTCTTCGATATCGAGATGAAAAAATCAGTGATTATCAGCGTCAATGGCGTATCAGCGTCAAATCCTGTTTGGAGCGGAAAAGCGTGGTCCGTTCTTGCTTTTTTTTTGGAGCGTCAACTCTCGCTTTTGCCGCTCTGGCGGCAAGTTACTATGGAGATTCGGATTATAATCCTAGGATTATTTCGATTTTGCCGCAGTCTGACCAGGCCCTAAGCAATGTGAAATGACTTTTTCTCGAAGTTATTTGTATCTTATAGTACCGTACCGTATATGCAGCTCAGTCTCAAGCAGGGGCTGTAAAATTACTACTCCCTGTAGTCAAATGCGTACCGAGAAAAGCGAAAGTTACTTTCGCAAATCACTGCAACTTCGCGTCCAAGTTTTCGAAGTTTCGAGCTTTTTTCTGTACTCATTCCCAGACTCGAATTTTCAGGCTGGGAATGAGTACAGAAAAAAAGCTCGAAACTTCGAAAACTTGGACGCGAAGTTGCAGTGATTTCAATCCTCCGCCATGGCAAATTGTGTTTTGTTCGCCCGTAAAAGAGGCTTTTAGTGATTTGCGAAAGTAACTTTCTCTTTTCTCGGTACGCATTTGACTACAGGGAGTAGTCTCAAGCAGCCCCTGCTTGAGACTGAGCTGCATATACGGTACGGTACTATAAGATACAAATAACTTCGAGAAAAAGTCATCTCCTCCGTCAACCCCGCATGCTCTCATCATCCGCCCTTTATAAAATCGCTCACACAACCCCGTTATCACATGGACGCAGTGCACACCTGGCTTCTCTTGTCCATTCTATTAAGCTTGAGTTGTGCCCACCTCATCTCATGTGTTTTAATTGGTTCTCTTCTCTAAGAACTAGAAACTCGCTCTTACTCCCTAAGGGAGCATCTCATAAGTTCGCATTTATTCCCGTAGCTATGCAGAAGACGTTACTTCAGTAACGTCTGGCGCTAGCCAGGGTCCACACAGCTTTAATTTGGTGTTTGTTTGTTTGTTTGTTTGTTTGTTTGTTTGTTTGTGTCACGCCTGGCGCTATCCCGTATCTGTCCCGTACTGTACCGTACCAGGAAAGACAGCTGGCCACTATAGTTTTGTTTGTTTGTGCCATCGACATGCCTGGCGCTATCCCGTACCTGTCCCGTACCATCAAGAGTATGGTACCATAAAGAGAATGAGTATATATGCGAAGTGTATCGGGGGAATGCATTCAGTGCAGTAACATTTCGTGTGGATTTGGGTGCGAGGCCGAGATCCCACTAGCAGGCTGGCTGGGCCGCCTTTCGACCAGCCCGGGAATCGCATGTAGGCCGATAGCATAATAGTTATAACGTATATACAGTCATGTAGATGTATAGCAGGGAGTCATATTATGTAAATGACTCCCTGCTGTATGGGAAGATTTTCTGGAAAGAAATACGAAGGAGGGAGACGAGTAAATGCAATCAGAATGGACTTTAGTTGCCGTCAGTATAGACAGCTGGCCACAATATTTTTGTTTGTTTGTGCCATCGAAATGCCTGGCGCTATCCCGTACCTGTCCCGTACCATCAAGGGTACGGTACCAACAAGAGAATGAGTATATATTTAGAAAAGCGATCCTGTCAGCTTTTCTATTATTGTGTTCACATGGCAGAAAAAACGACATCGCTATGCTACGTAAGTTTCTACGTAAGGTGCTCGGTATTTCACTTAGGCTACGTAAGTCTCTACGTAAGGTGCTCGGTATTAGATATACCAACGCGTGGTAGCCGTGTGCTGTGCACGTGCACGGCAGACATTGTGTTCAGTGCATGCAGTCCGCGGATCCGTGTTCGGATGTGCATGCGCGAGGAACTTCCTTCTTTGGAACTGCTTCTTGCATGAGCTGTTTCGGATATTTCGTCTCATGGCCTGCCTTATTTCGTTTCGGCGCTGCTGAGACCTCCTTTCTCGGAATATTACTCAATGACAGGTGAGTTGACCAGTTGCCTTTGATTCATTTTGCTTGTGTTGACTCTTTCATTCACGAAAAGTGTGCTGATTTTGGGGCGGAGTGCAATAAATAATGGAAAAGTTGACAGGATCTCTTTTCTAAATTTTGCTTTTCTGCTGCCGAGCTGCGAGGCCTCCTTTTACGGAATACTCGATGACAGGTGATCTCTAAGTTGACCGGTTTCCTTCGATTCATTAATTTTGCTTATGTTCACCTTACATTTACGGAAACGTGTGCTGATTTTATTCGGATTTAGATCCATTTTTATCTCTTTGCCCCTGTCTACAGTGTGCGAAAAACGCGAGTTCAACTTCTTGACGGTAAGGCTTATGTAAGATGTGTTGTCGTCCTTGTCGAAATACTCATTTTCATTGTACATTGGTACGTTACAAGTAAAGCACTGGTCAGTGGCATACTATCGTTGGCAGTTCCCAATCTGGAGGGAAAGGTTCAAGTATCAATTGACCGAGTTTGCAAAATAAATTCGCATATCAGGGGAAATCTCTATTGTGGAGGGGAGAGTAACTTGTTTGTTTCATACGAAACAAGCCAATGGGTGCAGTCTCGCCTCGTGAAAATCTCGTACTTGTATGATTGGATTTGTTTTAACAGTTTACTCAAGTCTGGGCTGTTTGATTTGTGAGTACCGCCGAGATTGCACTGCCCCAAATAAAGTTTTGTGCCGCCAAAGCAAGAATTACGATCTGCAATCTGTTTGTAGTACCTGTAAGAATGTGGAGTACATGTATCGTACTTTCTCTGTTGCTGTTTCAGTTGCCGTCATGTTCCTAAAGAAATGTTCAGTAGAGAGGTTCTGCAAAACGAAAATTCGAACGATGTTTCGCGACAGTCCTTGCGAAAGTGTGTGCGAATTTTTGCACGAACTTTGCGTTCTGCACATTTTCGTAGTTTGCGCGGGCCAAGTGCTCGTACGCCATGACCCGATCTCACGAAATTTCCTACGACAGTTCATTTCGCGTTCCCTGCAAGTTTCGCGTCCAAAGGTGCGAAGTTTCGCACTTCATGATGTAGAGCGAAAGTTTGTACGCATTTTCGTTTTGCAGAATCTCTCTAGTGACTCAATTGTTTCATACGAGACGAGTCGGTGTGGCTTAGAATCTTTCACTGTAGAAGAAATCTATTCGTATGTCTATTGGAGATATAATTGTATTCTCTGGTTATAAAATAGGTTAAGCTCACAAAATAAATACCATCGGTCCCTTGGCCTTGGTGTTCGTCCTAAAGAGGTTCGACTGGATATCACTCATACTCACCAAAAGATGTGTAAGATTTTATTATTGTGGAGTGCCTTGTTTATCTCTCAGTACATCCAACCATAGCCTTGCCCCTTTTCTCCTCAGGATCAGTGAAGTTGTTGGAACGAGGTTTTGGACTCAGCAATGTATTCGTTTACATTTTAATACATGTTTATTGTTCCTCCTTTGCTGTGTTGTTTTAGAAAATCGTGGACTAACAGTTTGAAGTCATTGAACTACTTCCAAAAGTTGTATCGGCATCAACAGGATTACCATTTCAGTGCAATATGATGCAGGATGATCTTATCACGATAACCCATGATTATAAACCATTATGAACACAGAATCAACAAAAACATCTGCGACACGCAAGTGGCTACATTTCTCAAATAAATCTGATCGAGGGTGGAGAAATCTGAAATATCTGAAAGGCAAGACAATTTTATGACAGAGTCATGAAATTCTGCAACAGCAAGTTGCAACATGCACAGAATGACCTCCGTATAAAAAAGTATCACCACCACCAGACCACGACTCACATGTTTCCCCGCCGAAGATCATGCATTATGCTAGTGCCATTTTCTACAAGAGAAGGCTTGCACATCATGAGTATAATACGGTATTGATGTGAAGGCCATCATTTCCCAGTAGGGCATTCCATTAATTGGTGACAGAAAAAACAAAAGAAATTATAGCAATAAAAACTGCTTTATGGCAGTTTTCTAAAAAAACGTTATTGTGTTCTAGTCCATGGACCCCATCTAAAAAGTAAGAAATTAACGAAATGTGATAGCCGAAAATTAAAATTTCACACAAAACCTCACAATAAACACACACAGAATGAAAAGCTACATGTACCGTAGAAGACCTTTCTCCTCGTGATCCTCTTTCCTATGCATGCATGTTGCCAATTGTTGGTGCAGTACAAGTTTAGTGTTGAAAGCAGCATTTCAAGTGTTGTGATTATTGTGAGGTTTTGTGTGAAATTTTAATTTTCGGCTATCACATTTCGTTAATTTCTTACTTTTTAGATGGGGTCCATGGACTAGAACACAATAACGTTTTTTTAGAAAACTGCCATAAAGCAGTTTTTATTGCTATAATGCGAAGTGTATCGGGGGAATGCATTCAGTGCAGTAACATTTTGTGTGGATTTGTGTGCGAGGCCGAGATCCCACTAGCAGGCTGGCTGGGCCGCCTGTCGACCAGCCCGGGAATCGCATGTAGGCCGATAGCATAATAATTATAACGTATATACAGTCATGTAGATCTTTAGCAGGGAGTCATAATGTAAACGACTCCCTGCTGTATGGGGAGATTTTCTAGAAAGAACTACGAAGTAGGGAGACGAGTAAATGCAATCAGAATGGACTTTAGTTGCCGTCAGTATAGTAATAATAATAATAAGAAGAACGCCCGTGATCGGCAGAGTCAGCGCCGGTCCCAGGAAACGTCAGGACAGACATCCCGTCGACTCCAGAACGCCCGTGATCGGCAGAGTCAGCGTCGGTCCCATAGCTATGCAGAAGATGTTACTCAGTTCTAACAACATGCACGATGAGCTAGGAAACAAAGCATAGCGCAGGGTCCTGAGCTTCCAAGCTCTCTCGTTTTGCAAACGTAACGCATTTCGAATAGACTTTACCCCCCTACCTCCACCCTCTATTCGAAAGTCTTATCGCACATTTTCTTTTCTGTGTTTCTACTGTACATGTCCATGCGGCCCCATGCTATGGTATGCTTATGTACATGATTGTACATGTACATGTACATGGATATGGATATGAATGTTTTGCTAGAGCGGTCGTGAATGGCATACAGTAGTACCGCATTTACTGAGTACAAGTACAATCAATGACATGTACACGCACATAAACATAGACTCGTGATTGTGCGGACTATGCTATGCTTCTCTTGCTGTCTGATCACATGCGACGTCATCATTATGTGATTTGTTTTCAATCCTCCGCCATGGCAAATTGTGTTTTGTTCGCCCGTAAAAGAGGCTTTTACTACTACTAAAAAAATAAAAATAAACATAAACATAGACTTCCTGCACAACAACTGTACTGCTGTAAACGCTGGCCAGGTACACGGTTTGATCAGGCTGGTGTGACATTTGACACCTCTGAGTAGCCTGCATGCATGCAGTGCAAGGGTTAGCTGATCTGCAAACACAGGTAGATCTCCACCTAAACACACTCATTTGCTGCAGGGATCTAGCACGGTAGTAGATTGTACAGTTCCAGAAAATGTGCGAACAGTCATTTTTCTATTCGAAAAGGGCGCTACCCCCTACCCCCGTTTCGAAATGCGTTACGTTTAGAAACAAAATGCGAACTTATGAGATGCTCCCTAAGTGTAACTCATCCACTCTTTTGCGCTCCCCTCTCTTTATTGCTTATTCTGTTTGGCTCACTCTACCCAGAGAAGTTAAGGACCTGACCTCACTCCGCCTGTTTAAGATCCGTGCCGCCCCTTATTTACTACGACATACATAGCTCATTATCCACATGTCCTTTGCGTCTCTGTGTTTTTCACTGTTTTTATTTGACATTATCTTTCTTTACGGAGGTGTTGTTGCTGTTCGTTTTGCTACTCTTTCTTTCTTTTTCCCTCCCCTCATTTCTATTAATTTTATCGCCGTGGTTGGCAATCACCCACTCTCGTAACATTGGCCGGTGTTTCCGCCGAGTCTTGAGATGTTGTAAGGGGCCGTCCGTAAATATCGATGTTTTTTAGAGACGATATTGGTGCGTCTGGGGGGGAGGGGGTTTGAGCCATGTGCGTCTTTTCGAACATCAGAAAAATATCGATGTAAATATCTGAAGTTTCGCCGATCCCTGAACGCGGACGTCTAAATGGCTATACAAGAAATGTGAAACCAGCTTCCGTTCGCGGAGCTAAAACTCGCGACACAAGAACAAAATCAAAAATTGGAAGCTGTACGCCCATGGCGAATTTCAAGAGCAAAAGAATGAGCTATTGATTGTGGAAATCGGCCGAACAATGCCTGCAGGATCTAGGAGACCTTTTTCAAGACGTAGAGGCAGTGCGAACAAACACGGACGAACTCCACAAGAGTTTCCAGTCTTCAGACTTCACTGTCTGAACAAGGATTTGAAAAAATTCAAGCCCGAGCGTAGCCGCTTTGGCTACACCAGTACACGATGGCTGTGAGCACTGCACAGCGCCAACCCGGTTCGCTCCCCCCAGGCGATGCAGCTATTGCGTGAGTGCGGCGGGATTTTCACGCCTACACCGGACCCTCAACATCCTGGGCACTTCATGAGCATCCAAAAATATTGATTCCATGATCTAGATGTACATGTGCGTCTTCTGGGGGGAGGGAGGGGGGTCAAGGGAGAGAAGCACCAATATCGTCTCTAAAAAAACATCGATATTAACGGACGGCCCCTAATAAATAATAATAATAATAATAATTTCGCATTGCTAAACCTCACAAATTTTCTTTTTCGAAATAGATTTTCGCGAAATATCACCACCACAAAAAGTTCGAATTTTCGCATTGCTAAACGTCCTTAATATTTTACGACTCCCTGGTTTTCAGCAACTGGCGCACCCCTGTAGAAAGCCACGTTTGTCGTTTTCATCGTTTTCGCGCTCCATCTCCTGTGTACAACTTTGTTTTAGTACCTGGCCGTCGTACATTTAGAAAAGCGATCCAGTCAGCTTCAGTCCGTGCGCCAGATTCAAAATATCGCACTCTATCCGTGTTTTTTATTTTCCAGAGCCAGTGGACTTTGAACTTTTTGAGCTATTTCTTGAGAATTGTTAGTTTCTAGTCATTGCAAGGCCCTTTTTTGTTCCAGTTCAGACCTGACAGGCCGTCCATCGCCGGATAAGGCAAACTTCTATCCTCAGTTTCGAAATAGTTTTGAAACGCACTGTACAGACTAATATCCACATACGCTGGCCGTGTAAAGGAGTGTCAATGAGAATCTTCATTGCGTTACTACAGAAGTGTATGAAGCGGAACGTAGCGGACGAGCTCAAAAGTGCACGCCGAGCCAATACAGGCGGCATTGCAGCACATGTAAGACAGTGATGGACAAACAGGCACAGATGAAGTGTTCCCACTATGAAACGGTCTCAGCAGTTCCAAGGAGTAAGAACATGACAATAGCAGAGAATGATATCTTCTGTAAGAAGTGCGACGAGGCACAGCTAGAATGGATAACAGTTGACAGCAGTGCAAGCATTCACAACAAAGCTATTGCAGCTGATCGCTTGTCACACTGAGATCTGCGATAATCCTCTGGTTGAGCTAACAGCAGTACTGGGAGAACACAATGTCACATGGATGTTTGCACACTAGCACAAAGAAGCAAGTCATTCCCCTTCTGCGGAAAGGCTGCAATACCCAACGTCCTCTTCGTGCTGTTCTCACACAATGCCAAGACGCGTTAATACCCAAGGTCCTCTTCGTGCTGTTCTCACACAATGCCAAGACGCGTTGGAGCACGATTTACCTGAGAAGACAAACAGATCGCACAAGATAAGGCAGCATTTTAACGACAGTAGGAATAATGCATGAAACACAGAAAGTAATTCAATGGAAAAAGTGCTCCGCTCTTTATATACTACACTTTTCCAATGTTATACAGATAATACACTGAACTCCATGGAAGTGGATGTGGTTGTCCCTAATTGCAGTGAGTGCTGCTTCACTTGAACCATATTTTGGTTCCAGTGAAGCAGCACTCACTGCAATAATTTGCAGAAAAATTTCTCAATCGCATCGTCGCGCATCGCGTCGCAGAAATGATATCATGCATCGCGCTTTAGAATGTTGGCATGGCTGGGCATCACTGCCGGTAGTTCTGCCAAGAGGACGTAACCCGGATTATTAACAAACCTTCATAAGGCTCTTATGAGAAAAAGCGCGCTTTCAATCTGAAAACCACAGCAGATCGTTGCGCACTGCCCCAGCCGGTACCCCAGTTTGTCGCTACGTAATGTGGACAGCAAGCCTCTTCAGACCCCTCGTGCAAAGTTGCATGCTCTTGGGGCTATGGACTCTTAGCTCAACCACCAAAATATGAATGCAGTGGAGCTGCGTCAGCGGCGTACATGAAACGAGACAGCATTCGGTTCATTTTAATCGATAATATCGACAGAGAATATAATATTATTACAATGACACCAAGAGAAGCTGTGATGGCAATTAAGGCCAGCATGTCCATCCGCAGCCATGCAGCAGCAGTAACGAGGGTACATCTCAAGAGAATACAACTACAAGTCCATACCCACTAAAATGTCATGGAAATTTTACAATATACAGAGTGTCAAGCCATACAAATTTCGCACTCTCGGATTCCTCAACAGTACCATCCTAAGCACAGGCACACTAAACGGGAAGAGAACACATTTATTTATGACATCGTATTCCTTTGGATGCTTCTTTCTTCTTGTTGTGCTATTTTCAACAAGGCAACACTTGTGCTCGTAAAAATACTAAAAAACAATTTTGAGATTCCACTTAGTGCCATCGGTTATTCCAGGCAGGAATGCTCAAACCATTATCATCTCACTACACAACAATATGTACTTACTAAGATCCGCCATGAGAGCTTGGTGTCCGCAGCTCTTGGAAAGCTCAGCTCGTCTACTTCTCGATGCCAGTCGGCGAAACCAGCAAATCGTGGAGAGCAGTTTCTTCCATAAATAAAGCCCAAGATGGCGTGTGCGATTCAGATTTTCTACTCGGCGTCAAAGCACAACATTGAACTCATCATCTTCCATTGCTGCAAAGACAAAGGAGCGAAGACAGGCCGCGAGAAAGGCCGAAACAATTGCCAAATTTCTCCCCCAACTGCCATTGTCGTCATCATCTTCACCAACACAGTTTTGTGCAGACTTTTTCCCGCGGGATCGGACCCAGGAAAATGAAAACGGCCCACTCAGTGGCCTGCTTTTCCTTTGAAAATACAATAGGGACAGTCCGTGCGCCAGGCCTGGCGCACGGACCAGGACGCGACCTCTGTGCACTTTTGCACTTTTCTCCCATATTTCACTTTTGCAGCACACGTGCCCGCGGTACGACATGCGCTATGCACACTTTGAAAGACTTGGACATGAAACTATTACTATGGTAAAAAACATCTGCAGGCTTTCTGACTAAGGTCAGACTGCGGCAAAATCGGAATAATCTTAGGATTATAATCCGAATCTCCATAGTATCTTGCCGCCAGAGCGGCAAAAGCGAGAGTTGACGCTCCAAAACAAAAGCAAGAACGGACCACGCTTTTCCGCTCCAAACAGGATTTGACGCTGATACGCCATTGACGCTGATAATCACTGATTTTTTCATCTCGATATCGAGGAGCTAATTGGCCACGGACAACAACAAAACTCATAAGGATGGTTGCAAGGATTGCACTGAAGGTGTTGGCGGTCCCCAAGGTGAAGGAATTTGACGTCGTTCGTGGAGATTACCACTTGACGCTCGAAATGAAGTTTGAATTTTCACTCTCCCCCATATGTGTAGTGTGATCGCGATTCAAATTCTGGACGCTGTTCTTTTTTCGTCACGCAACCAAAATTTGCCGCAGTATGCCCCTATAGCATAATAGCATATTTTTTGTCTAAACCGAAAGATTATGCCGACTTTAACACGTTGGAATCCGTATATTATGCCGGAGCATTATATGCTGACGAAATCCCCAAGATTATGCCAAATATTATGCCGGCATAATCCGCCAAGGGCTACCTAGCTATGGTGCAAGACGCAGGGCTACGCACCGGGGAATCAGCAATATAAAAAACAGTGCAGTATGCATCGGTATGATGCGGTCAGGGCTCAGGAGTCGCGCCATGTGTTTAGCCATGTGCTTACTTCGAAAAAGAGATTTTGCCACGTGGTACGTGCCTGGTTGAAGACAGGTTACCGGCTCCATGACCACAGAGCAGTACAATACCGTACCGTAGGTATTGAACTACTCCCTGTTCCAGACATATACAGGACTTTGTACATGTACAGCAACAGGCAGGAGTGCACGTACTCTTGCTACAGGTAAACATGGTCAGGCAGGAATTGAAGTACTTTCCAGCTGTCAGAATTATTAGAAATAATTAGGAATGAGGATCGAGTCAGATCTGAAGGAGCTTTTCGTAAGAGTGTTTTGCATCAGGTGTCCGTGCAGTTCCAGTAATTATCTATTGGATCGCGTGAGAGTGTTGCCTCATATCTGGTCCGGAACTGAACAAAAATTCTTACTGAACTGGAGTTGTCGCTGAACCAAACGGTGTGAGTGATTACAAGTTCTTATACTAACGAGTAATGATGGGGGTTGGGTTGTGTTCATTTGAATTCGCAAACCGAACGGACTGAACATGTCCATTGTCAGGGAAGCGAATGGGGTCCAACTAACCCAGGCATGGGAAACTTAGAAAGCAGACACAGCTGAAAAGAAAATATTAAAAAAGAAAGATCTTGCAATAGTAGCTATGAAAAGTATGAATGCCGCAGACATCACCACGCAACATGACAATTTGTTCAAGGTTTGGTTTGTGTGTTTCCAAAATCGATTTTCACGCTCCGATCATCAGTGGAAATACGGAAGTAAAGAGATCAAGGGAAAAACAAAGGTTAAAAATCCAAAGAAGTGTGACACATGACGGGTAACTTGTGGTAAGTATCACAAAAGTGAGAAATAAAATAAAGAGTAAGTGTGGCAAACGGGCATGAACAGCGCAGAAACAACTCATGAACACGGGGTGCAAACTCACGAAAATAACCTAAGTGCTAAAACATGTTCTTTTTGCTTACACAAATTGGGCTTATGCACAAGTTACCCGTCATGTGTTCATGCCATGGTTGCTTCTTTGGCTGCGATCGCCCCTTACATACATTAGATGGCTGGTACATAAAGGGTTAAAAAATAAGAGAAAAGAAATGAAGAAGAAGAAGGACAAAGAGATTGTAAATCGTGGTTAATTCGAGAAGAAATGAAAACAGAAAGGAGAAAGGGAAGTGATAATAATCGTGGTCACGGCCAATGTCCGGAGCAGCGGCAGGACACATTAGACATGTACTTGTACGTTAATACATAAAAAACAACAACAACAGGAACAAAAACAGGAACAAGTAGGGGTCATGCCGGCCCAGGAGCGGGAGACAACCACAGAAAAAGAGAAGAGAATAGAGAGAAATCGAAGCCACACGTACACACACACATTATACACACATGCGCGCACACACTCGGACGGCGATGTTGGTTTTCCGGCACCTTATGGGATATATGTGACACAGTACGAATTTCTTCTAAGAACGCAGCCAGGTTGCCCAACAAAATAACAACACCCCAGTCTAACCCCTACATACACACACACACACAATGGCACACACATGTGCACACATGCACACACACACACACACACACACACACACACACACACACACACACACACACACACACACACACACACACACACACACACACACACACAAACACACACACACACATATAATATATACACACATACATATACACACATACATTATACACACACATGCACAAGCCTTCTCACCCACATTCATACACATCAACACATGTGCACATGTGCGCATACACACAATAACACACACACACACACACACACACCTCAGACCTCAGACCTGCCCATCGCGAAAGCAATGATAGCGAAGAGCTATGTTAGACATAGCAACTTGTGCTGGGATTCCATTTTTTATTCCATTTTGCGCTGAGTCGCCTAAAACGGGTTGAGCCTAATGACTACTCGTATGTACTGCGGAGCGGAAGAAGACGACATCCTCGCACTCCGTTCGCAGGATGAAATATTTTGTTGATTTGCTTCGGAAACAGAAGTCTCAAGTCTCTCAAAAGTCACTCCCGCAAGGAGCTAAATTTACGATCCAACATCACGAATTTCTACTGACTCGAAACTCAGCAAAGGGGACCGATTCGATTCGAAACTATTCAGGAACTGCTGCAAACTTCAAAGAAAAAAGTAAGCATTTCTTGTGCAGGTGCAAGCTAGAAACGGCGAGTAAGTGGAACTGGTCAGAATCAGCTTCAAATGACATTACGTAGACAATGTCGTTTGTTGCCCAGTTGCAGTGACTGTTGCACATTCTATGATGCAAGAACACAGCGAACGCGCTGCGATGAGCAGCTTGAGCCTTTGTACTGAAAGTTGTACATGAAGTTCAGCATTTCGAATATTCGAATTCTGACTCTCATCTGCGAGTATTCAGTGCGGCGCGAAAAATCGAAGATTTTCGATTATTCGAATATTCGTTGCAACACTGGTCTGTACCTATTTCACCTTGTATGGCGTATATGGTGGCATAATTGGTTGTACCACGCGAAATACAAGCTATTCTCCTGGCAACAGCATACCAAAAATAGCATGCATCTGGCTAAAGGTCGAACCCAAATCACGGTATTTTCCCCCTTTTGATATTACCAAGAGTCAATAACCCCCAGAGTGTGCAACGCGCCATAGGATCTGGTCACGCCTCGTTTTCAACATTAAGTCATTTTTATGTCCATTTTCATGTAGCGAATGTCGCGGCCTGCACGCGCAGCTACATGAAGATGACGTAATGTTGAAAACGAGTCATGACAGACATTTATGTGGCGTTGCACACTCTGGGGGTTATGGACTCTTGGCAATACCGTTACAACATTACGTTTTTTTGTCAAGGGTGTCTAGTACCACCTTGTAGCACTTCGAAGCACATCGCTGATCTATTCTAGATACTTTGCAATGCATGGTTCAATGCCAGACTTCTTCATCTCAAATCTAGTCATGTTAGTTATTTTACAAGTTTTGTGGTATTCACAGTTTGTTTTCGTTATATATTGCAAAACCAAACGGTCAAGCTTCCACCAAAAATACATGCTGGTAAATCAGGCGTGTAGCTCAGGAAGAATCATCCAACAGGCAAGTTTTTGTTTTCTTCATGCCACAGTGAAGCCTAGTTCACATTCGACTTAGCGCTGATGGTACGGGACGTAACGGCCTGTCGAGACGGCTGGTGTGAGCTGAATATTCCTATACGATTTGTACGGCACGACATCCTCCAGTAGTTGCAATATTCAACAGCCAAAGCCGCAAGTCACAAGGCACGGTCTGTGACGGAGTGATTTTCGGACAATTTGTTTTGGGTTTTCGGAACTTCTTTTCAAATAGTTCTCCTTGGATGAAGCGGAATCAAATTACCAATACAGTCAGACCTCACTTAACCACACACATCCGTTTTCCACAAAAAAATATCCAGGTAGGCGAGGGAACCGGATAATCAAACACACATAATCTCAGGTATGCATGACATATGCTGTAAATTGGTAACCAACGATTTTCTTCCGGATGGCGAGAGATTCGGGTTAAAGAGAACCGGATAAGCGAGGTCTGACTGTACCAGTTTTGCCTGAAGACCAAAACGTAGCCTTGAAAGTTGTGCCATTCAAATAGTCCCTGGAAATGGTACAATAGTCCGTCTGTCACATTTCTGAGATATCCCTAAGATATCATAAGTGAGTATACAATGCGATTTTTGTTTAAAAGTGGCATCACAATTTATCTTGCTAAAATTAAACCCATGTTGTGTTATCATGGGAAGCGCAGCCCGGCTAGCTCAGTCGATAGGGCATGAGACTCTTAATCTCAGGGTCGCGGGTTTGAGCCCCACGTTGAGCGCCAATGTTGAGTACGAAAAGGACGACATATTCTTCAGACATTACAACGGACAACGGGAACAGGTTAGGGCGAATAACATTTATTGGGGAGACGAAGAGACTGAGACAAAGACGAACGAAACGACGACATTGTGAAAGAGAGAGAAAAGAGAGAGATAAAGCGTGAATGGCAAGATATACGGCCTGGTAGCTAATGCAATTATGGGCGCGCAAGTAGCTACCCAAACCAACGGAGCGAAAGGAGATACGAGGTGAGTACGAGAGTGCATGCAGGCCAGCTTGGACAAGGTTGTACTTGTAGAAGGTATGGGAGTGGGTACCTAACAATGTGAATATTGCGATGTGAGCCTTGGTGGAAGGCAGTTCCACAACTTATCAATTTTATGCAGACAGCGAGTAGAATGTATGATCATTTCTTTCGGTTTTTGTTTTGCTGACTTTCCCAGTACAGTTTACACGATCCAATGTTTTATTAATAACCAAATCTCTCAGTCTCTGCAAGAAGCTAGTCAGCTGGATGCGATAGTTTATCTCTGCACACGGGTAAGAACACTTGCAATTTTAATAACCGAATCAATTTCTTCAGGCGCTGAGGAACATCACCCAGAACCACTGGGCCATGATCGATTTACTTCAGCGACCATAGCCTGGTCTAGGTGTTATCAGGGTTTTAGCAAAAGAAAGGAGGGGGTAGGGGGGGGGGGGGGGGGGGGAGGGAGGCGCAGCATCCCCCCCCCCCCCCCAATCTGTTTGCCCCCCCTTGAAAAAATGCCGCCCCTGCTCATTTTTCCAATTTTTGTGTTTTCATGCAATTCAACGAAAATGCAGTCGAAAGTCACTATTAGATGGTCCATAAAGGCACATTTGTCTGGAGTGAAGTCTGGGTTTCGCCCCATACGTTGCATTTAGCACGACAAGATAATATTGGAAAGTGGACGAATAGGATACGGGGCAACTGTTTCCCATGCCCGCCCCCTATTATTTTGATGTGGTTAGCACCATATCCCTCACATACTCATACTCAGCCCAAGGCAACAAGGATTTTTTTGGGAGATAGTGTTCTGCTTCGAGTAACTGGTCTTGTAATGCAAAAGCTTGAAGAGCTGGAAAGCAATGCCAGGCAGCTGGCAGCAACTGGCTCGCGAGGAGCCGCAATAAACCCACATTGTGCCACAATATGGTTGCAAGGCAAAGCCAATGCAATTGACAACAAGTGGCTCGTGAAGAGCCGCAACTAGCAAAGCAAATGACCAGTTAGGAGCGATAGAGCTAAATGTTCCCTTGTACCATTAGCAAGATGATAAGATGGGAGGGATGGAGGGTGAAAATTTGATGCTGGCACAAGCTAAAAGTCACCACTTATTAGACTTTGAAGTGAAGCCAACAGCAAGAAAGAAAGAGAAAGTTCAAAAGAAGCAGTTGTGTGACGTCAGGCTAAGCGTGCCCAATCCATGCGCTAGCATTGTGAGTGCAGTGGGCAATGCACTGATGCAGTGGTGCATGGCAGATGCAAACATGGCAGTGTGATCGGTGGATGCTAACACACAGTAGGGACCTTTCACACCACGTGTATGGATACGAAACGTATGCTAAATCCTCACCTGGGTTCGAGGATTCGTCCGAGTCCCTGCGGAGAACTCGTTTTCACGAATGGAAGCCTCTTCATTTGTGACGCGCTCCGAATCCGTCAGGTACCCATTTATTTGGATAGGTACACATGTTTTGCCAGGTACACATTTTTCCCTTGATTCCATGATCCATGCACGTGTGCGTGTAAAAACTCGTACGCCAAGCTACCGTAGTTGCCATGCACATTTGCATGACGACTTGCGAAACCTGAATCTATTTTCAACGCAAACAATTACGAGCCGAATCAAAATTTCGTTTTGCATTCAATTCGTAGCAAATGCGAAGGGTCCCTACTAACTACATTACTGCGACACTAAAACCCTAATTATGTTTAGCTATTATCGCATCAGCATGGGGTTAATTTCCTTTGTTTTTTCCTAATCCCTTGAATGACAATGGCTTCTGAAGAAAGTCAAAAGAATACAATCCGGTTACCTATAAGTTGACATGTGTGAATTCACTGAATTGCAATGACGGCATAGTTCATCTTGTTGAAAATAATAATAATAATAATAATAATAATAATAATAATGACAGTTCGCATTTCACTCATTGCATGAGGTCAACGCATCTGTTAACAATTTCGAGCCAAGCAGCTCTATCAGAAGCAGATTGCACAGCATCCAGAAGCGACAGATTAATGCATTGTAAGTCTTTCTTGACAACGTCGATCCATCTCAGACGTGGCCGTCCTCGGGGTCGTCGTATGTCTGTTGTGTTGATCGACATTAGGAGGGCCTGGAAAGAGGACGATTCTTCGCCTTGCCTCACTACATGGCCGAACCACAGCAGTCTCCGTTGCCTGCAGACTTGGGATAGTGGGGTCTGCTCGGTTCTGGCATACAGCGCTGTGTTCGAGATTCGGTACGTAGTTTTTTTCCGGTGCCATACATTGACGACGTCGTTGATAGCCATCATTTAATCTGGCGATTCAATAGCGCATTGCGTCATTTTTGCAAGATTTCTTTTGAGTATCTCCCTCCCCTTTCAAAGAGACACACGTGGCAAGTACGAGTATGTGTGTATGTGCGTGCGTGTGTGTGTGTGAGTTTTTTTTTTTTTTTTTACTATTGACACAGCCCTACTGGAATACAGGTGGAGAACAAAAAGAAACGAGGAAAAGGACAAAACAAAGGGGATGTAGGGACGATGTGCTGATGTGCTGGGAGCAACTCAACCAACCAGAGGTCTCGGCGTCAGCGTTGCAACTAGGCATCGAAAAATGTGTGTTTGGGGGGGGGGGGGGGTTGCACAAGAACAACTGCAAACAAACAGAAGCTAGAGAATACCACAAAATAATAACTTGGTGCGAAATAATGAGAAGAAAATAATGACGCCCCAAAAGCGCTAAATACGAAATTAAGAAAAGGGGAAATAATATACCACATAGCGCTAAAGCTGCACCAAATAATAATTTAAATTTTAACTAAACCGGGTGGAAAACCAAGAAATCATAACAAACAAGACAAACTAAATAATATATTAATGATAAAAAAATTAAATAATAAAAGGTAAATGAAGCCGAATATCATCAGCATAGCCGAACCAAGGAACATGACCCGTGCCACAGTCAAGAGTTCATCCGTAGAAGTCGGTAGCCATCAGCCAGTGTTGGTGCGTGAGGTACTTATGGACATCTTCTTTGAACGTGTGGAGCTGCTTCAAGCTGAGTGGAGCGCTTACAATTTCGCTCGGCAAGCTGTTCCATACTGACACTACAGAAAACGGGAAGGAGCGAAAAGCATAGGCAGGTGCTCTCCTGTCCAGGGACTTGCTGCAGCTGCACATGGTGGTGCTGGCCAGGAGGGGGTTGACTAGTGGGGTCTGCTCGGTTCTGGCATACAGCGCTGTGTTCGAGATTCGGTACGTAGTTTTTTTCCGGTGCCATACATTGACGACGTCGTTGATAGCCATCATTTAATCTGGCGATTCAATAGCGCATTGCGTCATTTTTGCAAGATTTCTTTTGAGTATCTCCCTCCCCTTTCAAAGAGACACACGTGGCAAGTACGAGTATGTGTGTATGTGCGTGCGTGTGTGTGTGTGAGTTTTTTTTTTTTTTTTTTTTACTATTGACACAGCCCTACTGGAATACAGGTGGAGAACAAAAAGAAACGAGGAAAAGGACAAAACAAAGGGGATGTAGGGACGATGTGCTGATGTGCTGGGAGCAACTCAACCAACCAGAGGTCTCGGCGTCAGCGTTGCAACTAGGCATCGAAAAATGTGTGTTTGGGGGGGGGGGGGTTGCACAAGAACAACTGCAAACAAACAGAAGCTAGAGAATACCACAAAATAATAACTTGGTGCGAAATAATGAGAAGAAAATAATGACGCCCAAAAGCGCTAAATACGAAATTAAGAAAAAGGGAAATAATATACCACATAGCGCTAAAGCTGCACCAAATAATAATTTAAATTTTAACTAAACCGGGTGGAAAACCAAGAAATCATAACAAACAAGACAAACTAAATAATATATTAATGATAAAAAATTAAATAATAAAAGGTAAATGAAGCCGAATATCATCAGCATAGCCGAACCAAGGAACATGACCCGTGCCACAGTCAAGAGTTCATCCGTAGAAGTCGGTAGCCATCAGCCAGTGTTGGTGCGTGAGGTACTTATGGACATCTTCTTTGAACGTGTGGAGCTGCTTCAAGCTGAGTGGAGCCCTTACAATTTCGCTCGGCAAGCTGTTCCATACTGACACTACAGAAAACGGGAAGGAGCGAAAAGCATAGGCAGGTGCTCTCCTGTCCAGGACTTGCTGCAGCTGCACATGGTGGTGCTGGCCAGGAGGGGGTTGACTCCGGGAGCGCCGGGCATCTACATGGTTGGCTGGAGGGGGGATCATGGCGGTGAGCTGGGGTGGTCCTGGGATGCACTGGAGCTTGTACAGGTATACCAGCCCAGATACAATCCGGCGGTGGCACAGGCTTTGGAGAAGGGCACCAGGGCCAATAATGGCCATTGCACGTTTCTGTACACGGTCGAGTCGGGCGAGGTGGCTGGATGCAGCTCCCATCCACACAAGGGGAGCATACTCGAGGATGGGTCGCACAAATCCCTTGTACGCACAAAGCCGGCCATGGTAATCTAACACCCGGCAAGCCCGACGGAGAACACCCAGTCTCTGGCAGCCACGTGTCGCAATTGAGTGCAAGTGATCCCGGAATGACAGCTTGGCGTCAAATGTCAGTCCAAGAAGCTTGATGGTGTTGGCTTCCGGAACCATGATACCTCCAAACTTGATGTCAGGGACAGCAGGGTGTGTGGCTTTCGTAGTCATCAGCAGCTGTTGCGATTTAGAGGGCTCGAATCTGATGCGCCAGCGTTCTCCAAACTCTTCAAGACGCTTGAGGCTGGATTGCAAGGCGGCAGTCATGTCATGCATATTGTCCTGCGTGCGGATGAGGCTGTAGAGGGTTGTGTCGTCTGCAACGGAACTTAGTCGCGTCTCGGGAGACAGGCACTGATCCAGGTCAGACACATTCAAGAGGAAAAGTGTCGGGCCAAGGATACTTCCTTGGGGCACACCTGCTGTTATGGGCGCCGGAGAGGATGAGTCGCCGTGGACCAGGACTGATAGTTTGCGGTTCAGGAGGTAATCCTGCAGCCAGTGCAGCAGGCAGCCACCAATGCCAACGTTCTTGGCTTTGAAAATCAGTCCAGAGTGTGATACCCGATCAAATGCTCCTGCTATGTCCACCGCCACCATGTGAGCGTACCCTCCATCGCTAACAGTCTTGACCCACTCAGTGTGCAAAGCAGTGAGGATGTCGCACGTGCCTCTTCCTTGCCGAAAGCCATATTGACTGTCGGGCAGAATATTGAAACGCTCCAGATAATTCACGAGCTGCTTGTTTACTATACTCTCCATTACTTTTGACAGGATGGATAGTAGTGAGACTGGCCGGTAATTCTTGGGATCCGAGCGGGGGCTCTTCTTGAATACTGGAACCACATGGCCAGCTTCCATTTGGTAGGTTGAACACCGTGGCGAAAGCAGAGTGAGAACAGTTTGGTGACTGGTTCTGCAAGCTCACTGGAGCACTGAGCTAGGACTCTTGCTGGAATATTGTCAGGTCCTGTTGCCTTCGATGTATTCAGCTTGGCTAGACGGCGGCGTACATCAGCAAGCCGGAAATGGATGCGGTCAAAACCATGGCGGTCCAAATGCTGCATTTCTGGCAGATTGTCTGGAGAGATGCCATCATCTGCAAGGCTACACTTCTGGGAGTAGTACCTGGCAAGGCAATTGGCCTTGGCTTGGCGAGTTGGATACTCTGTGCCCTCGGTGTCCTTCAGCAGAGGTATCTCAGAGGCACGCTCCATCCCAGCAGCTCTCTTCATGTTAGACCACCATTGCTTGTCGTTAAGTGAGCCTGAGCTGAGCTTAGCTTTGACACGAGCATCATGTGATGATTGGGCGCGCAGCAAAATAGCAGCTGTTCGGGCCACTAGGTCGATGAATGAAGCTCGCAAATCTCCATCATCGGGCTGCTGACGTCACCGTTTCCATGCACGAGTCTTTGCTTGAACTACAGTGCTGCACTCAGGTGTCCACCAACAAGGGTCTGTCGTCCGTACTGTCAGGGTCTTAGATGGTATAAACGTGTCCATTCCATCCAGAATTACAGTTGTGAGTTGTTCGCATGCAAGTTCGGGGACATCGCAGACGACAGCAGCCCAGTCAAAGCTGCGGAAATGTGCCCTCAGCCTGCCCCAGTCTGCTTGGCCATAACGCCATGCTATCCTGCTTGTTGACCGCTCCAGTACAGGAGTGATTTCCTGAAAGTTGGACAATACTACACAGTGGTCAGAGCGCCCGATGGGAGATGATACTGCTGTGTGGACAGTGCCAGGAAAGTCGGACAAGACGAGATCCAATGTGTCCAGAGTGTGATACCCGATCAAATGCTCCTGCTATGTCCACCGCCACCATGTGAGCGTACCCTCCATCGCTAACAGTCTTGACCACTCAGTGTGCAAAGCAGTGAGGATGTCGCACGTGCCTCTTCCTTGCCGAAAGCCATATTGACTGTCGGGCAGAATATTGAAACGCTCCAGATAATTCACGAGCTGCTTGTTTACTATACTCTCCATTACTTTTGACAGGATGGATAGTAGTGAGACTGGCCGGTAATTCTTGGGATCCGAGCGGGGGCTCTTCTTGAATACTAGAACCACATGGGCCAGCTTCCATTTGGTAGGTTGAACACCGTGGCGAAAGCAGAGTGAGAACAGTTTGGTGACTGGTTCTGCAAGCTCACTGGAGCACTGAGCTAGGACTCTTGCTGGAATATTGTCAGGTCCTGTTGCCTTCGATGTATTCAGCTTGGCTAGACGGCGGCGTACATCAGCAAGCCGGAAATGGATGCGGTCAAAACCATGGCGGTCCAAATGCTGCATTTCTGGCAGATTGTCTGGAGAGATGCCATCATCTGCAAGGCTACACTTCTGGGAGTAGTACCTGGCAAGGCAATTGGCCTTGGCTTGGCGAGTTGGATACTCTGTGCCCTCGGTGTCCTTCAGCAGAGGTATCTCAGAGGCACGCTCCATCCCAGCAGCTCTCTTCATGTTAGACCACCATTGCTTGTCGTTAAGTGAGCCTGAGCTGAGCTTAGCTTTGACACGAGCATCATGTGATGATTGGGCGCGCAGCAAAATAGCAGCTGTTCGGGCCACTAGGTCGATGAATGAAGCTCGCAAATCTCCATCATCGGGCTGCTGACGTCACCGTTTCCATGCACGAGTCTTTGCTTGAACTACAGTGCTGCACTCAGGTGTCCACCAACAAGGGTCTGTCGTCCGTACTGTCAGGGTCTTAGATGGTATAAACGTGTCCATTCCATCCAGAATTACAGTTGTGAGTTGTTCGCATGCAAGTTCGGGGACATCGCAGACGACAGCAGCCCAGTCAAAGCTGCGGAAATGTGCCCTCAGCCTGCCCAGTCTGCTTGGCCATAACGCCATGCTATCCTGCTTGTTGACCGCTCCAGTACAGGAGTGATTTCCTGAAAGTTGGACAATACTACACAGTGGTCAGAGCGCCCGATGGGAGATGATACTGCTGTGTGGACAGTGCCAGGAAAGTCGGACAAGACGAGATCCAATGTGTTTGGCCCATGGGTTGGCTGGGTCACGTGCTGGACAAGACAGTGTGTTGCACTGATTTCTTCTAAGAACACCCCTGCGATTGTCGTTCGAGAGCTGCCAAGCCAGGACGTGCTGTGAACATTAAAATCTCCAGCCAGAATCATGTGCTTACCATGCTGCCGCATGGTAACTTATCTATGTTTTGGTCTAAGTGCTCGAGTAGAGCCAGATCGTTGTCAGCGCAGGAACCAGGGCGATAGGCTGCACCTATGACAGTTTTGCTGTTGCACTGGCCAACGGTGAGCCAGGCTGTTTCGAATTCAGCAGACTGGTACTGATCCAGATGCTGGTACGCGATGCCGGCTTTGATCAGACTCCAATGCCACCTCCGTGTTCTGTTCGGTCTCGGCGAATCGGGCCACAGTATCCCGGGATCATAGATGCAGTGTGAGAGCATTTATCCACTGTTAGTTTCGTCTCAGTCACTATGGCAACATCCGCTCCTGAGAGCAACAGGGTGTGCTGAAACTCTCCGAATTTGGACAGCAGCCCGCCTGCATTGGTCAGGAGGAGCTTCATGATTGCTGGCTGTCTGCATTCAGTTGTTGTTGCTCGGCAGACTCTTGCTGCTGGTGGTCTTCGTCCAGTTTCTTGAGCAGTGGGCTGCCGGAGTCAGGTGAATCCCCATGCCGCCGCTTGCGGTCGGGAGGCAATGGTGTCAGGTCGGAGCTGTGAGTGGCCGAGTCCTTGCCTGACTTCTTCGACAGCAAAGACTGTCCATTTCCCTTTCTGGCACTGGCCATGACGTTTTTCATGGAATGTCCACTCCCTCGCGTACAGTGGTCTAGGCCAAAGGTTTACAGAGGTGACTGTGGGGAGGGCATCAGCATCAACAGTAACTCTTCCTGTCATCATTCCCTTGTTGTTTTCACGGACACTGCAATCATGAACTGCAACTGTCTGGTGTACTGCGGTAGAGCGTGTTGTGATGAACTCGCTTAGCCATTGGTCATTGCACTGGGAACTAAGATTGCCAATAAAGACAACTACTCGCTTCTTGCGGTGAGGCTCTTGAGCCACCAACTGCCAAGAATCATCCTGGATGGCCTCCAAGTCCAATGCAGGGGTTGCGTTGGGCACAGGCTTGGCTGGCATGTGTCCGGATCGACATCCTCCATGCTGCTGAAAGTCATCTGCGTCCGAGCACTCCGTGCCTGAGGGCCCACTGTCCTCGATCACTTTTTCAAAAGTGCCCCTACGGGATACGGCCTCCACGTGCGCTCCAGTTGTTTCCTGATCCTGCAGATCCTGCTGCTGCTTGCTTGCATGGTTGCCTTTGCCTTGGTACGAGTACGGCGTGTACGCTGGCTGTTGAGAGTATGGGTACTGCCGGGCAGCTCCGAGGAGGAATCCACAGCTGTAATGGCGGACTTTTTTTCAAGGGAGACACGAACCTCCGCCTTCAACTCCACGATTTGTGCAGAGAGCTCATCTAAGCGTCGTAGGAGGCACCTCTCCCGGTCTCTAGACTCGCTGACAAAAGTTGTCAAAGTCTGCAGCAAGCTAACCACATTTTGCTCAATACCAGGAAGAGAGCAGAGCAGTTTTGTCGGCTCGCCTGTCAGCTCGCCCATTTCAAAAAATTTTAGGACTACGACTACGGGCACCACACTACTACTGCTACCTATTACACTGGACCACTACAACCGCTGCTAAGACCCTACTGTTACCTCCAGACCGGCCTGATGCCGACTGGGCTATCCAAAAGGCGAAAATCTACGAGCTGAAAAAAAACCCGCTAACCTCACTCACCATGAAAAAAAGACGGTCTGGAGCGGTGTGTGTGTGTGTGTGTGTGTGTGTGTGTGTGTGTGTGGGTGTGTGTGTGCAGTCTTTCTTCTCTTTCTCAGACTCCTGACTATTCTTTCATCCTCCTGGGTGCTTACCAACAGCCAGTGCATGCCGGAGTATGTGGTGTAATGTGTGTGCGAAAAAAAATGAAAAAGACCAAAAAGTAGGGATTCACTGGCCACAAAAAGCCACTTCATAGCTGTGTGGTGTAGACCAGGCTTAATAGTGGCGGTCAATTCTACAGCCTTGCAAGTTTTTGAATAGTGCAATCCCAGCACAAGCTGCTATCGCTTCTGCCGTAGCATCGCTATCATCGCCTTCGGCGATGGGCGTCCAATGGTCCAATGGTGTGTGTGCATGTGTGTGCATGTGTGTGCATGTGTGTGTGTGTGTGTGCATGTGTGTGCATGTGCATGCGTGTGCATGTATGTGTGCATGTGTGTGTGCTTGTGTGTATTTGTGCGGGTTGCTGCGTGCATGTGGGTGGCTTGTGCCCGTGTGCGTATAAGTGTACTCATCCATGTGTGATTTCTGGATTGCCTCAGGGTGTCTTCATCATTCTTTGTTCTTTCGTACTAAACGATTCCAGCATGACCACTTTGAGCCATTCTACAGGTAGGTCCATATTGATTGTTTCGAGCCCGAAGCGCCGTGCGTGGTGATTTCAAATAAATTATTATTATTTAAATGTAAGTAGAAGAAGAAAACACATGGGAAAGAGTTATGAAGCAACTATCCACGAATGTAACTGACTGTGATGTATGCATGTATATTTCTTTTTAAGAAAGAGCTTGGCTGATGCGGTGTATTGGAACTCATGTGAAATCTACACCACGATTGTTTTCGTTAATAAATATTATTTCTTTTCTCTTCACTCTCTGCCTCGGTGCTTTTTGTTGCTCAATCGTCGTGAGTTCCATTTGGACCGTAGATGAGAATTATTGTTATTATTAGGCCATCCAGAATTAATTCGTTGTTTCGGGTCACCCGACCGACCGTCTTTTTTCATCCGACCGCAAACTGTTTTTTTTATAGTGCATGCAAATGTACAGACTAGACTATTTACACACGCGACCCCAATAATAGCAGTCCAGATATCGACCTCAGAAGCAGCCATGGCTAGCCAAATCATAAATGTCAGGATGCAGCGCTTGGTGACGACGTTGTCTTCTATCTCCGATCCGCAATTGGTCCTGAAACAGCATCAGCTCCGCCACCTTGTCGCTATTTACAGAAGTTTTCAATGTGAGAGCTGCTCGCCGGTTAGACTCGTTTGCCAGCGAGGCCAATATCTGGTCCGGAGGGGACCTGGATCTGATGGGACAATGACTGCGCTGGATTGTTTCCACTACAGTCAAATTTGATCGACAGGCTAGATGGGCAAAAGCTATTCAATTTACATGTGCATGGACGTAACCAAAATAAAAATAAAATAAAATAAAAAATATACCCGACCGACCGACCCTGGTACGGGTGAGTGAAGTGACCCGAAACAACGAATTAATTCTAGGTGGCCTTATTATTATTATTATTATTATTATTATTATTTGAAACTCGGATGTTGAGCCATAAATAAATGTAAAAGAGAAAAGGACATATGGATACGAGTTTAGAGTAACTCTCCATCACTGTAACATGATACTATATACAGTCAGAAAGTGCAATAACTAGGCACAAAACTGACAGAGTACTGAGACATTCGACGTCCTGACACCTAACGTTAACACATCTCCGTAGCGCTAACTGACAGCCTTCCAACTTGGAAGGTTCAAGGTTATGGAAAGACCAAAGAGGGGAAGGCAAGCGCAACGAAAACGAGCAAAAGCTACAGTCCCAACGGAACAAAGAATGTCGATTGTTACTGGACGATGACGAGACCAGTATGATATTTGACAAAGCGGTCTAACTACAATTCGAATAGTTAGGTGTCAGGACATCGAATGTCTCAGTACTCTGTCAGTTTTGTGCCTAGTTATTGCACTTTCTGACTGTATATAGTATCATGTTACAGTGATGGAGAGTTACTCTAAACTCGTATCCATATGTCCTTTTCTCTTTTACATTATTATTATTATTATTATTATTTGGAAAGGATTGGGAGAACTTCAAATTCAAAGGATCAGTCGGGGAAGTGAACTGCCTGAAAAGAGAAAAAAACGCCAGACCCACCAGGACTCGAACCTGGGACCCTGCTTGTTATAGCTCAGTGGTTAGAGCATTGCTCATGACAAGCAGGGTCCCAGGTTCGAGTCCTGGTGGGTCTGGCGTTTTTTTCTCTTTTCAGGCAGTTCACTTCCCCAACTGATCCTTTGAATTATTATCATTATTATTATTTGAAAGTAGGACGGAGGCAGAAAATATTACAAAAAAAGTATTGTCTACGCATGCATCTACGCAAGAGTCACCACCAGCCAATTAGGACATGTGTCAAAGTATTGAACGTTTTCGTTCCCTTCTTGTCAAAATACTACAGGGAATGATGGAAATAAGCTAAAAGACTACAACTATAAGGAAAAGAAGTTCAGAAATATATCACTCCAATTATGTGTAGAAGTGACACGAAAAAAATAGATGTGAAGAATCAAGAAAACAGCATGCAAATCCAATAAGTGACAAAAACGTAGTGACAAGAAAAAAGAGAGAAACATCAAGAGATCTATTTCGCACCTTCACGACGAACAGTGCCAAACAACTGTAAAGACAACACATTCTCCTTCTGAACACAAAGCTCAGGGTCTAACTTACGTATGTACAAAGCTTCCAACACGGCAAGATGTAACAAAGACCTACCACGCGACAAAACAGAGAATACATCATCGGAGTACCACTCACGACAACTAGCACTGCCCGACAGGTGACACTTGATTGCCGAGGTACCGTTTCCCTGACTCGATTCCATATGTCCTTTTCCTTTCTACTTTTAATAATATTATTATTAAGCTTCCGTGGAGATAAAAATGTAATCAATGCAATAAATAGAGTAAGCTGCGCACTCAGTACAAACACCATAAGCAAAACTTGTTTTCATGTATATAAATAAGCTTGTTCCTAAACGTTTTCGTCGCCATCTCATCAGAGGATTACTGGCAAATCAACAAAAGCTCTTAACTCAATATATATACGCACAATGCAAGTAATAAATTAGACCCTAACTAGCGCGATAAAATGAGAGCTGAAAGAAACATTACATCATTCAACGATATCAGGTGACAACAGATGCGATAAATTCACCACTAGAAAGTTACCATGCAACCACAAACGAGAACTACTGATCTAAATTCACAAACAAGTTCAACGTAAACAAATTCTTTTTCTGCCTACACAAAATCGGCTTGGTGGTAAAAATGTAAATAGATTCCAATACACGCAAATACCTTTGACTACGTGAACGAGACCGAGCAGAAAAGCAATCATCAGCTTTTGTTGATTTGCCAGTAATCCTCTGATGAGATGGCGACGAAAACGTTTAGGAACAAGCTTCTTTATATACATGAAAACAAGTTTTGCTAATGGTGTTTGTACTGAGTGCGCAGCTTACTCTATTTATTGCGTTGAATATTATTATTATTATTATTATTATTATTATCGAACCTTCGACTCGGCAAACCTGCAAGAAAGCACCACTCCCTGCTCAATACACAGTGTTTCGGGGAATTCGCCCCTCATCAGTTGAGCTTGAGTAGGCTGAGGAAGATTGCAGGTTTGCTGAGTCGAAGGTTCGGTGGATTTCTCGTGTGCTCTGGATGGCAGTCGTGAGTCAGTCAAGTGTCAAGTAAAGTCGGCGGAATAGCGCGAGCTCCGGTGTGGGGAGCGAACCCTTTTCTTACAAATCATCGCCGAAGTCGCAACCACTACTTCGTATTATTATTATTATTATTATAATTATCCACGGATGTAAGAAAATAATAAGATGTCAGTATGTGCAATACCAGGGCCCAAAAGCACAGGCTACTGAGGCATTCAACGACCTAAGACCTAGCTCTAACACATCTCCAGTGCGCAAACCACCAGCCTTCCAACTTGGAACGTTCAAGATTGGGTATGACCAACGAGGGGAAGGTGAGCGCAGCTGAAATGTGCACCAGCTAAGTCCCACGGCAACAAAGAATGCAGACTTTTACAGGACGATGACGAGACCAGTTAAAAATGATGATGTGATTGGATTGCGCACTGGAGATGTGTAAGAGCTAGGTCTTTGGTCGCTGAATGTTGTTGTTGTTGTTGTTGTTGTTGTTATTTGAATTTGAATTCTTTATTCTTTATTTTATCAGGGGCAGTTCAACACTTTTGATGACCTGTTGCCACCGCCAGCTCCGCACACACTGGAGACGCCCGTTTCCACCGAAGAAGTAGAGGCGGCTTTGAGGCGACTGCGAAATCAGAAAGCATGTGGGCCGGATGGTGTATGCGCAGAACTCCTCAATACGGTGCTGAGTACATCTCCCCGATCATCACCACCATGATCAACAACAGCATCACCAGGGGCGACCACCTGTGTAGTGTTATTGGTCCAGGCATATTGATACCGTTACCAAAACCTAACAAGGCGCGGGGACCAGTTGCAAACCTGAGACCGATTGTATTGCTGAACACCCTGCGCAAGGTCATTTCACTCGTTGTGGTCAAACGTATCACACCACGTGTGTCGCATTATCATGGATCAACTTCGTCTGGTTTCAGGCCTGGCCGTGGCACTGCCGATGTGGTGTGGACACAGAGCTGGATTTCGGCTAAGGCCACCCACTTCGTGTGGGGTTGCCACGTCCTTGGCCTCGACATGTCGAAAGCATTCGACACCATTAGCCGCACAAAGCTCCTTGCTGTTATGTCAGAGATTACCGGACCTGACGAGGCTTGCCTGAGTCACCATTTGCTGTATGGTACAACACTCTCTGTGAAAGTGGGTGCCACTTCAGCGGAGGCATTTGTTAGCACGCTAGGTACACCACAGGGTGATGGGCTGAGCCCGGTTCTGTTTGTTTCCTACCTGGAAGCAGCACTGAGGGAGACTCGAACCAAACTACCACCACAGCCAGACACTGATGCAGCAATACCACAGGAAACAGGATATGCCGATGACATTTCCTTTTATTCGACTGAGCGACAATGGATTGCCAACTCCCTACCCGTGATAGCTGACGGCCTGGGTGACTGGTCACTCAACGTTAACAGCAGCAAAAAAGAGTGGCTTCACATCTCTGCCTCCACCACCGAATGGCGAAGATCGAAGCAACTTGGCTCTCTCTTGGGGGAAGAGGAGGACTTGAGCCGACGAATGGACCAAGCATCAACATCATATGGCCGTATGTATTCGCTCTGGATACGACGTCAACTTGTATCCGAGTAAACCAGGCTTCGTCTCTACAATGCCATTGTCCTACCAACACTGTTATACAACTGCGAAACCTGGGGACTGACAGAGGCTGCACTGGACAGGCTGAACGCCTTCCATAGACGTCAACTACGGAACTTGTTCGGAATTAGGTATCCTGCCATCATCTCCAACAAAGACCTATATTCCAGAGCACACACACAGCCACTTTCGCACACCGTTGCTGTCCGCCGTTTCCGGATGTTGGGCCATGTTCTGAGGATGCCCTCAGATGCCCCGCCACAGCAGGCAGTGGACAACTACTTCTGTCGAGATGTCACCGGTGTGCGTGGACGCCCGAAATCGAACCTGGCCACGGCAGTCAAGGCAAGCACAGCTGCCAGAGACATGCCACTGAAGATCATGATTGATCTGAGTGGGCTCAGAATGCGCGCTTTGGACAAGCAATCATGGAGGGAACTCTCAGCCTGAGCTGGTTTTGCTCGCAGCTGCAACGCACGGGGTAGTGAACCCAGGACAGAAGCGGACCAGGCATCATGACTTTGCACATCTATCGTTATGCTGCTTCATTACGCGACCTGTTTTATTATTAGGTTAGGTGCCTCCCTCACTCGTCAATAATCACCATGTAGTCGTTTCGTTCGTCTTGGTCTCTTGTCCCGTCTCTAATAAATGTCGTTCCACCAACCTACCTGTTCCCGTTGTAATGTCTGAATAATATGTCGTCAGTCGTCCTTTCTCGAACTCAACATTGGCGCCCGATTATTGAGCGACCCACGACCCTGAGATCATCCCATGCCCATCCGTCCTCAACCGCCTTTCGTCTCGTCTATGTCAACCTCGTCTCGTCCATGTCAGCCTCGTCTCTCCTACGCCAACCTCGTCTCGTCTCTATCTTGTCTCTCCTATGCCAACCTCGTGTCGTTCAAGCCATGCAGGTCAGCTACCTTTCTCTCTTTCTTTTTTTTGTATGCGTTCCTTCTTCGTCAAATTTATTTTTGTGAAGTTTTTTGTAGTGTGTGTGCGCGCGGGTGTCCGTGCAAAATACTAGTCATCAGAATACAATTCAAGTCCCTCGTCGAACTCCAATAGTTATTTTTTGTGCCATGTTTTGAAGGGGCGTTTGGGCCCGTTGTTATTGGCAATGTACACACTATAGTATGAGTAGTACAGGAACGTTGACGGTTGTAATGATCTGTAGTGCATTTTTTAGTACACACTTTTGTGAGGCCCGTGCGTTGTGTGTGTGTGTTTTCTTCTTCAGTCATTTTTTTTAATCTTTTTCTCTCTTTTTTTTCTCTCCGCGAGGACGCGGGATTTTTTTTCGTGGAGGGGTGGTATGTTAGGTGCCTCCTCCCGTACCTTATCTAGCTGGCCTGCATGCACTTGCATACTCACCTTTTGTCTCCTTTTGTTCCGTTGGCCTGGGTAGCTACTTGCGTGCCCATATTTGCCATAGCTACCCAGGTCATCTATCTTGCCGTTCAGACTTGATCTCTCTCTCTTTTCTCTCTCTCTTTTCTCACTCTTCAATAATCTCAATGTAGTCGTTTCGTTTTAGCTTGGTCTCTTGTCTCGTCGTCTATAATAAATGTCGTTCCCCCAACCTACCTGTTCCCGTTGTAATGTCTGGATAATGTGTCGTCAGTCGTCCTGTTTCGAACTCAACAATTATCATTATTCTCACGATGGCACCATCGCCAATAAGAGATAAATTTATGAGAAGGTGAGATTGTTGTTGTTGCTGTTGTTGACTTTTATTTTACTTCACCAACTGCACAGGCATGATTGCCTTCTCCCCGTCCCATAGGCCCGGTTCTCATCGAAAGATGAAGGAAATGATATGATATTCACTGGTTTGGGGGAAAGACACAATTTGTTATGAGGAAATGTATAGAAATAAAGACATGCAAGCGGTATAATTATTAAAAAGTCTCAGTAGCCTGTCAGTTTTGTGCCCTGTTATCGCACATACTCGCCGCTTATTATCTTGTTATATTCGTGGATAGTTGCTTCATAACTCGTTCCCATCTGTTTTCTTCTTCGATTTTACATTTCCTACTGGCTCATTAAAAAAAATTAAAAAATTCACGGTATCCCGTGAAACTCGGCTGGAAGCCGAGTTTTCCGCATCCGCCGTGGGAACACCCCACAAGTAAACCCAGAGGTCGCTTACCCGAGGTTTTGCCGCACTACAAAATTACTATCATGGTAGTAGTCGGTTCAATACATCACATAAAACAAATACACAATCCATGTACTTCGGGATATCGCAACCTGGTGTTCCCCTCTGGTTGTCCCGCCCTACCACATCTCAATTCCCATTTGCATTGAAAGTTCACTTTCATGGCCAATGCTAAGATGATTAACTTGAGAAATTCCTATGCTCACTGTTTTCTTCACTTCACTTATCCAGGTTTTCTATTTTTGTTCTTAGATCTTTTCTCCCTTTCCATCGTCATCATAACATTGGGCATGATTGCCCGTTTGACCTCTGACTGTTTTGACCTGACGAGACGACATGGTGCATTCAAACACCAGCATGACTAGTTTGCCAGCAACACTCCACAACAGGTTGCAGTTGTCTGCATTACATTCATTTGCCCTGCTCCTGCAGCATGCCATTTTTTTCACACTGAAGATGGGCCATGCCCGAAAATTTGGTGCATTCCATTTATATCTAATTTTTTTTTTTTTTTGGAAGTGAAGTGAACTTATGCAGCGAAGAGACCGTAGTTGGAGAGTTTGAAGTGAGGTACCCTGTAACCTTTATAGTGTTATCAGTATTTCAGGCTTCTGTAGAGGCATGATTAGTTTCAGGACCCCAAAAATGCCAAGTCTCGACCATGGAAATCGAGATTTGTTCAAATTTTTTCGTAATTTGAAAACTGGTTGCCAATATCCTCAATCATATGACTCTAGTTGACATAGGAGTCCAGTGCAATTTTCCCAATTTCTTCTTGCTTGTGCTGGTGTGAAGGTGTCCTTATTGGCTGCTTGCTTCTCTTCAGTCCTCTGTTGCTGATTGGATGCAAGGGTAAGATAATGTATATAATTATTGATAATGCTGAGAAAAAGGACAGACTTCAGGCTCATCAACATCAGCTTGAAAGCGGTTTCTCGTAAAAAAACTTAAATCCATTGTCCTTGTTCATTTGATTTTAGAGGAAGACGCCTGCTCCAATGGTTGGAGCTCGCGCTTCCTGCTGATTGACTGACACTTGACTGACTTACGACTGCAGTTTGGAGCACACGAGAAGAATACTGGGCCACTCACTCGGCAAACCTGCAAGAAAGCACCGTGCCAGAAACTAGTAGGACAAAAGGATTTCTGCCTTTTGGTCAGGGGATTGAAGCCGTTGCTATGTGCGTGACCAAGAGTACATAACCAAGAGTGTGCAACTTGACGATCCCCAGCCCACGGCGGAATTTTTTTATGACATCAGTCTTTGGCGGCTGTTTGGCTCGCTGATGCCATCATGCGTAGCCAGAGATCAAAGTACAACGAATTTGTACATCACAGCTAAGGTAGTCGAAGCAGAACAACGGACGATAGATCGATGTGTCTTGAACCTGACGAACTCTCAACGTATCTACAAAACAAGCGCGGGAAAACATACCCACTTCATCATACTTCTGCCCAAGAATGACGCAATAAAAAAAATCCGCCGTGGGTGAACCCATCTCAGCTCAAGATAGGAGTTGCACACTCTTGGTTATGTACTCTTGGCGTGACCTATAACTTAGCTCAGGGTATTCCCCTTGAAGGACACTTGACCTATCACATAGCTCAGGGTATTCCCCTTGAAGGACACTTACCGTATTTTCCAGAGTCGATGGCGCACCTAGATTTGTTTTGGTGGCGAGATGCAGACATTTACCTGGTTTATCACAGTTATTTTCACCATCACAGCATACCGTATTTTCCGGAGTATAGTGCGCACTTTAGATGTGCTATTTTAGGCCCTAAATCGCAGGTGCGCACTATGCTCCAAATGTGAAATGCATGTTCATCAATGAAGATTGAAGTGTACACCCCCAATGAAGATTGGGGGTGCGCGTTATACAAAGGTGCGCACTGTACTCCGAAAAATGCGGTACCGTAAAAGCCCGTGTATAGGCCCCCGGGCGCATAGAATAGCAGCCTTGATTTCCTGGGCGTACACAAGGGTACGGGCGTTATTTTGGAACCGGGCGTATATTTGGAATAGGGATAGCAGTAAGTATTGGGTATCGGTACCTGTACATGTACTGGTGTTTCCGGCATACCTGGGCGTAAACATGGGCATGGGCGCTATTTTGAAACAAAAGTGTTGACTTCCCCTGACTGGGTGTGTACACGGAGGGTGGGCGTAATTTCGAGCGGGCGTAAACACGGGCTTTTACGGTTTGCTGCACTGACGTTTTTTTCGGTGACGTGACTGCAACCATGTTCGATTGGAAATAAAGGAGGAGCGCTGCATCGCAGCCTTTTCGGACCAAGAACAGTCGACTCAGCATCCAAAAGACTACAACTTATGGGCCAATCGCGGTCATCCTTGCTTTTATAAGAACGGAATGGCGCTTTTAGTGACATTTTGAATACAAATCACCATCTAGTAGGGCGCAGTCACCCAGTTTCGGTGGAAGTGCGCGAGTTCAATTGGGATTCAAGTAGGAAGAGAGCGTCTCAGCTTTCACGCACCAAGACGATTCGACTCAGCACCCCGAAGACTACAACTGGTGAAATTTTGATTTTTGCCTTGACTTCCCCTTTCAAGTGCGACCGGCATACTCCAGGAAATATAGAATCTCGTGGTGACTTTAATATTGTGACAGTAGTGAATTCGAATGGAGACAGAGGAAATGTTCTGCTCTTCGCTGGATGTCGGGGTGACCACACTCTCTATAGTGTATTGTGCACTTTTACTTGCAAATAAGGTTCAAGGCAATTGACACAACCTTGACACATCAATAATCTTTGGCCTTTGTCCGCATGCTGCAATGTTCTTCTTCGGGAGGTGCAGAGACTGATTTCTCGCCGCTGTGCCATTCTCTGGCATACTGACCAATGTTGTTGTGTATGTTGGTTTAATGCAGGGTGTGCGGACACGGACCCGTGTTGCCTGAACAAGCGCATCGTGACACGCCGGGATCACGTCTGCCGCGCCGCCACCAGCGAATGCGATGTGCCAGAGTACTGCGACGGCGAGAATGCCACATGTCCAGAGGACCTGACCGCTCGCAATGGCTGGCCTTGCTCCAATAGTCAAGCATACTGCTGGAGTGGAGTTTGCCAATCATTATCGAGCCAGTGTCAGAGGGCCTGGAACGATTCAGCTCAAGGACAAGCTGCTCGGAATTGCTTCACAGTCATTAACACAGTTGGATTAGATACTGGCAACTGTGGTTTCAACTTGTCCACTTCCTCCTCCGCAGCAAACTATATGCCCTGTGCAGCAGTAGATGCCCTCTGTGGTACTTTGTTTTGCCGTCCAGGTCTGAAAACTGTCCCAGTCCTTAGTTATGTTAAATACAGAACCTATATAGTGCGAGGTGTTGACAAATGCAGAGGTTTCTTTGCATCTCCACCAAAAAGCCATGACGACCCATCGCTCGTGAATGACGGAACACTCTGTGATGCCAGCGGTGCTAATAAGGACCTCGTGTGCCACAGGCAACGCTGCACGGAGAAGTCTCGAGTCACCAGGCAGTGTTCGGCCGATTCTGATGGCGGCAAAGAGTGCCATGGAATCGGTGTGTGCACAACTGCAACAACCTGCCATTACCCACCCACACTTGGTAAGCCATCACACTTGTATGAGTTTTCAACTCATTAGAGAGATTCCGAATAACGTAATATAACTACTAAAAACTTAGTCGGCCTACAGAAAGAACGTCAAAGTGCTCTTTTCATAGGCTTTGCACTGCAATTCCTGATGCTTTTTTTGGCAGTGCATTTCCCCTGGCTTGGGCGTGTTGCTGTAGGATGTCGTACTGCATGGGATTGTTGTGTTTGCCACGTGCGACTTGGTTGTGCATGGGATGTGGGGCACGTTCCGCGTGCTGTGCATAGGTTGAGGCTGGAGGGGTTGTGGGTACGAATCGTTCAGCAGAATCTGATCGCCTGGCTTGTGGCCCAGTTTGGGCGGGCTGAGAATAGGTTTGCTTCTGTGTGCATGAACCCTGTAGATCTACGTGTGTATCTCGTACAGAACGTGTTTGTTGTCGTAAACCCAATGCAGCAAGCTCAGGGAAGGCATTTGCGAGTCTTCATCAACAACACTTGGCTTGCAAGAACGGCAATTCGTTGTTTCTGCAGGTTTATTGAGAATGAAATCCGTTAAAAGCTCGACTTGCCTTTTCAGGTCCAAAACAGCCGTCTGGAGGCCAGATAGCGTGTCGTCTGCTGGCTCCATCTCCTCAGGGTTGGGGAAGAACTTGTCGTGTTCCACCTCCCTCAGCTTTGCAAGTATTTCCGGGTGGTGTTCCCCAGTATTCCAAGGTATCTTGAGGTTTAGGCAGACTTTGCGCAGTCCATCATTGGTCAGTATTGCTAGATCAAGCTTTGGCATACTTTGCCCTTACACTCAGACACTTTGTAGAGCTAAAAGGAACCGGTCAGAGAATCGTGAGCGTCGTCAAGAAGCCATGAATCGATTAATAAGGCTGTGACGACATACTGTAAAAGTTGAATCTCTAAAGCGCGTCAATTTTTTAACGCGAAAAAATCCATGGTCACCATAAGAAACGTTACACGTGTGTTAGTCCTTCTCTCCTCAGAACAGGAGAAATAGAAGACAGGTGCGTGATTGCTGAGTCATTAAACTTTGTACAGGCTAAATCAAATAAAAACAGTTTGTCTCTTTCCCTCAGATCGGTTACTATTTTATGACTTGGGGCTCCCCGCGTGCTAGTTTGTACGTGAAGTGTGTGGGTTACAGTGAGGGCTGCGTCCCACCCGCCTGTGTGGATTCACAGGAAGTGTGAGTTACGAAGTCTGAAGAAAATGTTGAACGGCCTCTGCTGGGATGACGACTACACCATAGCTCAGTGGTTAGAGCATCGCTGGCTACAAGCGAGGGTCCCTGGTTCGAGTCCTGGTGGTGACAGTCAATTCTTTCTTCAGACTTTCCCGTTTGTCTCTTTCCCTCAGATCGGTTACTATTTTATGACTTGGGGCTCCCCGCGTGCTAGTTTGTACGTGAAGTGTGTGGGTTACAGTGAGGGCTGTGTCCCACCAGCCTGTGTGGATTCACAGGAAGTGTGAGTTACGAAGTCTGAAGAAAATGTTGAACGGCCTCTGCTGGGATGACGACTACACCATAGCTCAGTGGTTAGAGCATCGCTGGCTACAAGCGAGGGTCCCTGGTTCGAGTCCTGGTGGTGACAGTCAATTCTTTCTTCAGACTTTTCCCGTTTGTCTCTTTCCCTCAGATCGGTTACTATTTTATGACTTGGGGCTCCCCGCGTGCTAGTTTGTACGTGAAGTGTGTGGGTTACAGTGAGGGCTGCGTCCCACCCGCCTGTGTGGATTCACAGGAAGTGTGAGTTACGAAGTCTGAAGAAAATGTTGAATGGCCTCTGCTGGGATGACGACTACACCATAGCTCAGTGGTTAGAGCATCGCTGGCTACAAGCGAGGGTCCCTGGTTCGAGTCCTGGTGGTGACAGTCAATTCTTTCTTCAGACTTTTCCCGTTTGTCTCTTTCCCTCAGATCAGTTACAGGCTAAATAGAAAATGTTTAGACCCGTCCCACTTTCAACTCTTACAGGAACAGGAGAAATGGTGGTGGAGACATGCTTGCTTTGCCACACAAAGCACACAGATATCCATAGAGAGGTGTGTTAAGGTGGCAAGCGGACCAAGCTCGGGGACAACAGTCCACTCATTGTAAACTGGCACCCTAACTTTTTGGTGTCTCCCACACGTAGGTGTAGATATCATGAAAAGTTGCTGAAAACAACAGCATATTCTGCATTGTGTGACCCGTGGAAATACTGCTTGCCACATTTGAGGTCAGAAAAGTCCAAGAACAGGGAAATAGAAATTCAGCCTGGTTTTACAAAATGAGGATAGGTATGCCGTGGCAAAATGTGTGAAGAAGCAGATCCCAAACCCAGATTTGAATTGGGTTTTTGATCCTCAATTCGGCCCAAATCGGATTTTCAAAAGCCAGCGGGACTGTATCCGATGAATGGACTGTAACTATTGGGTATTGAGCTGACTTGATAAGCAGGAACACCGGATACCTCAGAGTTGGGAAATACCCTTAGTCCACTTCTGAGCTCTATGAGCTCAAGAGAGCAACATGAAACAAAACGTGAAGATCGTTTCAAATCAAAACCGTGGTGGGTTTCCGTTAGTGTTGAAATTATCACACCGGGTACTCGTTAGCTCGCTCGCCAGAAACTTGGCTCATTTGTGCGGCGAGCTCGTTTGCACTAATGAACGCCGTACTCCGTACACATGGCAGTACATGGCCGTATAATTCTATGACTCCCTGGTCGATTTTGGGTCCAGTCCCGCGCAAAGTGAAAATCACTCGCAGTTACAGTGATTGCATGCCTGCACAACACTGAGTTGTTTCAGTTGTCGTTGCAGCTTTGGTGGACTCCACTGTCTTGTTCCGCATCTGCTGACCTGTCGCAGAGCAGGCTTCTGTCACCTCTCTGCGACACTAAGCTTAGAGCTGATGTATCCAAGGTGATATCATCGGCGAATTCTAGGTGACAAATACCAGACGGTAGATGAGAGTCGATGGAACTGATGTAAACAGAAAAAGAGACGGCCCGAGAACGCTACCTTGAGGTACACCACTTGAACACTCCGAGTAGCATGACGATAAAGAACCAACTTAAACGCGTTGTTTCCAACCCGGCAAATAGCTGACAAATCAGGCCAGAGCAGTGCCACGTACATCCTTTCCGTGAAGATCATCTAGCAGAGTTTGGTGGCGAACCTTATCAAACGCTTTTGACATATCGACAAACACAATACCAGTGGACTGCTTATGGGCCCTAGCTGCGCTTCATCGATGTACGGCCAGCCGGTTTCAGCAGGGTTCTTTCTCCTCACCGATTATTCACCAAAAAATTGTGTTAGAATTGACAGTTTTTTGGTTCTTTTATTCTAACGTAGTTCTGTTGAAAGCATTGATTAACTTCTTCCATTATTGTTGAAAAGTGAATGGTGAAGAGCAAATCTGCACAAAATCACTTCCTATATGTGAAGCCGCAGGAATCGTCACCACTGCTACTAAGTCTTTTTGTTATTTTTGTTTTCTTCTGCTAGTTGTAAATTGCACAGTGCCAGCACTCATGAATGGCAATGCAGACAAGACAATGGTGTCCTATCCTCAGAGTGTAAACTACATCTGTAATACTGGTTATAGAATGAATGGATCTGCAACACCAATGTGCAGTGCTGGTGGAACTCTACAAATGCCTATTTGCAACAGTAAGTGCAAATGGTGTAAACTATGCACAAAAGCATGGTGCATGATGAGAAAATTGTTCCTTTAACCTCCTTGCCATTCACGGACCTGTGCAGATTCCGTAAAATCCCGTCAGAGCGCCCGTCTCTCCCATCCGCCCCTCGCTGACTTCTTGTCAGGAAAGTGATTGATTGGATCCTTGTATGACTCTGTGAGGCCGTAATGTACTGTATACGCGTGCTCGACCTTGTTGGAAATGTGCCCACCCTCTTGACCAGAGATCGCACAAATCCTCAGTTTTGACGGCTCTGTAAGACTCCTCGCTCCTGACCTTTGGTCGGTGTACGAGATGCACGAACAGTTTTCGTACGGTGAGTACTTTTTCGTGTAGTACCAAGAGTACTGAATACGGCAAGAAGGACTGGCCCATCCACCCCTCCCCACCTGAACCTACTCGAAGCGTCGAGGAGGTAGAGGCGATCTGGCGAGATTTACGGTACTGCGTAACTCCGAGACTCTTAGTTGACATCGGTTGGAGCAATGCGTCCAAACATGGCATACTCAACGAGGTGTGTTCCCAGGCCGCCGGCAGTGGAAGTGCTGATCCAAAACTGCCAGATGTTGCTGAACTGGTACCGAACTAAACATTTTGAACGGTGGCATTCGGCTGTTCAAAAGTGCAGCAATCTCTTCTCCTCTTCTCTTCCATGCGCTCTCAACCGACTACCCTTAGTATCCATTACACACACCAATAATTTGATGAAAGGGATACGGCCGTACTGGTACTTCAAGCATTGGTACTGAAATTATTCCTTCTGGCAGTTGTTTTGCCTACGAAAGACTCGTCGGAGAAGGTGATACTCATTAGGATAATTTAAATTGACATGTCAAATATTTATAGTAAAGAAAAGTTCCAAGGAACTACAAGTTTCTCTATAAGGTCCACTAACACCACTAGTTACTGGACAAACAGCTCATGTGATAACATTGAACAAAACTGAAACAACGCTACTGTTTTTCTACAACTAACTGGGAACTCAGCTCTAGCACGTGTTTGGTGTGTCTTGGTTGCACTCGCCTTCCCCACCTACTTTTTCATAGAACTAATGACCTTCCAAGTTGGAGGGTTGTTGGAGAGCGCACTTATCAGCAAAAACATTACTTTTGGCTGCGAAAAACAGACCGCCACATCGGCCGTGCAGCGCAGTAGGTTGGAACCTCCTTAACCCAGAGGGTGAGGGTGTTGGAGAACTAACACGCTACTATAAATCCGTTGATTACTTTAACCGCTTGCCTGTTTAGAAACCTGAAGCTTGTCCTATTGCTAAGGAAGTGTTTGCATATTGCATTCGGGCATGACTTTGAAAATTTGGTTTTCATCCTCCGGTTCGGCCTTATTATCTTCAGCGCAGCGCTAACAGGTCCAGAAGAAACCAAAATGATTATATTCTGCTCTGTCTGCATGATGGTTATATTTTAGATCAGCAAAAAATTCTCGGAGCCAAAAACTCAAAGCAAGACGGCAAAAATCCTGCATCCGTTTTTTATGCTACATTCTTCTCCTGTTACGTTTCTCTGTCATCTCATTTCTAGTTGTCAATTGTACTGCGCCAACGGTCGCCCATGGCCGTGGTGACAAGAGAGTTCTGTCATACCTTCAACAAGTGAATTACACATGTGACACTGGTTATAGTGTAAATGGATCAGTAACAGCAACTTGCAGTGCTACTGGAACTTTGACAGAGCCGAAGCCTATCTGCAACAGTAAGTTGTTAGAACATTGCTCTTTCATATCATCTGTTGTCAAGACGTATTTAAGCAAGCACACATACCTACGCCACCTTTCTCTTTGTCACCACTGCCACATGGAACTCACTCCCAGCTGGCATTCGTACTGTATCCAGTCCGAGATGCTTTATCTCTATTGTCCGCACACACTTTGCTACCACCCGTTATAAGCCCTCTGGGGTCACATTCCACGTAGAGTAGCAATGTCATGGCACTGTGCAAATTTGCTACTTCCATGTATCTTTATATCAATTTCCTTTTCTGTTTACTGTCTCTTCGGCTTCTTCTTCATTATCAGCCATTGGCGCACACAATCACTCTATACAATCACCTTCTGACGATGGGTGACTGGCCCGAAATGTCAATAATTTTCCCGACATCGCTAATAAAAGAATTTTCAGCCAGCGCATGCGCCAAGAGTGAATAGCAACTAAATAGAGCGGTTGTCAGTTGACAAACCCTCTGTATTTTAATAACCTTCTTTTTCTAAGAACGATGTCAAATCCAGCAACACCGTCCTTCATGGGCGTGTTGAACGGTTACAAAGAAGCAGTTTGCACATCCTTGTGTCCATGCATCGCTGTGTTCTTGTTCTGCTAGTTGTGAATTGCACAGTGACAACACTCATGAATGGCAGTGCAGACAAGACAATGGTGTCCTATCTTCAGAGTGTGAATTACACGTGTAATACTGGTTATAGAATGAATGGATCTGCAACAGCAATGTGCAGTGCTGATGGAACTCTACAAATACCTACTTGCAACAGTAAGTTCAAACAATGTAAACCATGACGTAGTTTTAAGCATAATCTGAGAATTGTTACTACTGTCTCCTCTACATTTACAGATCTAGCTATATTCTTGGTGACACAGATCTAACTATATTCTGGGTGACACAAACCTAACTATATTCTTGGTGGCACAAACCTAACTATATTCTTGGTGACACAAACCTAACTATATTCCTGGTGACACAGAACTAACTATATTCTTGGTGACACAGATGCTTACAGTGTAGGAAGCAATTGGGGTGCACACACACATGCACACACACACACACACACACACACACACACACACACACACACACACACACACACACACACACACACACACACACACACACACACACACACACACACACACACACACACACACACACACACACACACAAACACACACACACATACACATACACACCCAAAAACACATATACACGCCCACACACACACACACACACACACACACACACACACACACACACACACTCATCTCATCTTGAATGAAACGAAGACACAGATCATGCCGATATTGCCAGTACGATCCCAAACATTTGACTTGCAAGTGCAATGTAATGGACTGCCTCTGCCAACTGTTCGCTCTGCGAAATATATAGGTCTCCACTTTGATGCGGACATGAGCTGGAACACCATGGTCGACCACGTCGCAAGGGGCGTCGCATCAAAAGTTGGCGTGCTCAGACGATACGCTACATTCCTGCCTTTTCAATGTCGCATAGCCTATTTCGTTCTTTCATTTTATCACACTTTATGTATGCTGCTTCTGCTTACTTACCATTTCTCACGGCGTACCAAAGTCGACGGCTTAATGGGCTCTTCAAGCGTGCTGTACGCACAGTCTGCAGGGTACCTCCGGGGACACCCACAAGCAATATTCTTACACTCATGAACATCCAAACATTGACCACATACGCCAACATGCACCTTCTGGTTTTTATCTGGCGTTGTCTCCATGACTCCTCTAACATAAGTATGTTATTCGCTAACTTTTTCAGCCGCAGTAATTCCACTCAAACTCGTGGTGGGCACAGCAATTTACTGATTGTCCCAGCAAGCCCAACTGCATACCTTGCCAACCGTGTTACCTATGCTGGGGCCATCTTATGGAACCAGCTCCACGCTGCGGTCAGGCAAGAAAGAAAACGCAATCACTTTAAGTCAATGGCTCTTGCCTTTTTGCTTACCAGATAAGTAAGCCTCTTTAAATGCTGTATGCACTACTCTTTCCGTTATTTTCTTCCTATGCAAGTCGCAACTCCTGTTTTGAGTTGTTTTTCTTCTCTCTTTTTCTTTCCCTACCAGTTGCTGTTACACTCAATGATCCTTATGCACAGATATACAGCATTCCTTCACTAGTGGGACCATTGTTATTAGGCTAGGGCCTGTTTTGGACTTCCCACTCTAAATAAAGAATACAAACAAAACAAACAAACAAACACACACAAACACACACACACACATGCACGCACGAGCGCATGCACACACATGCATAAACACACACACACACACACACACACACACACACACACACACACACACACACACACACACACACACACACACACACACACACACACACACACACACACACACACACATGCACGCACGAGCGCATGCACACACATGCATAAACACACACACACACACACACACACACACACACACACACACACACACACACACACACGCAGACATACAACCACCCACACACGTACGCATGCACATACACACACCCATACACACATACTCACCTCTGTAGATGCTCAGATAACTCTCTCCGAAAGGCTCACACAAATGATGCTTGACAAGGTGCCTTCCTTTACTATGCAGGACATAGTAGTAAATGTGTAGATCACAGTTCAAAGTGAGGTTACCGCTACCAACGACTGTTAGAAATACAAAGGTCAGTTTAGTTCAGTTTTGTTTATTTACGGATTCTCCAGAGGTAAATGGATACCTATCATGGGAGTTTCACCAAACCAATAAAGAATGAAACTAAAATTATGTATGGAGTGGAAAAAACTCAAAACCTGAGATTTTTTCAAGTATCAGTATCGGCCAATAGAGAGGTTCTGCAAACGAAAATGTGTACAAACTGTCGCTCTACGTCACGAAGTGAGAAACTTCGCTCGAACTTTCGCAATTTTGGACGCGAAACTTGCAGGGAACGTGAAATGAACTTTCGTAGGAAGTTTCGTGAGATTGGGTCATTGCGTACATGCAATTGGCGCGTGCAAACTACGAAAATGTGCACAACACAAAGTTCGTGCGAAAGTTCGTACACATTTTCGCAAGGCCTGTTGCGAGACTTAGTTCGAATTTTCGTTGTGCAGAACCTCTCTATTAGAAAGTTTTGGTGCTCCCCCTTCAAATATTTGCCATACTTCATGCTAGAGTTTGGCCTCAGGTCGTTGAATCTTTCAGTAACCTTTTGGTCTTCTGCCCTGTTATCGCATGTTCTGGCTGCTGATGATCTTGTTGCAGTCATGGATAGTTGTTTCATAACTCCTTTCAAGGTGGTTTTCTTCTACTTCACTTTTGTTGTTGGCTCAGTATCCGAGTTAAGCTTCAAAGTGTGATAGCATTATCGTCTTCGAGGAACATGTATCAAAATCGAACTCTGAGAAAAGGGGCTGGTCCAAATATGGAGGTCCTTGCTTGCCACCGATTGACTTGTAACTTGACTGACTCATGATTGCATCTAGGGTGCACAAGATTCCCGTCGAACCCGTTGAAACAAATTATTGATCTGTGATGGATTCCCTAATTTGGCGAGTTGTCTCCTATAAATATTAGGTGCCTCCTCCCATACAATCTTATCTATAACACTTAACGCTACCAACCTCACTGTGGCCTCAAGGCATCGCCACCTTGGCCTCCTCATACAGCAGAATCTATGCTGGAACTCGCATGTTGACTACATCATCACTAAAGCGACCAGGAAGATGTTCCTTCTCCTGCGACTACGCAATTCCTTAAACACTTCTGCTCTCTCCTCCATCTGTCTAACCTACATCCGCCCTATTCTTGAGTATGCTTGCACTGTCCTCTCACCCCTCCCCGCAACCCTGAACGACCGGCTTGAGCGCATCCAACGGCGCGCTGCTCGCCTCTGTTTGCATCTCCCCCTCTTTGAACACAGAACCCACTCCGTGCTGCTGCACCGACTCAAATGGCCATCACTCAGCAGCCGCCGTACCCTCTCCCATATCCTTCTTGCACACAGCCTGCAGCATAGATATGCACCACCACACCTTCTTGCAATTCACCTACCCCGAATACAACCCATTCGCACGCTCAGGTTCCCCCGAACCTTTGAGCTACCCACAACACGTACAAACCGGCTAAGAGACTCCCCCATCTATGCTTCTCTTGATCTCTTTAATAGCATCCCACCCAGCATCCGGCAAATCAACCCCAGACGAGATTTCAAAGCAAACATCCTACCACTTGTCATCTCTTCCGTATGTACTTGCTCACATTGCTCAGCACATCTATAGCTCCATTGCGCCCAGCCTACGTGATTAACTCCCAATTAGTATTGCCATCGCTACTGCCTCAGCAAGCAGCTAAACTTTGATCTCTCTGTATCTGATCCCCGTGCCTGTAATTATTTTTCTCTTATTGGCCACAGGCCATCGTGAGAATAAAAGAATTCAAACCTTGCCTGCAATTATTTTTCTCTTATTGGCCACAGGCCATCGTGAGAATAAAAGAATTCAAACCTTTCCTAAGCTGGCCGCCCTGCATGCACCCGTAATACATCATACTCACCTTTCGTTCCGTTGGCCTGGGTAGCTCCTTGCGCGCCCATGTTTGCCATAGCTACCCAGGCCCTTTATATTGCGTTGTTTCTCAGTCGATATCTCTCTCCTCAATAATCTCGCTCTCTTCCATAATCTCTTTCTCACTCTTCAATGTAGTCGTTTCGTTCGTCTTGGTCTCTTGTCTCGTCGTCTATAATAAATGTCGTTCCCATCAACCTACCTGTTCCCGATTCCAGTCACTTGTGTTAGTGAGTAAGAAACCTCTCGAGTTCATACTCAACATAAACATAATATTATTGTGATTGTTTACTCAGTCCCTTGTTGTTTTACTCTCTCTCTCTCTCTCTCTCTCTCTCTCTCTCTCTCTCTCTCTCTCTCTCTCTCTCTCTCTCTCTCTCTCTCTCTCTCTCTCTCTTTCTCTTTCTCTCTCTGTCCTCTCATTTCTAGTTGTCAAAAACTATTGTACTGTGCCAACTGTGGCCCATGGCCGTGGTGACAAGAGAGTTCTGTCATACCTTCAACAAGTGAATTACACATGTGACATTGGTTATAGTATAAATGGATCTGAAGCAGCAACTTGCAGTGCTACTGGAAATTTGACGGAGCTGAAACCCGTCTGTAACAGTGAGTTGGAAGATCTGTGATACAAGCATCTCTAAGACAATATCATCCAATTTTCATATCCGTTTTTCACTGAGCTACAGAAAATGTTCAATATCAGACAAAGAGCCTAGAGCATGCGGGTGGTTTTCACTTCATTTTTCCAAACTTCTTTTGTTCTTCTTCACATTGTTCTTTTGTACTTGTTCTGCTAGTTGTGAATTGCACAGTGCCAACACTCATGAATGGCAATGCTGACAAAACCTTGGTGTCCTATCTTCAGAGTGTGAATTACACGTGTAATACTGGTTATAGAATGAATGGATCTGCAACAGCAATGTGCAGTGCTGATGGAACTCTACAAATGCCTACTTGCAACAGTAAGTGCAAGAAAACATAAAGTATAATACTGTAGCAGTAGAACGTCAGTACCGTCGTGCAATGTTATCGCTTGAGCTGATTGTTTAGTAACTGGTGGTGTTAGTGGACATAATAGCAAAACTTGTAGTTCCTTGGTGTAACAGGTTTAATCAAACTTGAAAAGTAAGAGGCCTGGTTGAGCGTGCCTCGACCAGTTATATGCAAAATGTGATAGTATACATGTGGCAATGGCGCCAATGAAGGTGCTAATAGACAGGCGTAAGACGCATGAGGTGCGAGGGAGTGTAAAGTTGTAGAGAACAGGGGAAAACTGTTACATCATCCCCCTCCTATGGAGAGGAAGGAGCTTATAACCGAAATGCTCAAGTGGAATAGAGTACAATAAGCGCAAACACGTGCGAGACGAAAAAAGGCTTCACACTGAAGTAACACAATAAGACGACTGAAACTCCATGCAAATAAAGTGTAATAAGCTCAACAAATGTGTAAGGTGAAACTAGAAGTTCAACTGCAAAACTAGCGGGCAGAAGCCAAGGTTTTGTACTTCTGAAGTGGAACAATGTCATTACCAGATTCATCCAACAAATAATGTTCAGGCTCCCAAGTGGCATCAGAGTAGCCTTGCCACTTGACTAGGTACTGAAGCTGATTCTGCCGGCGGCGGTGACTGAGAATGTTCTCCACCACATAGCGGGCATGACCATCAAGGTCCGTGATAGGCGGAGGCGTAGGCTGTCTCCTATTAGGAATAGCGTTCTTCTCGTAGGCACGGAGTGCCGACACATTAAATACCGGGTGACAGCGGCTGGTATGAGGCAACTTGAGCTTGTAGGCATTCGGGCCGACCACATGGGTTATAGGAAAGGGGCCAAACCACTTGGGGCGTAATTTATGGGATGGTCGGTCCCGAGCTTCAGGAGTCAGGAGGAAATCCCGGTAGACCATTACCAAATCTCCCACCTTCAGCTTTCCCTCGACCCTTGTCGAATCTGCATAGAAGGCCTGACGAGCTTGAGCTGCCACTAGCGCATCTTGTGAGATCTTGACCGCGTCTTGTCTTGCTTGCAACCAATCAGCTGAATCTCTGCCTCCCTGAATAGGGTTGAGGAAGTCGGGTGGCGCTCTGGGATTTAGACCGTAATTTAAGAAGAACGGTGTGTTTCCTGTAGATGATTGAGTAGCGCTGTTGATAGAAAACTCACAGAGAGGTAGGAGCATATCCCAGTTATCTTGTTTATGATTTACAAAAGCCCTCAGCACATCCTCTACTATTCTGTTTACTCGTTCAGTTAGGCCATCTGTCTGAGGGTGATTGGCAGTACTAAATGCTAGTTTCGTTCCTAAGCGATCAAACAATTCCTGAAAAAATGCTGCCATAAATCTTGGATCACGATCACATACACATACAATACTAGAACTCAAACCATGAAGTCGAAATACATGTTGAATATACAGATCAGCACTTCCTTTAGCGTCAATAGTAGAGGAAGTAGGTGCTAAATGTACACACTTTGTCCAGCGGTCTACAAATACATATATAGCATCATGACCTGTATCGGTCCTAGGCAAACCCATGATAAAATCCATCGAGATATCCGCCCACGGCTGACTGGGCACTGGTAAATTCTGCAAGAGACCAGTTTTTAGCTGGCCGCCTTTAACTCGTTGGCAGACGTCACATGACTTGACAAACGCCTTTACATCCAGTCCCATTCTGGGCCAATAGAAATATCTAGCGAGTCTGAAATAGGTGCGATCTCGACCGGGATGCCCCGCAGTCACACAGTCATGGTATTCTTGAAGCAGGGCGAGTCGGAGTTTGCTACTCTTTGGAATGCATAACCTGTTCTGTGGTGAAGATCTGAGATAAAGATAACCGGGTGTTTCATTTAGAAGGTAACGGTCGTGCAGATTGTCATGGCTTGAATTTTTCAGTCTCCTGATAATGGGAGCAAGATCCTTGTCGCACTTGTAACCGCTGACAATTAACTGCGCTAAGTCTGGATTAATCTCTAGGGTATGCTCTATGGCATTCAACTGAATGTTAGGATAGGATGACCCGCCTATTTCAGAATCACTGAACAGATCTGGACGGCGTGAAAGCGGGTCGGCAATGTTTTTCTTTCCTGGTTTGTGAAAGACCGTAAAGTCATAGTCAGCTAAAAACTCTACCCATCTTGCCTCACGCTTGGTGAGAGTCGGTTTGGTTCGTAAATAGACAACACCCATATTATCAGTCATCAGGTCAAAGTGGCGGAATAGATAGATTCTCCAGCACTTTAATGCAAATACCACAGCCAACGTTTCCCTCTCGGCCGCAGTATAGTTGCGTTCTGCAGCTGACAGTTTCCGACTACAATAGGCTACGGGATGCAAATCCATATCTTCTCCCTGCTGCAGGAGCACACCCGCCACGGCAAAGTCACTTGCGTCAGTTTCTACCGTGAAGCTTTTCTCAACATCGGCCAGTTGCAACACTGGCGCCTCGAGTAATGCTGATTTTAGAGACTCGAATGCCTTCTGTCTAGCAGCGCTCCATTCAAAGCGTGAATTTTTTCCGGTGATTTCTTCTAATGGACGAGAGATGGTCGAGTGTCGATCTATGAACCTTCGGAAATAGTTTGCAAAGCCAAGAAACTTCCTAACATCAGTTACTGACGACAGAGTTGGCCATGTTTCCACAGCACTTATCTTCTTGGGATCAGGGGAAATTGATGTGCCGTTGATTTTATGCCCCAAGAAGAGAACTTCTCTCACGCCGAATTCGCATTTAGACTGTTTGCAATACAGCTCACTATTTCTAAGTGTTTCTAGAACTGTTTGAAGATGATGCTGATGATCTTCCCAGGTCTTGCTGAAAACTAGAATGTCATCCAAGAATACTACAACGAATTTTCGGAGATGCGGTTGCAGAATAGAGTTCATGAGTGACTGAAAGGTGGCCGGGGCATTAGTCAGCCCGAATCCCATGACTCTAAATTGGAAGTGGCCGAACGGCGTATTAATGGCCGTCTTAGAAACATCCGAGTCTTGAATTCTGATTTGATTGTACCCCGACCGCAAGTCCAACTTGGAGAAATATGCACTGCCCTGGATCGTGTCGAATAAGTCATCAATATTAGGAAGACAAGCTTTGTTTTTGATCGTAATTCTATTCAATTCTCGCCAATCGCACACCATTCTCAGAGTACCATCCGACTTTTTCACAAAAAACACAGGTGCACCGTATGGCGACTTACTTGGCTCAATGAATCCCTTCTCAAGTAATTCTGACAGCTGTGACTGGAGCTCGTCCATCTCTGGTTTCGGCAGGCGGTAGGCGGGTCGAGACGGTGGTCTGGCTCCATCTTCTATCTGGATTTCATGGTCGACTGGTCTCTTCGGTGGAAGCTCATTCGGCAGCTCGTCTGGAAATAAATCCTGGTACCTCTTGAGCAGGTTCTGGATGTCTTGTTGCTCTGATTCCTGGAGTTGTGGCCCGGAACGATTCTCCTCGTTTGCAGCAGTGACCCATGCAAGAAACCCCTCGGCTCCACTCCTCAGGGCATGACGAGCTTGTCGGCCACTGATAAACATGCTTTCCACAGATGGCCGGTCGGCTGTCGGCGGGTTAGCTGAAGGCAATTTGGCAACAAAGGGCTCACCGTCCAACTGAACTTCGTTCGTACGGAAGTTGATGCTGGGGTTGTTCCTTGTAAGCCACGGCTTGCCAAGAATAGCGTCGTAGCGAGTCAGGGGATACACAGTAAAGTGCTGTTCCTCACTGAAGCCCCCGACTGTCACCCTTAGCGTGCGTGTGGAAATCTGCGGGACCTCGCTGGTCGAGCCGTCCGCCAATGTTACGCTCAGCACTGCTGAGCTTGCATCCGTGTCAAGATGATGCTTTCGAACAAAACTGTCTGCAATGAAGTCATGCGTCGAACCGGAATCTATCAGCATCACTGCACGGCGACCGCCGATCTTTCCCTGTATGCGCAGTAGGTCGTGTTCAGGTTCATTGCCGACGCTGACGTTGCTG
>NC_088651.1:17676287-17681287 GCF_964019385.1 Sycon ciliatum | reverse complement strand
TCAATGTCAGACAAAGAGCCTAGAGCATGCGGATAGTTTTCACTTCATTTTTCCAAACTTCTTTTGCTCTTCTTCACATTGTTCTTTTGTTCTTGTTCTGCTAGTTGTGAATTGCACAGTGCCAACACTCATGAATGGCAATGCAGACAAGACAATGGTGTCCTATCTTCAGAGTGTGAATTACACGTGTAATACTGGTTATAGAATGAATGGATCTGCAACAGCAATGTGCAGTGCTGATGGAACTCTACAAATGCCTACTTGTAACAGTAAGTGCAAGAAAACATAAAGTATAATACTGTAGCAGTAGAACGTCAGTACCGTCGTGCAATGTTATCGCTTGAGCTGATTGTTTAGTAACTGGTGGTGTTAGTGGACATAATAGCAAATCTTGTAGTTCTTTTTGCTTTTCTATAAATTAGTCCTTGGCTCTCCATCCGCATCTATAATACTGTAATTGCGCATGGCGATTGAATTATTTATTCTGGTTCCCGTTTTAAATTTTACAAGCCACTATATATTTTTGGTAACTCGGCGACTGATAGTTGACATTGGTTGAAGCAAAACACACACAAACACAGATTCACACACACACACGCGCGCGCACACACACACACACACACACACACACACACACACACACACACACACACACACACACACACACACCTTTGGACCCTTGGATGCCCATTGCTTCATGCGATGATAGCATTAGGAGTTGCAGTATTCCTGGTTCGAGTTAGATCGTTGGGCCGGCGGAAGACCCTGCCACAGCCGCAAACGAACACTCTAGGCTTTGGCACAGCCGGCCGGGGATGATTGCACATGAGGCGCCATTCTCGTCTACACACGCACACACACATGCACACACACGCGCACATGCACGCACACACACACACACACACACAAACACACACACACACACACACACACACACACACACGCGCGCGCGCACACACTTACACTGACATTCATAATGGCTGACTTGACACTTGACTGACTCACGACTGCATGTAGAGCGCATACGATGCCAATCGAACCTGTTGAATCCTTGCTTAATCTGGCGAGCTGCTTCTTCTAGCGTTCTTCTGCTTGTTTTCTCTGTTCCCTGCCTTTTCATTGTCATCTCATTCTAGTTGTCAATTGTACTGTGCCAACTGTCACCCATGGCCGTGGTCACACGAGAGTTCTGTCATACCTTCAACAAGTGAATTACACATGTGACACTGGTTATAGTATAAATGGATCTGAAGCAGCAACTTGCAGTGCTACTGGAACTTTGACGGAGCTGAAACCCGTCTGTAACAGTGAGTTGGAAGATCTGTTATACAGGCATCTCTAAGACTATATCATCCAATTTTCAAAACCGTTTATCACCGAGCTACAGATAATGTTCAATGTCAGACAAAGAGCCTAGAGCATGCGGGTAGTTTTCAGTTCTTTTTTCCAAACTTCTTTTGCTCTTCTTCACATTGTTCTTTTGTTCTTGTTCTGCTAGTTGTGAATTGCACAGTGCCAACACTCATGAATGGCAATGCAGACAAGACAATGGTGTCCTATCTTCAGAGTGTGAATTACACGTGTAATACTGGTTATAGAATGAATGGATCTGCAACATCAACTTGCAGTGTTGATGGAACTCTACAAATGCCTACTTGTAACAGTAAGCGCAAGAAAACATCAAGTTTAATTCCGTAGCAGTAGGACGTCAGTACCGTCGTGCAATGTTATCGCTTGAGCTGATTGTTTAGTAACTGGTAGTGTTAGTGGACATAATAGCAAATCTTGTAGTTCCTTGGTCCTTTTCTTTTCTATAAATTAGTCCTTGGCTCTCCATCCGCATCTATTATATTGTAATTGCTCATGGCGATTGAATTTTTCTTTCTGGTTCCCGTTAAATTTTACAAGCCACTATATATTTTTGGTAACTCGGCGACTGATAGTTGACATTGGTTGAAGCAAAACACACACAAACACAGATTCACACACACACACACACGCACACACACACACACACACACGCGCACGCACGCGCGCGGACACACACACACACACCTTAGACCTTAGACATGCCCATCGCGGGAGCGATGATAGCGAACAGCTATGTTAGACATAGCAACTTGTGCTGGGATTACACAATTCAACAGCTTGCAAGGCTGATGAATTGACCGCCACTATTTTTAGCCTGGTATCCACCACACAGCTGTTGAAGTGACTTTTTCTGGCCAGTGAATCCCTATTTTTCATTTTTCCATTTTTTCTTTTTCTACACACACACCACACCACATACTCCGGCATACACTGGCTGTTGGTAACCACCCAGGAGAATGAAAGAAAAGTCAGGAAGAGTCTGAGAAAGAGAAGAAAGACGTGTGTGACCATAATCGTCGGGAATCGAACCCGCAACCTATCGATTGGAAATCGCTGCACATACCACTGCACCATATGGGACACACACACACACAGGCACACACACACACACAGAGGCACACACACAGAGGCACACACACAGAGGCACACAGACGCGCGCACACGCGCACGAACACACACACACACACACCTTTGGATGCCCATTGCTCCATGCAATGATAGCATTAGGAGTTGCAGTATTCCTGTCGCGAGTTAGATTGTTGGGCCGACGGAAGACCCTGCCACAGCCGCAAATGAACACTCTAGACTTTGGCACAGCCGGTGTAAACGCGAAAACGGTTCCTCCGCGAAAATGGTTCCAGGCATACACCGGTTTCCCCCTGGAATCCACAGCCCACTAATTTCTGATGTATGACTAGCCGGGCTAGCCCCGAAAACGGTTTCAGGGATTAATTTTCTGGTGTAGGACCATTCGCGAAAACGGTTCCAGGCAACTGCGACCACTGCACTGTCTACCACACTGGTCTACTGTGGAACCGTTTTCGCGGACTGCAGCAACTGGGATCATCCGCGGAAACGGTTCCAGGCTCCAGTCTGTACATCCTTGACTGCACCAGTACTGAGAAACTATTCGAAGACTTTTGTGACTGTTGCTTTCCATTGCCTTTGTAGAGAATCACTCGCGATGGCCGAGGTATTTATGAGAGTTTGTGACTGTTGCTTTCCATTGCCTTTGTAGAGAATCACTCGCGATGGCCGAGATAATTAATAAATGAGAGTTTGTGAGAATTCTTATTTTATGGCTTTCCTCTCAGACCTTACAATTTTTCAGTAGCTGTACTGCTGGCACTTGGCTTGGAGACATTTAGCAGGATTTGTGAGAACCTATACAGCTGGTACTTCAGTACATGGCTACCTGAACATTGATGGACATCTCGATTTGGTTTGTAGATGCAAATCATCGACAGCGTTCGTATCGCTTATACAATAGAGAGTCAATACAGATGGCCGAGACATTTAGCATAATTTGTGAGATATTAACCTGCACAGCTAGTACTTCAGTACATGACTAGCTGAAGTATGGAGATCTGGATTTGATTTCTGGATGTGAATCACCGTCAGCACTTATCAAGCCATCCATGCAGTACACCTACGTGAAGAACTCCTCAAGTCATGTATGTTGTACGCCTGCGTGAAGAACTTAGTGGAGCTAGTGGAGCTGCACCATATTCTAACATCTTGGCTGTGTCTGTGTCTGGCCAGAAAGCTAGAGATTGCCTGGGACCCGCTCCCTCTACAAGAGGTCAGAGCTGGTGTCCAAGTGTCGTCATGAGAACAAGTTCTACCTTCGTAACTTTGTCGGCAACACATGCATAGCTTTGTAATCACGCTACCTGCTTTGTGTGTGGGTGAGGGTGTGTGTCTGCGGCTGTGACTTTCGCTGTCCGAATGACTTATCCCGACACAAGAATTACTGTGTGGAGAGGAGTATGTGGGAGAGACAGAGTGTGACAGAGAGACAGAGTGTGTCAGGGAGCGAATCCAGGAACATTACCGAGAAGCGAGAGCCTGTGCACCGCAGAAGCCCTGGGGAGAGCACTGCGCATTGCACCAACCACTACAACATCCATCCACAGCGCCATTCATTCCCTTCACATCACCATCCATACTCTGAAAAATTGGATGATGATCATTGTTTCTGTTGCCACTGTCCTGTCCTGTTGTCATGTGTGCTTGTTCACGCCATTGTTATATACCGGTAGTTCAGCACAATGTTGTAGTGTAAGTGCAGTTTGGCGACGGAATCTCATCTCCTTTTCTTTTGTCATAGTACCACTATTCACACCTTGTTTTCAGGCACATTGGTATTTTGTGTGTCTTTAGTTACACGTGTTTGGGTGTGATTTGGAGTGTGAGCTTGTGTGAGTGAGTGTTGGTGCGAGTGTGAGTGGGTGTTTCAGTGTTTTGGCATGTGCATGGGTATGTGTGTGTGCCTGTGCCGAAAGGATGGTGCAATTTTATCACGTATGGTGTAGTTTCGTTCCACTTTGTGTTGCCTGTTTATAGGTCCACCTCACTTGTTTTTCTCCTCAATCCTGATGATGGCTCCTGGCCGAAAATTTGATTGAGAATTATTGTAATTGTAATGCTTAGTAATAGCTACTACAGTAGTAGTTGTTATTAGCTCTATACAATGTGATGAATCTGGAAAGGCGATTGTCTTCCATTGATTATTGGGCTAATGTGAACGTACATGTATACCACCCAATGAACACCCAACCGGGGATGTTCACACCCACTGGGTTATGGACACGTGCATACTTTAGTGTCTTGTATTTAAAAAGCCTGTCTTGTATAGTCAATAGAAGCCTGGTTTCCATGCTGACATACAAATAAATACCTGGTTGAAGTATAAGCCTGATACACAATACAGGACATTACGGTACATGCATACACCCTTCTGTAAAATGTACATGCATCCACACCAGATATACATGACTATGCATGTCACAACGCCATTCAAACGTATAGAAGGAGAAAACCGTACTTTACCAATAAAGAAAGACACCAGTTTAAACAAAGAATAAGAATATTATAGTCGTGGATAGTTGCTGCATAACTCGTTCTCA
>NC_088651.1:17644873-17676087 GCF_964019385.1 Sycon ciliatum | reverse complement strand
GATATACGGCCTGGTAGCTAATGCAATTATGGGCGCGCAAGTAGCTACCCAAACCAACGGAGCGAAAGGAGATACGAGGTGAGTACGAGAGTGCATGCAAGCCAGCTTGGACAAGGTTGTACTTGTAGAAGGTATGGGAGTGGGTACCTAACAATGTGAATATTGCGATGTGAGCCTTGGTGGAAGGCAGTTCCACAACTGATCAATTTTATGCAGACAGCGAGTAGAATGTATGATCATTTCTTTCGGTTTTTGTTTTGCTGACTTTCCCAGTACAGTTTACACGATCCAATGTAACTATTAATAACCAAATCTCTCAGTCTCTGCAAGAAGCTAGTCAGCTGGATGCCATAGTTTATCTCTGCACACGGGTAAGAACACTTGCAATTTTAATAACCGAATCAATTTCTTCAGGCGCTGAGGAACATCACCCAGAACCACTGGGCATGGATTTACTTCAGCGACCATAGCCTGGTCTAGGTGTTATCAGGGTTTTAGCAAAAGAAAGGAGGGGGTAGGGGGGGGGGGGGCAGGGAGGCGCAGCATCCCCCCCCCCCAATCTGTTTGCCCCCCCCTTGAAAAAATGCCGCCCCTGCTCATTTTTCCAATTTTTGTGTTTTCATGCAATTCAACGAAAAGGCAGTCGAACTTCACTATTAGATGGTCCATAAAGGCACATTTGTCTGGAGTGAAGTCGGGGATTCGCCCCATACGTTGCATTTAGCACGACAAGATAATATTGGAAAGTGGACGAATAGGATACGGGGTAACTGTTTCCCATGCCCGCCCCCTATTATTTTGATGTGGTTAGCACCATATCCCTCACATACTCATACTCAGCCCAAGGCAACAAGGATTTTTTTGGGAGATAGTGTTCTGCTTCGAGTAACTGGTCTTGTAATGCAAAAGCTTGAAGAGCTGGAAAGCAATGCCAGGCAACTGGCAGCAACTGGCTCGCGAGGAGCCGCAATAAACCCACATTGTGCCACAATAGGGTTGCAAGGCAAAGCCAATGCAATTGACAACAAGTGGCTCGTGAAGAGCCGCAACTAGCAAAGCAAATGACCAGTTAGGAGCGATAGAGCTAAATGTTCCCTTGTACCATTAGCAAGATGATAAGATGGGGGGGATGGAGGGTGAAAATTTGATGCTGGCACAAGCTAAAAGTCACCACTTATTAGACTTTGAAGTGAAGCCAACAGCAAGAAAGAAAGAGAAAGTTCAAAAGAAGCAGTTGTGTGACGTCAGGCTAAGCGTGCCCAAATCCATGCGCTAGCATTGTGAGTGCAGTGGGCAATGCACTGATGCAGTGGTGCATGGCAGATGCAAACATGGCAGTGTGATCGGTGGATGCTAACACACAGTAGGGACCTTTCACACCACGTGTATGGATACGAAACGTATGCTAAATCCTCACCTGGGTTCGAGGATTCGTCCGAGTCCCTGCGGAGAACTCGTTTTCACGAATGGAAGCCTCTTCATTTGTGACGCGCTCCGAATCCGTCAGGTACCCATTTATTTGGATAAGTACACATGTTTTGCCAGGTACACATTTTTCCCTTGATTCCATGATCCATGCACGTGTGCGTGTAAAAACCCGTACGCCAAGCTACCGGCCGTATTCGTAGTTGCCATGCACATTTGCATGACGACTTGCGAAACCTGAATCTATTTTCAACGCAAACAATTACGAGCCGAATCAAAATTTCGTTTTGCATTCAATTCGTAGCAAATGCGAAGGGTCCCTACTAACTACATTACTGCGACACTAAAACCCTAATTATGTTTAGCTATTATCGCATCAGCATGGGGTTAATTTCCTTTGTTTTTTCCTAATCCCTTGAATGACAATGGCTTCTGAAGAAAGTCAAAAGAATACAATCCGGTTACCTATAAGTTGACATGTGTGAATTCACTGTATTGCAATGACGGCATAGTTCATCTTGTTGATAGCCATCATTTAATCTGGCGATTCAATAGCACATTGCGTCATTTTTGCAAGATTTCTTTTGAGTATCTCCCTCCCCTTTCAAAGAGACACACGTGGCAAGTACGAGTATGTGTGTATGTGTGTGTGTGTGTGTGTGTGTGTGCATGTGTGCCTGTGTGCATATGTGCATGTGTGTATGTGTGTGTGAGTTTTTTTTTTTTTTTTTTTTTTTTTTTTTTTACTATTGACACAGCCCTACTGGAATACAGGTGGAGAACAAAAAGAAACGAGGAAAAGGACAAAACATAGGGGATGTAGGGACGATGTGCTGATGTGCTGGGAGCAACTCAACCGACCAGAGGTATCGGCGTCAGCGTTGCAACTAGGCATCGAAAAATGTGTGTTTGGGGGGGGGGGGTTGCACAAGAACAACTGCAAACAAACAGAAGCTAGAGAATACCACAAAATAATAACTTGGTGCGAAATAATGAGAAGAAAATAATGACGCCCAAAAGCGCTAAATACGAAATTAAGAAAAAGGGAAATAATAAACCACATAGCGCTAAAGCTGCACCAAATAATAATTTAAATTATAAACTAAACCGGGTGGAAAACCAAGAAATCATAACAAACAAGACAAACTAAATAATAAATTAATGATAAAAAAATTAAATAATAAAAGGTAAATGAAGCCCAATATCATCAGCAGAGCCGAACCAAGGAACATGACCCGTGCCACAGTCAAGAGTTCATCCGTAGAAGTCGGTAGCCATCAGCCAGTGTTGGTGCGTGATGTACTTATGGACATCTTCTTTGAACGTGTGGAGCTGCTTCAAGCTGAGTGGAGCCCTTACAATTTCGCTCGGCAAGCTGTTCCATACTGACACTACAGAAAACGGGAAGGAGCGAGAAGCATAGGCAGGTGCTCTCCTGTCCAGGACTTGCTGCAGCTGCACATGGTGCTGCTGGCCAGGAGGGGGTTGACTCCGGGAGCGCCGGGCTTCTACATGGTTGGCTGGAGGGGGGATCATGGCGGTGAGCTGGGGTGGTCCTGGGATGCACTGGAGCTTGTACAGGTATACCAGCCCAGATACAATCCGGCGATGGCACAGGCTTTGGAGAAGGGCATCAGGGCCAATAATGGCCATTGCACGTTTCTGTACACGGTCGAGTCGGGCGAGGTGGCTGGATGCAGCTCCCATCCACACAAGGGGAGCATACTCGAGGATGGGTCGCACAAATCCCTTGTACGCACAAAGCCAGCCATGGTAATCTAACACCCGGCAAGCCCGACGGAGAACACCCAGTCTCTGGCAGCCACGTGTCGCAATTGAGTGCAAGTGATCCCGGAATGACAGCTTGGCGTCAAATGTCACTCCAAGAAGCTTGATGGTGTTGGCTTCCGGAACCGCGATACCTCCAAACTTGATGTCAGGGACAGCAGGGTGTGTGGCTTTCGTAGTCATCAGCAGCTGTTGCGATTTAGAGGGCTCGAATCTGATGCGCCAGCGTTCTCCCCACTCTTCAAGACGCTTGAGGCTGGATTGCAAGGCGGCAGTCATGTCATGCATATTGTCCTGCGTGCGGATGAGGCTGTAGAGGGTTGTGTCGTCTGCAACGGAACTTAGTCGCGTCTCGGGAGACAGGCACTGATCCAGGTCAGACACATTCAAGAGGAAAAGTTTCGGGCCAAGGATACTGCCTTGGGGCACACCTGCTGTTATGGGCGCCGGAGAGGATGAGTCGCCGTGGACCAGGACTGATAGTTTGCGGTTCAGGAGGTAATCCTGCAGCCAGTGCAGCAGGCAGCCACCAATGCCAACGTTCTTGGCTTTGAAAATCAGTCCAGAGTGTGATACCCGATCAAATGCTCCTGCTATGTCCACCGCCACCATGTGAGCGTACCCTCCATCGCTAACAGTCTTGACCCACTCAGTGTGCAAAGCAGTGAGGATTTCGCACGTGCCTCTTCCTTGCCGAAAGCCATATTGACTGTCGGGCAGAATATTGAAACGCTCCAGATAATTCACGAGCTGCATGTTTACTATACTCTCCATTACTTTTGACAGGATGGATAGTAGTGAGACTGGCCGGTAATTCTTGGGATCCGAGCGGGGGCTCTTCTTGAATACTGGAACCACATGGGCCAGCTTCCATTTGGTAGGTTGAACACTGTGGCGAAAGCAGAGTGAGAACAGTTTGGTGACTGGTTCTGCAAGCTCACTGGAGCACTGAGCTAGGACTCTTGCTGGAATATTGTCAGGTCCTGTTGCCTTCGATGTATTCAGCTTGGCTAGACGGCGGCGTACATCAGCAAGCCGGAAATGGATGCGGTCAAAACCATGGCGGTCCAAATGCTGCATTTCTGGCAGATTGTCTGGAGAGATGCCATCATCTGCAAGGCTACACTTCTGGGAGTAGTACCTGGCGAGGCAATTGGCCTTGGCTTGGCGAGTTGGATACTCTGTGCCCTCGGTGTCCTTCAGCAGAGGTATCTCAGAGGCACGCTCCATCCCAGCAGCTCTCTTCATGTTAGACCACCATTGCTTGGCGTTAAGTGAGCCTGAGCTGAGCTTAGCTTTGACACGAGCATCATGTGATGATTGGGCGCGCAGCAAAATAGCAGCTGTTCGGGCCACTAGGTCGATGAATGAAGCTCGCAAATCTCCATCATCGGGCTGCTGACGTCACCGTTTCCATGCACGAGTCTTTGCTTGAACTACAGTGCTGCATTCAGGTGTCCACCAACAAGGGTCTGTCGTCCGTACTGTCAGGGTCTTAGATGGTATAAACGTGTCCATTCCATCCAGAATTACAGTTGTGAGTTGTTCGCATGCAAGTTCGGGGACATCGCAGACGACAGCAGCCCAGTCAAAGCTGCGGAAATGTGCCCTCAGCCTGCCCCAGTCTGCTTGGCCATAACGCCATGCTATCCTGCTTGTTGACCGCTCCAGTACAGGAGTGATTTCCTGAAAGTTGGACAATACTACACAGTGGTCAGAGCGCCCGATGGGAGATGATACTGCTGTGTGGACAGTGCCAGGAAAGTCGGACAAGACGAGATCCAATGTGTTTGGCCCACGGGTTGGCTGGGTCACGTGCTGGACAAGACAGTGTGTTGCACTGATTTCTTCTAAGAACACCCCTGCGATTGCCGTTCGAGAGCTGCCAAGCCAGGACGTGCTGTGAACATTAAAATCTCCAGCCAGAATCATGTGCTTACCATGCTGCCGCATGGCAACTTATCTATGTTTTGGTCTAAGTGCTCGAGTAGAGCCAGATCGTTGTCAGCGCAGGAACCAGGGCGATAGGCTGCACCTATGACAGTTTTGCTGTTGCACTGGCCAACGGTGAGCCAGGCTGTTTCGAATTCAGCAGACTGGTACTGATCCAGATGCTGGTACGCGATGCCGGCTTTGATCCAGACTCCAATGCCACCTCCGTGTTCTGTTCGGTCTCGGCGAATTGGGCCACAGTATCCCGGGATCATAGATGCAGTGTGAGAGCATTTATCCACTGTTAGTTTCGTCTCAGTCACTATGGCAACATCCGCTCCTGAGAGCAACAGGGTGTGCTGAAACTCTCCGAATTTGGACAGCAGCCCGCCTGCATTGGTCAGGAGGAGCTTCATGATTGCTGGCTGTCTGCATTCAGTTGTTGTTGCTCGGCAGACTCTTGCTGCTGGTGGTCTTCGTCCAGTTTCTTGAGCAGTGGGCTGCCGGAACCAGGTGAATCCCCATGCCGCCGCTTGCGGTCGGGAGGCAATGGTGTCAGGTCGGAGCTGTGAGTGGCCGAGTCCTTGCCTGACTTCTTCGACAGCACAGACTGTCCATTTCCCTTTCCTGGCACTGGCCCATGACGTTTTTCATGGAATGTCCACTCCCTCGCGTACAGTGGTCTAGGCCAAAAGTTTACAGAGGTGACTGTGGGGAGGACATCAGCATCAACAGTAACTCTTCCTGTCATCATTCCCTTCTTGTTTTCACGGACACTGCAATCATGAACTGCAACTGTCTGGTGTACTGCGGTAGAGCGTGTTGTGATGAACTCGCTTAGCCGTTGGTCATTGCACTGGGAACTAAGATTGCCAATAAAGACAACTACTCGCTTCTTGCGGTGAGGCTCTTGAGCCACCAACTGCCAAGAATCATCCTGGATGGCCTCCAAGTCCAATGCAGGGGTTGCGTTGGGCACAGGCTTGGCTGGCATGTGTCCAGATCGACATCCTCCATGCTGCTGGAAGTCATCTGCGTCCGAGCACTCCGTGCCTGAGGGCCCACTGTCCTCGATCACTTTTTCGAAAGTGCCCCTACGGGATACGGCCTCCACGTGCGCTCCAGTTGTTTCCTGATCCTGCAGATCCTGCTGCTGCTTGCTTGCATGGTTGCCTTTGCCTTTGGTACGAGTACGGCGTGTACGCTGGCTGTTGAGAGTATGGGTACTGCCGGGGAGCTCCGAGGAGGAATCCACGGCTGTAATGGCGGACTTCTTTTCAAGGGAGACACGAACCTCCGCCTTCAACTCCACGATTTGTGCAGAGAGCTCATCTAAGCGTCGTAGGAGGCACCTCTCCCGGTCTCTAGACTCGCTGACAAAAGTTGTCAAAGTCTGCAGCAAGCTAACCACATTTTGCTCAATACCAGGCAGAGAGCAGAGCAGTTTTGTCGGCTCGCCTGTCAGCTCGCCCATTTCAAATGTTTTTAGGACTACGACTACGTGCACCACACTACTACTGCTACCTATTACACTGGACCACTACAACCGCTGCTAAGACCCTACCGTTACCTCCAGACCGGCCTGATGCCGACTGGGCTATCCAAAAGGCGAAAATCTACGAGCTGAAAAAAAAAACGCTAACCTCACCATGAAAAAAAGACGGTCTGGAGCGGTGTGTGTGTGTGTGTGTGTGTGTGTGTGTGTGTGTGTGTGTGTGTGTGTGTGTGTGTGTGTGTGTGTGTGTGTGTGCAGTCTTTCTTCTCTTTCTCAGACTCCTGACTATTCTTTCATCCTCCTGGGTGCTTACCAACAGCCAGTGCATGCCGGAGTATGTGGTGTAATGTGTGTGCGGAAAAAAATGAAAAAAGACCAAAAAGTAGGGATTCACTGGACACAAAAAGCCACTTCATAGCTGTGTGGTGTAGACCAGGCTTAATAGTGGCGGTCAATTCTGCAGCCTTGCAAGTTTTTGAATAGTGCAATCCCAGCACAAGCTGCTATCGCTTCTGCCGTAGCATCGCTATCATCGCCTTCGGCGATGGGCGTCCAATGGTCCAATGGTGTGTGTGCATGTGTGTGCATGTGTGTGCATGTGTGTGTGTGTGTGTGCATGTGCATGTGTGTGCATGTATGTGTGCATGTGTGTGTGCTTGTGTGTATTTGTGCGGGTTGCTGCGTGCATGTGGGTGGCTTGTGCCCGTGTGCGTATAGGTGTACTCATCCATGTGTGATTTCTGGATTGCCTCAGGGTGTCTTCATCATTCTTTGTTCTTTCGTACTAAACGATTCCAGCATGACCACTTTGAACCATTCTACAGGTAGGTCCATATTGATTGTTTCGAGCCCGAAGCGCCGTGCGTGGTGATTTCAAATAAATAATAATTATTTAAATGTAAGTAGAAGAAGAAAACACATGGGAAAGAGTTATGAAGCAACTATCCACGAATGTAACTGACTGTGATGTATGCATGTATATTTCTTTTTAAGAAAGAGCTTGGCTGATGCGGTGCATTGGAACTCATGTGAAATCTACACCACGATTGTTTTCGTTAATAAATATTATTTCTTTTCTCTTCACTCTCTGCCTCGGTGCTTTTTGTTGCTCAATCGTCGTGAGTTCCATTTGGACCGTAGATGAGAATTATTGTTATTATTAGGCCATCCAGAATTAATTCGTTGTTTCGGGTCACCCGACCGACCGTCTTTTTTCATCCGACCGCAAACTGTTTTTTTTATAGTGCATGCAAATGTACAGACTAGACTATTTACACACGCGACCCTAATAATAGCAGTCCAGATATCGACCTCAGAAGCAGCCATGGCTAGCCAAATCATAAATGTCAGGATGCAGCGCTTGGTGACGACGTTGTCTTCTATCTCCGATCCGCAATCGGTCCTGAAACAGCATCAGCTCCGCCACCTTGTCGCTATTTACAGAAGTTTTCAATGTGAGAGCTGCTCGCCGGTTAGACTCGTTTGCCAGCGAGGCCAATATCTGGTCCTGGAGGGGACCTGGATCTGATGGGACAATGACTGCGCTGGATTGTTTCCACTACAGTCAAATTTGATCGACAGGCTAGATGGGCAAAAGCTATTCGATTTACATGTGCATGGACGTAACCAAAATAAAAATAAAATAAAATAAAAAATATACCCGACCGACCGACCCTGGTACGGGTGAGTGAAGTGACCCGAAACAACGAATTAATTCTAGGTGGCATTATTATTATTATTATTATTTGAAACTCGGATGTTGAGCCATAAATAAATGTAAAAGAGAAAAGGACGTATGGATACGAGTTTAGAGTAACTCTCCATCACTGTAACATGATACTATATACAGTCAGAAAGTGCAATAACTAGGCACAAAACTGACAGAGTACTGAGACATTCGACGTCCTGACACCTAACTTTAACACATCTCCGTAGCGCTAACTGACAGCCTTCCAACTTGGAAGGTTCAAGGTTATGGAAAGACCAAAGAGGGGAAGGCAAGCGCAACGAAAACGAGCAAAAGCTACAGTCCCAACGGAACAAAGAATGTCGATTGTTACTGGACGATGACGAGACCAGTACGATATTTGACAAAGCGGTCTAACTACAATTCGAATAGTTAGGTGTCAGGACGTCGAATGTCTCAGTACTCTGTCAGTTTTGTGCCTAGTTATTGCACTTTCTGACTGTATATAGTATCATGTTACAGTGATGGAGAGTTACTCTAAACTCGTATCCATATGTCCTTTTCTCTTTTACATTATTATTATTATTATTATTTGGAAAGGATTGGGAGAACTTCAAATTCAAAGGATCAGTCGGGGAAGTGAACTGCCTGAAAAGAGAAAAAAACGCCAGACCCACCAGGACTCGAACCTGGGACCCTGCTTGTTATAGCTCAGTGGTTAGAGCATTGCTCATGACAACCAGGGTCCCAGGTTCGAGTCCTGGTGGGTCTGGCGTTTTTTTCTCTTTTCAGGCAGTTCACTTCCCCAACTGATCCTTTGAATTATTATCATTATTATTATTATTATTATTATTATTGAGTTACGAAGTCTGAAGAAAACGTTGAACGGTCTCTGCTTGGATGACGACTACACCATAGCTCAGTGGTTAGAGCAGCGCTGGCTACAAGCGAAGGTCCCTGGTTCGAGTCCTGGTGGTGACAGTCAATTTTTTCTTCAGACTATTCCCGTTTGTCTCTTTCCCTCAAACCAGTTAATAATAATATTATTTGAAACTCGGGTATTGAGCCAATAATAAAAGTAGAAAGGAAAAGGACATATGGAATGTTTTGTGCCTAGTTGTTGCACTTTCTGACTGTATATAGTATCTAGTTACAGTGGTGGAGAGTTGCTCTTAACTCGATTCCATATGTCCTTTTCCTTTCTACTTTTAATAATATTATTATTAAGCTTCCGTGGAGATAAAAATGTAATCAACGCAATAAATAGAGTAAGCTGCGCACTCAGTACAAACACCATAAGCAAAACTTGTTTTCATGTATATAAATAAGCTTGTTCCTAAACGTTTTCGTCGCCATCTCATCAGAGGATTACTGGCAAATCAACAAAAGCTCTTAGCTCAATATATATACGCACAATGCAAGTAATAAATTAGACCCTAACTAGCGCGATAAAATGAGAGCTGAAAGAAACATTACACCATTCAACGATATCAGGTGACAACAGATGCGATAAATTCACCACTAGAAAGTTACCATGCAACCACAAACGAGAACTACTGATCTAAATTCACAAACAATTTCAACGTAAACAAATTCTTTTTCTGCCTACACAAAATCGGCTTGGTGGTAAAAATGTAAATAGACTCCAATACACGCAAATACCTTTGACTACGTGAACGAGACCAAACAGAAAAGCAATCATCAGCTTTTGTTGATTTGCCAGTAATCCTCTGATGAGATGGCGACGAAAACGTTTAGGAACAAGCTTCTTTATATACATGAAAACAAGTTTTGCTAATGGTGTTTGTACTGAGTGCGCGGCTTACTCTATTTATTGCGTTGAATATTATTATTATTATTATTATTATTATCGAACCTTCGACTCGGCAAACCTGCAAGAAAGCACCACTCCCTGCTCAATACACAGTGTTTCGGGGAATTCGCCCCTCATCAGTTGAGCTTGAGTAGGCTGAGGAAGATTGCAGGTTTGCCGAGTCGAAGGTTCGATGGATTTCTCGTGTGCTCTGGATGGCAGTCGTGAGTCAGTCAAGTGTCAAGTAAAGTCGGCGGAATAGCGCGAGCTCCGGTGTGGGGAGCGAACCCTTTTCTTACAAATCATCGCCGAAGTCGCAACCACTACTTCGTATTATTATTATTATTATTATTATAATTATCCATGGATGTAAGAAAATAATAAGATGTCAGTATGTGCAATACCAGGGCCCAAAAGCACAGGCTACTGAGGCATTCAACGACCTAAGACCTAGCTCTAACACATCTCCAGTGCGCAAACCACCAGCCTTCCAACTTGGAACGTTCAAGATTGGGTACGACCAACGAGGGGAAGGTGAGCGCAGCTGAAATGTGCACCAGCTAAGTCCCACGGCAACAAAGAATGCAGACTTTTACAGGACGATGACGAGACCAGTTAAAAATGATGATGTGATTGGTTTGCGCACTGGAGATGTGTAAGAGCTAGGTCTTTGGTCGCTGAATGTTGTTTGAATTCTTTTATTCTCACGATGGCCTGTGGCCAATAAGAGAAAAATAATTACAGGCACGGGGATCAGATACAGAGAGATCAAGGTTTAGCTGCTTGCTGAGGCAGTAGCGATGGCAATACTAATTGGGAGTTAATCACGTAGGCTGGGCGCAATAGAGCTATAAATGTGCTGAGCAATGTGAGCAAGTACATACGGAAGAGATGACAAGTGGTAGGATGTTTGCTTTGAAATCTCGTCTGGGGTTGATTTGCCGGATGCTGGGTGGGATGCTATTAAAGAGATCAAGAGAAGCATAGATGGGGGAGTCTCTTAGCCGGTTTGTACGTGTTGTGGGTAGCTCAAAGGTTCGGGGGAACCTGAGCGTGCGAATGGGTTGTATTCGGGGTAGGTGAATTGCAAGAAGGTGTGGTGGTGCATGTCTATGATGCAGGCTGTGTGCAAGAAGGATATGGGAGAGGGTACGGCGGCTGCTGAGTGATGGCCATTTGAGTCGGTGCAGCAGCACGGAGTGGGTTCTGTGTTCAAAGAGGGGGAGATGCAAACAGAGGCGAGCAGCGCGCCGTTGGATGCGCTCAAGCCGGTCGTTCAGGGTTGCGGGGAGGGGTGAGAGGACAGTGCAAGCATACTCAAGAATAGGGCGGATGTAGGTTAGATAGATGGAGGAGAGAGCAGAAGTGTTTAAGGAATTGCGTAGTCGCAGGAGAAGGAACATCTTCCTGGTCGCTTTAGTGATGATGTAGTCAACATGCGAGTTCCAGCATAGATTCTGCTGTATGAGGAGGCCAAGGTGGCGATGCCTTGAGGCCACAGTGAGGTTGGTATCGTTAAGTGTGATTGATGGTGGTCTGGGAGGTGGCCGGTTGGTGTGGTGAAAGTGGATGACAGTGGTCTTACTTTCGTTGACCAGGAGATGCCAATCCTTCAGCCACTGTGCCGCGGTTGTCACAGCTGACTGGAGGTGCTCTTCTGCGGCTAGAAAATTCTCGTGAGCGGCAATGATGGCAGTGTCGTCGGCAAACTGGCTGCACTCAGTGTTGTCATTTATGCAGGCGGTTGGCAGATCAACTGTGTAGGCCGTGAACAAAAGCGGCCCCAAGACAGAGCCTTGGGGGACCCCCGCTGGAATGTTTAGCCATGTTGATTTGCTGCTCTCCACTTGCACACGTTGTCGTCTATTGGTGAGATAGGAGGCAAGCCACTGGAGGCATTTGCCATCGAGTCCGAGGTGGGCCAATTTTGCAAGCAGTCCTTGGTGCCACACCCGGTCAAACGCCTTAGAGAGGTCGAAGAAGCAAGCAATTACTGTTTGCCCGGCGTCTCTTTTCTCGGTGATCTGATGGATTAACCGAGATAGCTGCTGTGTGGTGCCATCGTTTGGCCGAAAGCCTGATTGGCCGTTGGGGAGGTGAGGTTGGATGTGCTTTGAGATGCGGTCAGCAACTATCCTCTCTTGTACTTTCGACGTCACGCTGAGTAGCGATATCGGTCGATAGTTGGAGGGCTCGGTTTTGCTGCCCTTCTTGTGGATGGGGGTGACTGTTGCGTCCCTCCACTCTTGCGGGATAGTGCAACGTTCGAAGGAGATGTTAAAAAGGGTTGCTAGGGACGGCGCAAGTGAACTGGCTGCCTCTTTCAGTAGGCGGGTTGGTATGCCATCACAGCCCGGGCTCTTTGACGGGTCCAGGTTAGACAGTAACTTTGAGACCTCTTGGGCTGTTGTTTCAAGTGTAGTGAGGCCAGGTGTATTGGGTGTGGGGGAATGAATGGAGGGAAGTTCCTCGTGGCATCCTGTGACTGACTGTTGGCTCTGCGAGATGAAGAAAGCGTTCAGGGCGGTTGCTTTTTCAGCGGGGGTTGAGAGAGTCTGGCCCTGGGAGAGCATGTCTGGCAGAGTAGGTCGTTGTGAGGACTGGAGGCCTCGCATCAGTTTGTGTAGGTTTGGTGTGGAGTGGCTCGTCCCAGTGCCATTACTGACATATGTAGACTTAGCGATTCGGAGAAGGTGAGTAACTTTGTTGCGTTGGGTGGTGTATGCTGTCCAGTTGCAGGGCGTCCGGGTGCGCAAGTAGGCACGGTAGAGCCGGTGTTTTTCTCTGATGGCGTTAGTGAGCTCTGGGTTCAGCCATGGCTTTGCGGGGTGGCTAGTATGCCTCGGGGAGTGAGGTACTGCACAGTGTTTGCGGGCGCAAGTGAGGACTTTGTCCTTCCATGAGTGCCACAGGTTGTCTATGTTGGTAGTGTTCAGGGTGTCACCTTCCGGTAGCAGTTGTGTGCGTTCAATTTCGGCTTTCAGACTGCTGATGCTTGGGTTTGACCATTTCCAATGGGTGGTGTTATGGGTGGGAGGTGGTACGGCTCGAGGGGGTGCAGCGACTGGCTTGATTAAACCCCTGATGGATAGGTGGTCCGAGTTGCCGATCTGCGGGAGACTAGAGATAAGGACATAGTCGCTGTCTACATCCGTGACGACGAGATCTAGGCAGGATTTAGGGTGCCCATTCTGCACAAGAGTGGGGAATGTGACATGTTGGTGTAGAGAGTAAGTTTGGAACAGCACTGCTAGATCCTCGCCAACAGCATCTGTCGTGTCAGAGTGGCACCAAGCGGCGTTCTTTGCATTAAAATCACCGAGGATAATCTTTTGCGTTGTTGTTGGTATGGCTCGTATCAGTTCCTCAAGGTGCTGGCAGAATAGCCGATGGTCGCAACGGGGTGGTCGGTAGACGCATGTTGTGTTGATGGTGCTGTCGTTGGCTGACAGTTTCAGCGATAATAGGTCAAAGCTGTCTGGGGTTGTTGTAGGGACGAGTTCATGAGGTATAGTGTCGTTCACGTAGAGAATCACTCCTCCACCTTGGCGGTCTGGGCGGTCTGCACGATGTAGTGTGTATCCACTGAGGGCAAACAGGGAGTCTGGGTCGTGCTGGGTACACCATGTTTCAGAGACAGCAATGACATCATAAGGCGGCGTTGTTGACGATGCTATTGCTGACAGTTCGTCCATTTTGGGGTAGAGACTGCGAGCGTTGAAGGAGAAGAAAGAGATGCTATTTTGTTCATTTCCGTTTTTCATATTTTTTTTTTTTTTTTTTCACTGGTGGGACCTGGTGTTGATGATGATTCCAGTTCAGACGTGGTCCATGGTGACTCCTGTAGGACTCTGGTCAGCTAGCTTATTTTGTTTTTGTTTTTTAGAGGCATGTGGCTGTTGTGCGCCTGGGGGCGTCTGCTCTAGCTGGTGGCGTCTGCGTCTGCGACGTCCGGTGTAGAGTTTCCATTCTTCCTCCGCTGCATTGAGCTTCTGCAGGAGTTGTTCGGCGCGATTTCCATCTTCCTCAAATAGTTGTTGTTGTTGTTGTTGTTGTTGTTGTTATTTGAATTTGAATTCTTTATTCTTTATTTTATCAGGGGCAGTTCAACACTTTTGATGACCTGTTGCCACCGCCAGCTCCGCACACACTGGAGACGCCCGTTTCCACCGAAGAAGTAGAGGCGGCTTTGAGGCGACTGCGAAATCAGAAAGCATGTGGGCCGGATGGTGTATGCGCAGAACTCCTCAATACGGTGCTGAGTACATCTCCCCGATCATCACCACCATGATCAACAACAGCATCACCAGGGGCGACCACCTGTGTAGTGTTATTGGTCCAGGCATATTGATACCGTTACCAAAACCTAACAAGGCGCGGGGACCAGTTGCAAACCTGAGACCGATTGTATTGCTGAACACCCTGCGCAAGGTCATTTCACTCGTTGTGGTCAAACGTATCACACCACGTGTGTCGCATTATCATGGATCAACTTCGTCTGGTTTCAGGCCTGGCCGTGGCACTGCCGATGTGGTGTGGACACAGCGCTGGATTTCGGCTAAGGCCACCCACTTCGTGTGGGATTGCCACGTCCTTGGCCTCGACATGTCGAAAGCATTCGACACCATTAGCCGCACAAAGCTCCTTGCTGTTATGTCAGAGATTACCGGACCTGACGAGGCTTGCCTGAGTCACCATTTGCTGTATGGTACAACACTCTCTGTGAAAGAGGGTGCCACTTCAGCGGAGGCATTTGTTAGCACGCTAGGTACACCACAGGGTGATGGGCTGAGCCCGGTTCTGTTTGTTTCCTACCTGGAAGCAGCACTGAGGGAGACTCGAACCAAACTACCACCACGGCCAGACACTGATGCAGCAATACCACAGGAAACAGGATATGCCGATGACATTTCCTTTTATTCGACTGAGCGACAATGGATTGCCAACTCCCTACCCGTGATAGCTGACGGCCTGGGTGACTGGTCACTCAACGTTAACAGCAGCAAAAAAGAGTGGCTTCACATCTCTGCCTCCACCACCGAATGGCGAAGATCGAAGCAACTTGGCTCTCTCTTGGGGGAAGAGGAGGACTTGAGCCGACGAATGGACCAAGCATCAACATCATATGGCCGTATGTATTCGCTCTGGATACGACGTCAACTTGTATCCGAGTAAACCAGGCTTCGTCTCTACAATGCCATTGTCCTACCAACACTGTTATACAACTGCGAAACCTGGGGACTGACAGAGGCTGCACTGGAGAGGCTGAACGCCTTCCATAGACGTCAACTACGGAACTTGTTCGGAATTAGGTATCCTGCCATCATCTCCAACAAAGACCTATATTCCAGAGCACACACACAGCCACTTTCGCACACCATTGCTGTCCGCCGTTTCCGGATGTTGGGCCATGTTCTGAGGATGCCCTCAGATGCCCCACCACAGCAGGCAGTGGACAACTACTTCTGTCGAGATGTCACCGGTGTGCCTGGACGCCCGAAATCGAACCTGGCCACGGCAGTCAAGGCAAGCACAGCTGCCAGAGACATGCCACTGAAGATCATGATTGATCTGAGTGGGCTCAGAATGCGCGCTTTGGACAAGCAATCATGGAGGGAACTCTCAGGCTGAGCTGGTTTTGCTCGCAGCTGCAACGCACGGGGTAGTGAACCCAGGACAGAAGCGGACCAGGCATCATGACTTTGCACATCTATCGTTATGCTGCTTCATTACGCGACCTGTTTTATTATTATGTTAGGTGCCTCCCTCACTCGTCAATAATCACCATGTAGTCGTTTCGTTCGTCTTGGTCTCTTGTCCCGTCTCTAATAAATGTCGTTCCACCAACCTACCTGTTCCCGTTGTAATGTCTGAATAATATGTCGTCAGTCGTCCTTTCTCGAACTCAACATTGGCGCCCGATTATTGAGCGACCCACGACCCTGAGATCATCCCATGCCCAGCCGTCCTCAACCGCCATTCGTCTCGTCTATGTCAACCTCGTCTCGTCCATGTCAGCCTCGTTTCTCCTACGCCAACCTCGTCTCGTCTCTATCTTGTCTCTCCTACGCCAACCTCGTGTCGTTCAAGCCATGCAGGTCAGCTACCTTTCTCTCTTTCTTTTTTTTGTATGCGTTCCTTCTTCGTCAAATTTATTTTTGTGAAGTTTTTTGTAGTGTGTGTGCGCGCGGGTGTCCGTGCAAAATACTAGTCATCAGAATACAATTCAAGTCCCTCGTCGAACTCCAATAGTTATTTTTTGTGCCATGTTTTGAAGGGGCGTTTGGGCGCGTTGTTATTGGCAATGTACACACTATAGTATGAGTAGTACAGGATCGTTGACGGTTGTAATGATCTGTAGTGCATTTTTTAGTACACACTTTTGTGAGGCCCGTGTGTTGTGTGTGTGTGTTTTCTTCTTCAGTCATTTTTTAAAATCTTTTTCTCTCTTTTTTTTCTCTCCGCGAGGACGCGGGATTTTTTTTCGTGGAGGGGTGGTATGTTAGGTGCCTCCTCCCGTACCTTATCTATCTGGCCTGCATGCACTTGCGTACTCACCTTTTGTCTCCTTTTGTTCCGTTGGCCTGGGTAGCTACTTGCGCGCCCATATTTGCCATAGCTACCCAGGTCCTCTATCTTGCCGTTCAGACTTGATCTCTCTCTCTCTCTTTTCTCTCTCTCTTTTCTCACTCTTCAATAATCTCAATGTAGTCGTTTCGTTTTAGCTTGGTCTCTTGTCTCGTCGTCTATAATAAATGTCGTTCCCCCAACCTACCTGTTCCCGTTGTAATGTCTGGATAATGTGTCGTCACTCGTCAGTCGTCCTGTTTCGAACTCAACAATTATCATTATTCTCACGATGGCACCATCGCCAATAAGAGATAAATTTATGAGAAGGTGAGATTGTTGTTGTTGCTGTTGTTGACTTTTATTTTACTTCACCAACTGCACAGGCATGATTGCCTTCTCCCCGTCCCATAGGCCCGGTTCTCATCGAAAGATGAAGGAAATGATATGATATTCACTGGTTTGGGGGAAAGACACAATTTGTTATGAGGAAATGTATAGAAATAAAGACATGCAAGCGGTATAATTATTAAAAAGTCTCAGTAGCCTGTCAGTTTTGTGCCCTGTTATCGCACATACTCGCCGCTTATCATCTTGTTACATTCGTGGATAGTTGCTTCATAACTCGTTCCCATCTGTTTTCTTCTTCGATTTTACATTTCCTACTGGCTCATTAAAAAAATTTAAAAAAATTCACGGTATCCCGTGAAACTCGGCTGGAAGCCGAGTTTTCCGCATCCGCCGTGGGAACACCCCACAAGTAGACCCAGAGGTCGCTTACCCGAGGTTTTGCCGCACTACAAAATTAATATCATGGTAGTAGTCGGTTCAATACATCACATAAAACAAATACACAATCCATGTACTTCGGGATATCGCAACCTGGTGTTCCCCTCTGGTTGTCCCGCCCTACCACATCTCAATTCCCATTTGCATTGAAAGTTCACTTTCATGGCCAATGCTAAGATGATTAACCTGAGAAATTCCTATGCTCACTGTTTTCTTCACTTCACTTATCCAGGTTTTCTATTTTTGTTCTTAGATCTTTTCTCCCTTTCCATCGTTATCATAACATTGGGCATGATTGCCCGTTTGACCTCTGACTGTTTTGACCTGACGAGACGACATGGTGCATTCAAACACCAGCATGACTAGTTTGCCAGCAACACTCCACAACAGGTTGCAGTTGTCTGCATTACATTCATTTGCCCTGCTCCTGCAGCATGCCATTTTTTTCACACTGAAGATGGGCCATGCCCGAAAATTTGGTGCATTCCATTTATATCTAATTTTTTTTTTTTTTTTGGAAGTGAAGTGAACTTATGCAGCGAAGAGACCGTAGGTGGAGAGTTTGAAGTGAGGTACCGTGTAACTTTTATAGTGTTATCAGTATTCAGGCTTCTGTAGAGGCATGATTAGTTTCAGGACCCCCAAAATGCCAAATCTCGACCATGGAAATCGAGATTTGTTCAAATTTTTTCGTAATTTGAAAACTGGTTGCCAATATCCTCAATCATATGACTCTAGTTGACATAGGAGTCCATTGCAATTTTCCCAATTTCTTCTTGCTTGTGCTGGTGTGAAGGTGTCCTTATTGGCTGCTTGCTTCTCTTCAGTCCTCTGTTGCTGATTGGATGCAAGGGTAAGATAATGTATATAATTATTGATAATGCTGAGAAAAAGGACAGACTTCAGGCTCATCAACATCAGCTTGAAAGCGGTTTCTCGTAAAAAAACTTAAATCCATTGTCCTTGTTCATTTGATTTTAGAGGAAGACGCCTGCTCCAATGGTTGGAGCTCGCGCTTCCTGCTGATTGACTGACACTTGACTGACTTACGACTGCAGTCTGGAGCACACGAGAAGAATACTGGGCCACTCACTCGGCAAACCTGCAAGAAAGCACCGTGCCAGAAACTAGTAGGACAAAAGGATTCTGCCTTTTGGTCAGGGGATTGAAGCCGTTGCTATGTGCGTGACCAAGAGTACATAACCAAGAGTGTGCAACTTGACGATCCCCCAGCCCACGGCGGATTTTTTTTATGACATCAGTCTTTGGCGGCTGTTTTGCTCGCTGATGCCATCATGCGTAGCCAGAGATCAAAGTACAACGAATTTGTACATCACAGCTAAGGTAGTCGAAGCAGAACTACGGACGATAGATCGATGTGTCTTGAACCTGACGGACTCTCAACGTATCTACAAAACAAGCGCGGGAAAACATACCCACTTCATCATACTTCTGCCAAAGAATGACGCAATAAAAAAAATCCGCCGTGGGTGAACCCATCTCAGCTCAAGATAGGAGTTGCACACTCTTGGTTATGTACTCTTGGCGTGACCTATAACTTAGCTCAGGGTATTCCCCTTGAAGGACACTTGACCTATCACATAGCTCAGGGTATTCCCCTTGAAGGACACTTACCGTATTTTCCAGAGTCGATGGCGCACCTAAATTTGTTTTGGTGGCGAGATGCAGACATTTACCTGGTTTATCACAGTTATTTTCACCATCACAGCATACCGTATTTTCCGGAGTATAGTGCGCACTTTAGATGTGCTATTTTAGGCCCTAAATCGCAGGTGCGCACTATGCTCCGAATGTGAAATGCATGTTCATCAATGAAGATTGAAGTGTGCACCCCCAATGAAGATTGGGGGTGCGCGTTATACAAAGGTGCGCACTATACTCCGAAAAATACGGTACCGTAAAAGCCCGTGTATAGGCCCCCGGGCGCATAGAATAGCAGCCTCGATTTCCTGGGCGTACACAAGGGTACGGGCGTTATTTTGGAACCGGGCGTATATTTGGAATAGGGATAGCAGTAAGTATTAGGTATCAGTACCTGTACATGTACTGGTGTTTCCGGCATACCTGGGCGTAAACATGGGCATGGGCGCTATTTTGAAACAAAAGTGTTGACTTCCCCTGACTGGGTGTGTACACGGAGGGTGGGCGTAATTTCGAGCGGGCGTAAACACGGGCTTTTACGGTTTGCTGCACTGACGTTTTTTTCGGTGACATGACTGCAACCATGTTCGATTGGAAATAAAGGAGGAGCGCTGCATCGCAGCCTTTTCAGACCAAGAACAGTGGACTCAGCATCCAAAAGACTACAACTTATGGGCCAATCGTGGTCATCCTTGCTTTTATAAGAACGGAATGGCGCTTTTAGTGACATTTTGAATACAAATCACCATCTAGTAGGGCGCAGTCACCCAGTTTCGGTGGAAGTGCGTGAGTTCAATTGGGATTCAAGTAGGAAGAGAGCGTCTCAGCTTTCACGCACCAAGACGATTCGACTCAGCACCCCGAAGACTACAACTGGTGAAATTTTGATTTTTGCCTTGACTTCCCCTTTCAAGTGCGACCGGCATACTCCAGGAAATATAGAATCTCGTGGTGACTTTAATATTGTGACAGTAGTGAATTCGAATGGAGACAGAGGAAATGTTCTGCTCTTCGCTGGATGTCGGGGTGACCACACTCTCTATAGTGTATTGTGCACTTTTACTTGCAAATAAGGTTCAAGGCAATTGACACCACCTTGACACATCAATAATCTTTGGCCTTTGTCCGCATGCTGCAATGTTCTTCTTCGGGAGGTGCAGAGACTGATTTCTCGCCGCTGTGCCATTCTCTGGCATACTGACCAATGTTGTTGTGTATGTTGGTTTAATGCAGGGTGTGCGGACACGGACCCGTGTTGCCTGAACAAGCGCATCGTGACACGCCGGGATCACGTCTGCCGCGCCGCCACCAGCGAATGCGATGTGCCAGAGTACTGCGACGGCGAGAATGCCACATGTCCAGAGGACCTGACCGCTCGCAATGGCTGGCCTTGCTCCAATAGTCAAGCATACTGCTGGAGTGGAGTTTGCCAATCATTATCGAGCCAGTGTCAGAGGGCCTGGAACGATTCAGCTCAAGGACAAGCTGCTCGGAATTGCTTCACAGTCATTAACACAGTTGGATTAGATACTGGCAACTGTGGTTTCAACTTGTCCACTTCCTCCTCCGCAGCAAACTATATGCCCTGTGCAGCAGTAGATGCCCTCTGTGGTACTTTGTTTTGCCGTCCAGGTCTGAAAACTGTCCCAGTCCTTAGTTATGTTAAATACAGAACCTATATAGTGCGAGGTGTTGACAAATGCAGAGGTTTCTTTGCATCTCCACCAAAAAGCCATGACGACCCATCGCTCGTGAATGACGGAACACTCTGTGATGCCAGCGGTGCTAATAAGGACCTCGTGTGCCACAAGCAACGCTGCACGGAGAAGTCTCGAGTCACCAGGCAGTGTTCGGCCGATTCTGATGGCGGCAAAGAGTGCCATGGAATCGGTGTGTGCACAACTGCAACAACCTGCCATTACCCACCCACACTTGGTAAGCCATCACACTTGTGTGAGTTTTCAACTCATTAGAGAGATTCCGAATAACGTAATATAACTACTAAAAACTTAGTCGGCCTACAGAAAGAACGTCAAAGTGCTCTTTTCATAGGCTTTGCACTGCAATTCCTGATGCTTTTTTTGGCAGTGCATTTCCCCTGGCTTGGGCGTGTTGCTGTAGGATGTCGTACTGCATGGGATTGTTGTGTTTGCCACGTGCGACTTGGTTGTGCATGGGATGTGGGGCACGTTCCGCGTGCTGTGCATAGGTTGAGGCTGGAGGGGTTGTGGGTACGAATCGTTCAGCAGAATCTGATCGCCTGGCTTGTGGCCCAGTTTGGGCGGGCTGAGAATAGGTTTGCTTCTGTGTGCATGAACCCTGTAGATCTACGTGTGTATCTCGTACAGAAAGTGTTTGTTGTCGTAAACCCAATGCAGCAAGCTCAGGGAAGGCATTTGCGAGTCTTCATCAACAACACTTGGCTTGCAAGAACGGCAATTCGTTGTTTCTGCAGGTTTATTGAGAATGAAATCCGTTAAAAGCTCGACTTGCCTTTTCAGGTCCAAAACAGCCGTCTGGAGGCCAGATAGCGTGTCGTCTGCTGGCTCCATCTCCTCAGGGTTGGGGAAGAACTTGTCGTGTTCCACCTCCCTCAGCTTTGCAAGTATTTCCGGGTGGTGTTCCCCAGTATTCCAAGGTATCTTGAGGTTTTGGCAGACTTTGCGCAGTCCATCATTGGTCAGTATTGCTAGATCAAGCTTTGGCATACTTTGCCCTTACACTCAGACACTTTGTAGAGCTAAAAGGAACCGGTCAGAGAATCGTGAGCGTCGTCAAGAAGCCATGAATCGATTAATAAGGCTGTGACGACATACTGTAAAAGTTGAATCTCTAAAGCGCGTCAATTTTTTAACGCGAAAAAATCCATGGTCACCATAAGAAACGTTACACGTATGTTAGTCCTTCTCTCCTCAGAACAGGAGAAATAGAAGACAGGTGCGTGATTGCTGAGTCATTAAACTTTGTACAGGCTAAATCAAATAAAAACAGTTTGTCTCTTTCCCTCAGATCGGTTACTATTTTATGACTTGGGGCTCCCCGCGTGCTAGTTTGTACGTGAAGTGTGTGGGTTACAGTGAGGGCTGCGTCCCACCCGCCTGTGTGGATTCACAGGAAGTGTGAGTTACGAAGTCTGAAGAAAATGTTGAACGGCCTCTGCTGGGATGACGACTACACCATAGCTCAGTGGTTAGAGCATCGCTGGCTACAAGCGAGGGTCCCTGGTTCGAGTCCTGGTGGTGACAGTCAATTCTTTCTTCAGACTTTTCCCGTTTGTCTCTTTCCCTCAGATCGGTTACTATTTTATGACTTGGGGCTCCCCGCGTGCTAGTTTGTACGTGAAGTGTGTGGGTTACAGTGAGGGCTGCGTCCCACCCGCCTGTGTGGATTCACAGGAAGTGTGAGTTACGAAGTCTTAAGAAAATGTTGAACGGCCTCTGCTGGGATGACGACTACACCATAGCTCAGTGGTTAGAGCATCGCTGGCTACAAGCGAGGGTCCCTGGTTCGAGTCCTGGTGGTGACAGTCAATTCTTTCTTCAGACTTTTCCCGTTTGTCTCTTTCCCTCAGATCGGTTACTATTTTATGACTTGGGGCTCCCCGCGTGCTAGTTTGTACGTGAAGTGTGTGGGTTACAGTGAGGGCTGCGTCCCACCCGCCTGTGTGGATTCACAGGAAGTGTGAGTTACGAAGTCTGAAGAAAATGTTGAATGGCCTCTGCTGGGATGACGACTACACCATAGCTCAGTGGTTAGAGCATCGCTGGCTACAAGCGAGGGTCCCTGGTTCGAGTCCTGGTGGTGACAGTCAATTCTTTCTTCAGACTTTTCCCGTTTGTCTCTTTCCCTCAGATCAGTTACAGGCTAAATAGGAAATGTTTAGACCCGTCCCACTTTCAACTCTTACAGGAACAGGAGAAATGGTGGTGGAGACATGCTTGCTTTGCCACACAAAGCACACAGATATCCATAGAGAGGTGTGTTAAGGTGGCAAGCGGACCAAGCTCGGGGACAACAGTCCACTCATTGTAAACTGGCACCCTAACTTTTTGGTGTCTCCCACACGTAGGTGTAGATATCATGAAAAGTTGCTGAAAACAACAGCATATTCTGCATTGTGTGACCCGTGGAAATACTGCTTGCCACATTTGAGGTCAGAAAAGTCCAAGAACAGGGAAATAGAAATTCAGCCTGGTTTTACAAAATGAGGATAGGTATGCCATGGCAAAATGTGTGAAGAAGCAGATCCCAAACCCAGATTTGAATTGGGTTTTTGATCCTCAATTCGGCCCAAATCGGATTTTCAAAAGCCAGCGGGACTGTATCCGATGAATGGACTGTAACTATTGGGTATTGAGCTGACTTGATAAGCAGGAACACCGGATACCTCAGAGTTGGGAAATACCCTTAGTCCACTTCTGAGCTCTATGAGCTCAAGAGAGCAACATGAAACAAAACGTGAAGATCGTTTCAAATCAAAACCGTGGTGGGTTTCCGTTAGTGTTGAAATTATCACACCGGGTACTCGTTAGCTCGCTCGCCAGAAACTTGGCTCATTTGTGCGGCGAGCTCGTTTGCACTAATGAACGCCGTACTCCGTACACATGGCAGTACATGGCCGTATAATTCTATGACTCCCTGGTCGATTTTGGGTCCAGTCCCGCGCAAAGTGAAAATCACTCGCAGTTACAGTGATTGCATGCCTGCACAACACTGAGTTGTTTCAGTTGTCGTTGCAGCTTTGGTGGACTCCACTGTCTTGTTCCGCATCTGCTGACCTGTCGCAGAGCAGGCTTCTGTCACCTCTCTGCGACACTAAGCTTAGAGCTGATGTATCCAAGGTGATATCATCGGCGAATTCTAGGTGACAAATACCAGGCGGTAGATGAGAGTCGATGGAACTGATGTAAACAGAAAAAGAGACGGCCCGAGAACGCTACCTTGAGGTACACCACTTGAACACTCCGAGTAGCATGACGATAAAGAACCAACTTAAACGCGTTGTTTCCAACCCGGCAAATAGCTGACAAATCAGGCCAGAGCAGTGCCACGTACATCCTTTCCGTGAAGATCATCTAGCAGAGTTTGGTGGCGAACCTTATCAAACGCTTTTGACATATCGACAAACACAATACCAGTGGACTGCTTATGGGCCCTAGCTGCGCTTCATCGATGTACGGCCAGCCGGTTTCAGCAGGGTTCTTTCTCCTCACCGATTATTCACCAAAAAATTGTGTTAGAATTGACAGTTTTTTGGTTCTTTTATTCTAACGTAGTTCTGTTGAAAGCATTGATTAACTTCTTCCATTATTGTTGAAAAGTGAATGGTGAAGAGCAAATTTGCACAAAATCACTTCCTATATGTGAAGCCGCAGGAATCGTCACCACTGCTACTAAGTCTTTTTGTTATTTTTGTTTTCTTCTGCTAGTTGTAAATTGCACAGTGCCAGCACTCATGAATGGCAATGCAGACAAGACAATGGTGTCCTATCCTCAGAGTGTAAACTACATCTGTAATACTGGTTATAGAATGAATGGATCTGCAACACCAATGTGCAGTGCTGGTGGAACTCTACAAATGCCTATTTGCAACAGTAAGTGCAAATGGTGTAAACTATGCACAAAAGCATGGTGCATGATGAGAAAATTGTTCCTTTAACCTTCTTGCCATTCACGGACCTGTGCAGATTCCGTAAAATCCCGTCAGAGCGCCCGTCTCTCCCATCCGCCCCTCGCTGACTTCTTGTCAGGAAAGTAATTGATTGGATCCTTGTATGACTCTGTGATGCCGTAATGTACTGTAGACGCGTGCTCGACCTTGTTGGAAATGTGCCCACCCTCTTGACCAGAGATCGCACAAATCCTCAGTTTTGACGGCTCTGTAAGACTCCTCGCTCCTGACCTTTGGTCGGTGTACGAGATGCACGAACAGTTTTCGTACGGTGAGTACTTTTTCGTGTAGTACCAAGAGTACTGAATACGGCAAGAAGGACTGGCCCATCCACCCCTCCCCACCTGAACCTACTCGAAGCGTCGAGGAGGTAGAGGCGATCTGGCGAGATTTACGGTACTGCGTAACTCCGAGACTCTTAGTTGACATCGGTTGGAGCAATGCGTCCAAACATGGCATACTCAACGAGGTGTGTTCCCAGGCCGCCGGCAGTGGAAGTGCTGATCCAAAACTGCCAGATGTTGCTGAACTGGTACCGAACTAAACATTTTGAACGGTGGTATTCGGCTGTTCAAAAGTGCAGCAATCTCTTCTCCTCTTCTCTTCCATGCGCTCTCAACCGACTACCCTTAGTATCCATTACACACACCAATAATTTGATGAAAGGGATACGGCCGTACTGGTACTTCAAGCATTGGTACTGAAATTATTCCTTCTGGCAGTTGTTTTGCCTACGAAAGACTCGTCGGAGAAGGTGATACTCATTAGGATAATTTAAATTGACATGTCAAATATTTATAGTAAAGAAAAGTTCCAAGGAACTACAAGTTTCTCTATAAGGTCCACTAACACTACTAGTTACTGGACAAACAGCTCATGTGATAACATTGAACAAAACTGAAACAACGCTACTGTTTTTCTACAACTAACTGGGAACTCAGCTCTAGCACGTGTTTGGTGTGTCTTGGTTGCACTCGCCTTCCCCACCTACTTTTTCATAGAACTAATGACCTTCCAAGTTGGAGGGTTGTTGGAGAGCGCACTTATCAGCAAAAACATTACTTTTGGCTGCGAAAAACAGACCGCCACATCGGCCGTGCAGCGCAGTAGGTTGGAACCTCCTTAACCCAGAGGGTGAGGGTGTTGGAGAACTAACACGCTACTATAAATCCGTTGATTACTTTAACCACTTGCCTGTTTAGAAACCTGAAGCTTGTCCTATTGCTAAGGAAGTGTTTGCATATTGCATTCGGGCATGACTTTGAAAATTTGGTTTTCATCCTCCGGTTCGGCCTTATTATCTTCAGCGCAGCGCTAACAGGTCCAGAAGAAACCAAAATGATTATATTCTGCTCTGTCTGCATGATGGTTATATTTTAGATCAGCAAAAAATTCTCGGAGCCAAAAACTCAAAGCAAGACGGCAAAAATCCTGCATCCGTTTTTTATGCTACATTCTTCTCCTGTTACGTTTCTCTGTCATCTCATTTCTAGTTGTCAATTGTACTGCGCCAACGGTCGCCCATGGCCGTGGTGACAAGAGAGTTCTGTCATACCTTCAACAAGTGAATTACACATGTGACACTGGTTATAGTGTAAATGGATCAGTAACAGCAACTTGCAGTGCTACTGGAACTTTGACAGAGCCAAAGCCTATCTGCAACAGTAAGTTGTTAGAACATTGCTCTTTCATATCATCTGTTGTCAAGACGTATTTAAGCAAGCACACATACCTACGCCACCTTTCTCTTTGTCACCACTGCCACATGGAACTCACTCCCAGCTGGCATTCGTACTGTATCCAGTCCGAGATGCTTTATCTCTATTGTCCGCACACACTTTGCTACCACCCGTTATAAGCCCTCTGGGGTCACATTCCACGTAGAGTAGCAATGTCATGGCACTGTGCAAATTTGCTACTTCCATGTATCTTTATATCAATTTCCTTTTCTGTTTACTGTCTCTTCGGCTTCTTCTTCATTATCAGCCATTGGCGCACACAATCACTCTATACAATCACCTTCTGACGATGGGTGACTGGCCCGAAATGTCAATAATTTTCCCGACATCGCTAATAAAAGAATTTCCAGCCAGCGCATGCGCCAAGAGTGAATAGCAACTAAATAGAGCGGTTGTCAGTTGACAAACCCTCCGTATTTTAATAACCTTCTTTTTCTAAGAACGATGTCAAATCCAGCAACACCGTCCTTCATGGGCGTGTTGAACGGTTACAAAGAAGCAGTTTGCACATCCTTGTGTCCATGCATCGCTGTGTTCTTGTTCTGCTAGTTGTGAATTGCACAGTGACAACACTCATGAATGGCAGTGCAGACAAGACAATGGTGTCCTATCTTCAGAGTGTGAATTACACGTGTAATACTGGTTATAGAATGAATGGATCTGCAACAGCAATGTGCAGTGCTGATGGAACTCTACAAATACCTACTTGCAACAGTAAGTTCAAACAATGTAAACCATGACGTAGTTTTAAGCATAATCTGAGAATTGTTACTACTGTCTCCTCTACATTTACAGATCTAGCTATATTCTTGGTGACACAAACCTAACTATATTCTTGGTGGCACAAACCTAACTATATTCTTGGTGACACAAACTTAACTATATTCCTGGTGACACAGAACTAACTATATTCTTGGTGACACAGATGCTTACAGTGTAGGAAGCAATTGGGGTGCACACACACATGCACACACACACACACACACACACACACACACACACACACACACACACACACACACACACACACACACACACACACACACACACACACACACACACACACACACACACACACACACACACACACACACACACACACACACAAACACACACACACATACACACCCAAAAACACATATACACGCCCACACACACACACACACACACACACACACACACACACACACTCATCTCATCTTGAATGAAACGAAGACACAGATCATGCCGATATTGCCAGTACGATCCCAAACATTTGACTTGCAAGTGCAATGTAATGGACTGCCTCTGCCAACTGTTCGCTCTGCGAAATATATAGGTCTCCACTTTGATGCGGACATGAGCTGGAACACCATGGTCGACCACGTCGCAAGGGGCGTCGCATCAAAAGTTGGCGTGCTCAGACGATACGCTACATTCCTGCCTTTTCAATGTCGCATAGCCTATTTCGTTCTTTCATTTTATCACACTTTATGTATGCTGCTTCTGCTTACTTACCATTTCTCACGGCGTACCAAAGTCGACGGCTTAATGGGCTCTTCAAGCGTGCTGTACGCACAGTCTGCAGGGTACCTCCGGGGACACCCACAAGCAATATTCTTACACTCATGAACATCCAAACATTGACCACATACGCCAACATGCACCTTCTGGTTTTTATCTGGCGTTGTCTCCATGACTCCTCTAACATAAGTATGTTATTCGCTAACTTTTTCAGCCGCAGTAATTCCACTCAAACTCGTGGTGGGCACAGCAATTTACTGATTGTCCCAGCAAGCCCAACTGCATACCTTGCCAAACGTGTTACCTATGCTGGGACCATCTTATGGAACCAGCTCCCCGCTGCGGTCAGGCAAGAAAGAAAACGCAATCTCTTTAAGTCAATGGCTCTTGCCTTTTTGCTTACCAGATAATTAAGCCTCTTTAAATGCTGTATGCACTACTCTTTCCGTTATTTTCTTCCTATGCAAGTCGCAACTCCTGTTTTGAGTTGTTTTTCTTCTCTCTTTTTCTTTCCCTACTAGTTGCTGTTACACTAACTGATCCATATGCACAGATATACAACATTCCCCCACTAGTGGGACCATTGTTATTAGGCTAGGGCCTGTTTTGGACTTCCCACTCTAAATAAAGAATACAAACAAAACAAACAAACAAACACACACAAACACACACACACACACACATGCACGCACGAGCGCATGCACACACATGCACACACACACACACACACACACACACACACACACACACACACACACACACACACACACACACACACACACACACACACACACACACACACACACACACACACACGCACACACACACACACGCAGACATGCACACACCCACACACACACGCACATACACCCACCCACACACGCACGCATGCACACACACACACCCATACACACATACTCACCTCTGTAGATGCTCAGATAACTCTCTCCGAAAGGCTCACACAAATGATGCTTGACAAGGTGCCTTCCTTCACTATGCAGGAAATGGTAGTAAATGTGTAGATCACAGTTCAAAGTGAGGTTACCGCTACCAACGACTGTTAGAAATACAAAGTTCAGTTCATGAAGTTGATTGTTCCAACTAGGAACACACGCTTCTTGCCGAACTTGACACTTGACTGACTCACGACTGCCATCCGGAGCACACGAGGAGCACGTCGCACCTTCCACTCGGCAAACCTGCAAGAAAGCACCACTCCCTGAAAAGCTATACTGGCTCTCAACGTCTGTTTAGCACAACTCCATGAGCGACTCTGACTCACGCTGCTACCTGGAGCTTCACGAGGTGTTTGTCGCGCTGGAAACAAAGCGTCTCTGTAAGTTTGTATCCCTGGTGATGGTTTGGCCTGGAGAGCAGTATATAAGTGGTGCTTTTCAGGCACAATCTTCCTCAGCCTACTCAAGCTCAACTGATGAGGGGTGAATTCCCTGAAACACTGTGTATTGAGCAGGGAGTGGTGCTTTCTTGCAGGTTTGCCGAGTGGAAGGTGCGACGTGCTCCTCGTGTGCTCCGGATGGCAGTCGTGAGTCAGTCAAGTGTCAAGTTCGGCAAGAAGCGTGTGTTCCTAGTTGGAACAATCAACTTCATGACTATTACCGCCGAAGTCGCAACTTCTAAGTTCGTATTGTTGTCCCTCACGCGGACGTGCGACTAGTTGTTGGAGGTGACAGCGTTGCGAAAAGCTATACTGGCTCTCAACGTCTGTTTAGCACAACTCCATGAGCGACTCTGACTCACGCTGCTACCTGGAGCTTCACGAGGTGTTTGTCGCGCTGGAAACAAAGCGTCTCTGTAAGTTTGTATCCCTGGTGATGGTTTGGCCTGGAGAGCAGTATATAAGTGGTGCTTTTCAGGCACAATCTTCCTCAGCCTACTCAAGCTCAACTGATGAGGGGTGAATTCCCTGAAACACTGTGTATTGAGCAGGGAGTGGTGCTTTCTTGCAGGTTTGCCGAGTGGAAGGTGCGACGTGCTCCTCGTGTGCTCCGGATGGCAGTCGTGAGTCAGTCAAGTGTCAAGTTCGGCAAGAAGCGTGTGTTCCTAGTTGGAACAATCAACTTCATGACTATTACCGCCGAAGTCGCAACTTCTAAGTTCGTAAAGTTCAGTTCAGTTTCAGTTTTGTTTATTTACGGATTCTCCAGAGGTAAATGGATACCTATCATGGGAGCTTCACCAAACCAATAAAAGAATGAAACTAAAATTATGTATGGAGTGGAAAAAACTCAAAACCTGAGATTTTTTCAAGTATCAGCATCGCCCAATAGAGAGGTTCTGCAAAACGAAAATGTGTACGAACTGTCGCTCTACGTCACGAAGTGAGAAACTTCGCACAAACTTTCGCAATTATGGACGCGAAACTTGCAGGGAACGTGAAATGAACTTTCGTAGGATGTTTCGTGAGATTGGGTCATGGCGTACATGCAATTGGCGCGTGCAAACTAAGAAAATGTGCAGAACGCAAAGTTCGTGCCAAAATTCGTACACATTTTCGCAAGGCCTGTTGCGAAACTGCGTTCGAATTTTCGTTGTGCAGAACCTCTCTATTAGAAAGTTTTGGAGCTCCCCCTTCAAATATCTGCCATACTCCATGTTAGAGTTTGGCCTTAGGTCGTTGAATCTTTCAGTAACCTTTCGGTCTTCTGCCCTGTTATCGCACGTTCTGGCTGCTGATGATCTTGTTGCAGTCATAGATAGTTGTTTCATAACACCTTTCAATGTGGTTTTCTTCTACTTCACTTTTCTTGTTGGCTCAGTATCCGAGTTAAGCTTCAAAGTGTGATAGCATTATCGTCTTCGAGGAACATGTGTCAAAATCGAACTCTGAGGAAAGGGGCTGGTCCAAATATGGAGGTCCTTGCTTGCCACCGATTGACTTGTAACTTGACTGACTCATGATTGCATCTAGGGTGCACAAGATTCCCGTCGAACCCGTTGAAACAAATTATTGATCTGTGATGGATTCCCTAATTTGGCGAGTTGTCTCCTATAAATATTGGGTGCCTCCTCCCGTACGATCTTATCCACAACCTTGCCTGCAATTATTTTTCTCTTATTGGCCACAGGCCATCGTGAGAATAAAAGAATTCAAACCTTTCCTAAACTGGCTGGCCTGCATGCAC
>NC_088651.1:17579873-17639873 GCF_964019385.1 Sycon ciliatum | reverse complement strand
GTATAATTACCCGAGCTGCGAAGGAGAGTTTTCCCAATAGTGAGTCGAGTTCGCGTTGGGTCATGTCGCCACGGTTGACATACTGGTCGAGCAAGGTGCGGAGATCTTGCAACTTGGTGTCTGGTAGGCGGGCCTCCAGTCTGCCACAGTCCAGCTCGATGCCCAGCAGCAAAAGACAAAGGGAGCAGGATGCAAGTCGGGCATGAGCCAAAGCAGAGAAGACTCAAAACTGAGAATGGCAAGTAGATGTGCCACGTTGCGGACTCCGACCCGATCAAAACTGAATTAATTATTGTGATGGCGTACGCATAATTTAATGTAATGCACAGCAGGCAGTCTTGCCAGTCGCGGCAGGACGCGCTAAACAAGTGTCGCGGCCAGAACTGTAGAGGGCGCTGTTGCGCAGCAGATACGTAGTTGCGAGATGTGCGCCTACGCTAAACTGAATTCATTACATGAATACATCATTATCACCGAGCTACAGAAAATGTTCAATGTCAGACAAAGAGCCTAGAGCATGCGGGTAGTTTTCACTTCATTTTTCCAAACTTCTTTTGCTCTTCTTCACATTGTTCTTTTGTTCTTGTTCTGCTAGTTGTGAATTGCACAGTGCCAACACTCATGAATGGCAATGCAGACAAGACAATGGTGTCCTATCTTCAGAGTGTGAATTACACGTGTAATACTGGTTATAGAATGAATGGATCTGCAACAGCAATGTGCAGTGCTGATGGAACTCTACAAATGCCTACTTGCAACAGTAAGTGCAAGAAAACATAAAGTTTAATACTGTAGCAGTAGAACGTCAGTACCGTCGTGCAATGTTATCGCTTGAGCTGATTGTTTAGTAACTGATGGTGTTAGTGGACATAATAGCAAATCTTGTAGTTCCTTGGTCCTTTTCTATAAATTAGTCCTTGGCTCTCCATCCGCATCTATAATACTGTAATTGCGCATGGCGATTGAATTATTCATTCTGGTTCCCGTTAAATTTTACAAGCCACTATATATTTTTGGTAACTCGGCGACTGATAGTTGACATTGGTTGAAGCAAAACTCACACAAACAGAGATTCACACACACACACACACACACACACACACACACACACACACACACACACACGCGCCCGCACACACACACACACACACACACACACACCTTTGGACCTTCGGATGCCCATTGCTCCATGCGATGATAGCATTAGGAGTTGCAGTATTCCTGTTGCGAGTTAGATCGTTGGCCCGGCGGAAGACCCTGCCACAGTCGCAAATGAACACTCTAGGCTTTGGCACAGCCGGCCGGATGTGATTGCACATGAGGCGACATTCTCGTCTACACACGAACACACACATGCACACACACGCGCACATGCGCGCGCACACACACACACACACACACACACACACGTGCGGGCGCACATTTACACTGACATTCATATGGGCTGACTTGACACTTGACTGACTCGCGACTGCATGTAGAGCGCATACTATGCCAATCAAACCTGTTGAATCCTTGGTTAATGTGGCGAGCTGCTTCTTCTAGCGTTCTTCTGCTTGTTTTCTCTGTTCCCTACATTTTTCATTGCCATCTCATTCTAGTTGTCAATTGTACTGTGCCAACTGTCACCCATGGCCGTGGTGACAAGAGAGTTGTGTCATACCTTCAACAAGTGAATTACACATGTGACATTGGTTATAGTATAAATGGATCTGAAGCAGCAACTTGCAGTGCTACTGGAACTTTGACGGAGCTGAAACCCGTCTGTAACAGTGAGTTGGAAGATCTGTTAAACAAGCATCTCTAAGACTATATCATCCAATTTTCAAGTCCGTTTATCACCGAGCTACAGATAATGTTCAATGTCAGACAACGAGCCTAGAGCATGCGAGTAGTTTTCAGTTCATTTTTCCAAACTTCTTTTGCTCTTCTTCACATTGTTCTTTTGTTCTTGTTCTGCTAGTTGTGAAGTGCACAGTGCCAACACTCATGAATGGCAATGCAGACAAGACAATGGTGTCCTATCTTCAGAGTGTGAATTACACGTGTAATACTGGTTATAGAATGAATGGATCTGCAACAGCAATGTGCAGTGCTGATGGAACTCTACAAATGCCTAACAGTTACTTGCCACAGTAAGTGCAAGAAAACATAAAGTATAATACTGTAGCAGTAGAACGTCAGAACCGTCGTGCAATGTTATCGCTTGAGCTGATTGTTTAGTAACTGATGGTGTTTGTGGACATGATAGCAAATCTTGTAGTTCCTTGGTCCTTTTGCTTTTCTATAAATTAGTCCTTGGCTCTCCATCCGCATCTATTATATTGTAATTGCTCATGGTGATTGAATTATTCTTTCTGGTTCCTGTTAAATTTTACAAGCCACTATATATTTTTGGTAACTCGGCGACTGATAGTTGACATTGGTTGAAGCAAAACACACCCAAACACAGATTCACACACACACACACACACACAAACACACACGCACACACACACACACACACACACACACACACACACACACACACGCACACGCACGTGCGCGCACGCGGACACACGCACACACACGCACACACACACACACACACGCACACACACAGAGGCACACACACACAGAGGTACACAGACGCGCGCACACGCGCACACACACACACACACACACCTTTGGATGCCCATTGCTCCATGCAATGATAGCGTTAGGAGTTTGAGTATTCCTGTCGCGAGTTAGATTGGTGGGCCGACGGAAGACCCTGCCACAGCCGCAAATGAACACTCTAGGCTTTGGCACAGACGGCCGGGAACGATTGCACAAGAGGCGCCAGTATCGTCTACATACGCACACACACATACACACACACACGCGCGCACACACACACGCACGCGCACACTTACACTGCCATTCATATGGGCTGACTTGACACTTGACTGACTCATGACTGCATGTAGAGCGTATACGATGCCAATCGAACCTGTTGAATCCTTGCTTAATCTGGCGAGCTGCTTCTTCTAGCCTTATCCTGCTTGTTTTCTCTGTTCCCTACATTTTTCTTTGTCATCTGATTCTAGTTGTCCATTGTACTGTGCCAACTGTCACCCATGGCCGTGGTGACAAGAGAGTTCTGTCATACCTTCAACAAGTGAATTACACATGTAACATTGGTTATAGTATAAATGGATCTGAAGCAGCAACTTGCAGTGCTACTGGAAATTTGACGGAGCTGAGACCCGTCTGTAACAGTGAGTTGGAAGATCTGTTATACAAGCATCTCTAAGACTATATCCTCATTTTTTCATTGAATACGGAATCCCAGAAGTTGCAATAACTCGCCTCTTTTCCTACTCATTTCGCCGAATAACGTCAAAATATACGCTCCAAAAATATCGCTAAAGAGGTCCATTGGGACATTCACACTTGATATTGTGCATGGTTTGACATCCGCCTGCACCGGTAGTCCAGTCAACTTCGCTAATAACAACTGCGGATATAGCGGCAATGCACCAATTCGGACACTTTTCTGATGCCTCGTTATACACAAAGTTGACTGTATATAATTCAAGAGAATAAACACAGAGGTGGTGTCACAGTCATTCAGAATCTTCCCGAATTGTCGTCGGCCGAGTTACAGTCGCCATTCATCTGTCTCTGCTGTCTCTTTTTCAACACTGCAACTGCGTGGTGCTTTGTTTTTTGTACTGCTAGTTGTAAATTGTACAGCACCCACACTCCTTCATGGCAGTGCAGACAAGAAAACTGTGTCATACCTTCAGCATGTGAATTACACGTGTAATACTGGTTATAGAATGAATGGATCTGCCACAGCAATGTGCAGTGCTGATGGAACTCTACAAATGCCTACTTGCAACAGTAAGTGCAAACAATGTAACTTGTATGGATAGAAGTGAAATTTAGGACTCCCCTTAGCTGAGGTCAAAGTCGAACCATATGGTGTAGTGGCGGTAAATGCTCGCCTGTCCATGCTTTCTTTCAGCTGGAAAGTTACAGAGTGGTAGTGTGCCAACAATGTAGACATCTATTCAGTCACTCACAAGACAGCCATTGTGCTAAACAGATCTTCTTTAGTTCTCTATCAGAAGTGCGCCATGTCATCTCTCTCGTGCTATACATAAAGCGGTACAAGCACGGCATGCCTGCACGTGCGTACATAGTACTACATACAACTGCATGTACGATATCTACAGTAGGATGTAAGGTCCTCCGACAGAGCACACACACGCACAGCAAGGTCAAGTCTTTATATATAGTTATGATCCATTAATCTTAGGGGCCGTCCGGGGTTACCGATTGTTTTTACAAAACGAAACGTTTTAGTATTTTTCAGCCCCCACCCACCCACCCACCTTTTCTGCTGGTAAAACGAATTTCAATAAAATATTGATGTCAATTTTCGACATCCAGAAGTAACTGGGCATTCTCCATCAGCATTCAATAATTATTTTCAAAACGAAACTCCATCAAACCCACTCACCCACAAACGAAAACATTTCGTTTTGAAAATATTATTGGTAACCTTGGACGACCCCTTACGCGTTTCTGCCTGTAAGGCTTGGTCAGAGACAAGGAAGAAATATAATGAATAAAGACTATTAGTTGTATAGGGCTTGATTCTATTTGCCAGATGGGTGCTTGGGCAGTAAATGCGCTACTAGTATTTAGCAAGTTTTAAAGGCGCCATAACTTGAGTTTCAGACAAGTGTAACAAATGTAAAAAAAAGTTGTACAAGTAGAACTAATGTCCTGGACCGTAAGACTGGGGGTCAAAATTTGCGGTCAGAGAACCAGAATGTTTGTACAGAGTCAAGATTATGCAGAATAAAAGAGAGCGGGAGAAAAGGGGGGAAAGTTTAGGTGGGAACCAGAAATTTCTGGTTCCCACCTAAACGCCGAGCGCTGTGCCCTGCCAGTGTCAGTGATTTGTACAATAGAATGTAAGCGTAGCAGTTCATGTAGTAGAGGAATATAAATTGTACAAGTTTAATAGAACAATTGCTTAGTTGATAAATATGGTGGTAAAGACACACCTGGCAATATGGCGGTAAACACACGCCTGCCCACACACGCTCTCTAGGCTACAAAGTTCTGGCACAGAGCTCTCCTTCTCACCACCACCACCATCAGTTCGCGCCTGGCGCCTTGTCGATGCATGGTTGGCGGTATCCGGCATAGCAGGCTGGTACATCAAGTAGTGCATGGCACATAGCAGATGACACAGCAACGACATAGCTCGATTGCGACGTACGTTTCGTCCCCGCTGGACTCATCAGGCAATCTTCTTCTTGGATGTCTTCACACGGAGCTTGACTCGGGAGAATGAATTTGAAGACACCACTGCAGCTGTACTTATGGTCAGGTGTGTCTTTACCACCATATTTATCAACCATAAGTACAGCTGCAGTGGTGTCTTCAAATTCATTCTCCCGAAAAATTAATTGCTTAGTTCGCCTGAAAAAGATGTTCCCGTCCTTCATAAAGGGTTGTTTAATGAGAGCTTTGTAATCATCAGTAATGAAATGCGGATGGTACTGAGTAGTAAATACTATAGTATCAGACTTAGGCTTGGGAATTTTGCATTCTATAGCATGATTCATTACAGTAGGCAAAACATCAGTGAATGAGCTAGCCAGAAATTGCGGAGGATAACCTCTTCTGCGTAAACGTTTCCAGAACAAAGATCTTACATGTTGAATGTCAGCAAGTCTTGAGTTTGTTCTGTTGTAACGCAACAGCTCAGCCTTGATGAAAGCACGCAGATTAGCTCTTGGGTGATCGGAGAAAAATGGTCTGTATAGGTATGCATAGCGCGGTTTCTGGAATGTACGAAGCTCAAACACACAGTGATCAATGTTAGATGTTTTGAAAATGTCCACATCCAGGAAGATGCAAGATTCCGAGGGCAATGACCAATTTAGTTTGATACTTGGAAGCTCACTGAAGAGCGACGCTTGCAAAGCTGCTAAATTAGCAGATTCTTCGATCACTAAGACACGATCATCAATGAATCGATTGAATAAATGCATGGATGACTTAAATGTGGTAATAGACTTCATTTCATGTGCGAAAAGGAAGCCGTTGCCCACATTTGCGGCCATTGGGGTACCCATGGCCATTCCGAACTCTTGGTGGTATAGAATGTTATCAAAAATGAAGTAGTTGTTTTCTAGAACAAACTTCAGCAGATCTAACAAGAGATTTCGAAGTGGGTGGTTGACTAACAGAGAATCGACTGCAGCTATAGTGTCATGCCAGTTCATGTTAGTGTTAAGTGATTCCACATCTGCTGTGAGAATACTGACATTGTTAGGAAAGCTAGAGGTTTTCCAACGATATGTAAGCATTGTTGTTTTTAAGAATTGTTGTGTCTACTAGGGAGAGCAAAACTATTCGCAAATGGTGGTCAACAAAACGGGAAGCAGGAGATGTGCAGTAATTAACACACGACGCAATAGGCCGTCCCTTTAACCCACACGGACCTAGAGGCTTGTGTAGCTTTGGTAAAAGGTAAAACTTAGCGGGTTTAAACGGAAAAGCAGCAAACATACAAGAGCGGTCTTTAACATTAAGCAAGTCATCATAGTCATTGCAAATGTCTAGAAGTTCGTCTTCGAGGAAATTAACTTCTGGTACAAAACGAGTAAAGGGTTCGTTTATACCTAATGGTACGTGGGTAACTAGACGGTAGAACTTAGTGTCATTCAGCTGACGTTGGCCTTCTGAAAAAGGTAATCAGACTTATTAAGAACAACAGTTCCCAGATTCTTATCCGCATCACAGATGATAATATCGTTATACTGGTTGAGTTGGATGATAGCATTACGTTCTGATGAGGAAACATTTGGCTTTCGTTTCAACCATCTGCTTTGTGAAACATTATTAACCCTTTAAGAGTCACACGAAAATTTCAAAATTCTGCATTTTTCCGTGTTCCTTGGATCATAGCTTCAGTCCTACTCACTCAATCCGCACAATCTAGGGCTTCTTGGAAAGGTCTCTATGAGAGGAAGAGAATGAGGTCGATCATGATAGCCAGCACACAGTCTATCCAGCGCTAGATCGCAGCGACAGTACGAAAATGCCCCAAATGCGTCCAATTGCGTTCCGCTCCAGATATTTCATTTTACTCGATCGTGGAGTTCCAATTCTTTCGCTGTGTACTCTTGACAATAGGGAGGTTTAGTTCCCACGTAATGGAAACCCGTACGTGCGTGATCCACGTAAAGTGGATGAAGGGCATCCACGTTGCAATGTTGTGTTAAGTCACACGGAACAAACAAAAGCATAAAGCGAAAGGCCCAAACCTGGTCAAAGACGAAGCTACCCGGGCCTAAGAAGCGCATCCAATATTTTGATTTCATGCTTCGGAAACTTCTTCAGCTGAGCACCCTCACAGCTCGCACAATGCGCTCCATTCTGATTTTCTCCCACGTTTTGGCGGAACGTGGGTGAGCCTCCATACACGGTATGTCATGAATCAGAAAACGTCTGTACGTGGGTCACTGAGTATCACGTTGTACACACACTTAAAGTACCCACGGATTACGTGGGATTAAACCTCCCTAATATCAACAGTGCAACCCGTGCAAATTCAAGTAAACCAGCGTGACGAAAAGTCTCAAAATTCTCAATACTAAAGTCGCACTGCACGCTTTTGAAATTGCCGAGATCGCGGCTCAACTTACGAGTGATTTATCTCAGGAACTTTTGCTCACAGCGCTTTGCAGATTGTTTCTCCCGACCGGTGAGAGTTTTCTCTTCGCCCTGGATATTTCGATCACTGGATTTGAGCGAGATTGGACTGAGTTACGATATTTTGAAGTTTTGCATGGCTGCTCGCTGACAACAGGTTCTTCCACGTCTGGCGGAGTGTGACTGTCAGTCCGCTCCGAAAGTTCAACTGGAATAACAACGACTTCATCACTCCCACTGTTTCCTGTTGGAGCGGCAGCAGGAGTTGCGCCGCCACAGGAACGCTTTACAAAAATTCCAGGCTCTGCTGGCTAGAGCTTGGGATGTCGCTGAGACATCGAAGAAAAGTCTTCGAGTCAACCAAAACACGATTCGAACGAGGATGACCGCCTGAGCCCTCGGCATTCGAATCGTGTTTTGGTTGACTTGATCGAAGACTTTTCTTCGAAGTTTGTACGTAACGTTGAAGACGCGTCACACTGCACAACAGTACACAGTAAAGTTACCGTGTTTCTGTAGCCGTGTGCATGCTCACTAGGCCTAGCCCAAATTTGCTCGGGGCACTTCGATATTTTGCCGGCAAATTTTGCCCGATCACTTTCAATATTTTGCTAGGCATTGCCTTTCGTTTCCGATATTTTGCTCCATTTTGCTCCTGGTTTGTGGCAAAAATGGCTTCGAATGAGCCGTCTACTTTGGTAAAAGTGGATGGTGACTCTGATGAGGAAAGCAAAACTTACAATGGTGTCAGCATTACGGATTTTGTAGCATGATTTCAAATTAATGTACTCCTGACAACCTGCACGAATTATTTCAGCACGACGTTGGCCCAATGAAACCAAAGAAATTTGAATAAAATTGCCAAAACACACCCGGATCCTCTGTAAATTCGATATTTTGCTCGGAATTTGCCAGGAATTTCTTTTCGTTGGAAAATTCCATATTTTGCTGGAAGAATTGCCGGCCAATTTGGGCTAGGCCAAATGCTCACTGTACGTACTCTGTAGACTGTACTGTACTAGTCTGTAGTGTGTACAATCAACACTATTTTGTTGTTTGTTTGTAGCTCGAGCACCGTAGATCTACCGTGCAACCGCTTTTGGACGGTGGTTTCAGGCCGCGCGCGCCCCGAGCCTAGTCTAGCTAGCCCCGGCGCCCTGCCTTTTTTTTCGAAACCTAGGTCGAAACTTTTGAGGGGGGGGGGAGGCGCGCCCACCCCCCTCTAAACCCGCCACTGGGTGCTCAGTAAGTGGATTGGGGTACAAATTTTTTGATTCTATCCCCAGGTCGATCCGGTTGTACACTACCGCGTTCGGAGTTGTCAAGGGCAGTTACGTGGTTTGAAAACTTCGTATAGCGGAACAAAGATCCGCATGCAGTTTACGTAAGAATTTCCGCAGATCAACTACGTTTTTACTAAGATAACTACGTCATGCGGAACCTCTCTATTGTCTACCTTCGCGGACGGAAGTTCTACCCTCGAAACAGCTGTATGACGTAATTGAGTACAAAAGGATGTGTTACTTTGCTGGTGGTGTGCTGTGGCAACGTGTCAAGATCAGCTGGAGAGTGCAGTTATGGTGTGAGCATTGATGAAGAATGGCATTTTTTCACTTTCTTTCTCCCAATTCGTTCTTTGTTATTGTACTGCTAGTTGTAAATTGTACAGCACCAACACTCCTACATGGCAGTGCAGACAAGAAAACTGTGTCATACCTTCAGCATGTGAATTACACGTGTAATACTGGTTATAGAGTGAATGGATCTGCAACAGCAACGTGCAGTGCTGATGGAACTCTACAATTGCCTACTTGCAACAGTAAGTGCAGCTAAAATATATTTGTAGACTCCCCTGGAGCTGAACTCAAAGTCGAACCTTATTGCGAATGGAGGTATTCCCTGCCGGCAAACGATCTCGTCGGGCCTGGTCCCGCGTCCACTGTTTTGGCGAGACAGCTAAAGCAGCGCCTCAACATTTGAAATAATATTCTTTTGAGCCACTACTGTACTCGCAAGTCCAACCTGGCCTAGCAGTGCGAGCGCTGTTCATCTCCGCTAAGAAATCTCACCAGGCAGGAAGCTGAAAGCGAGAAACAAATCAAGGATGTTGTTCTGAGTGCTGGTGTCATCCACACAGTCATACCATGCTGCATTTCATCTCTCTTAGCTGCACGAGAAACAGCTCTCATAGCTGGCTAGCAGATGCCGGGGGTTTCAAACGAGAGGTGGAGAGCACTGCAGGTCAGAAAAAGAAGGATTTCCAGGAAGACGACTGCGCAATCACTGTGCCTAGTTGCGCTCTGCAGTAGCAGCTTGTGCCGGTCTAGCTGAGCTTTGCAGTAGTATAAATTAATACACGCAGTGTCCACTGACATGACCAGGTCTGGTCTAAAAGCTGAATGCACTGACTGACTGCCCGCAGACTACATGAAACGACTTGAAAGAATGCCAAAATGTCGCACTGGTGGCCTCATATCGCACTCACCTAGACTGCACAGCTATTTTGTGTTTCTGTGAGTGTGGCCGCAGTCCACAATTTGTCGCCGAAAGCGACAGCAAAAATGTGAAGTGATGCGCGAAAAAAGCGGTGCCGCAAATTCATGTGGGACCGGGCCCTAAACTGCAAAGGTGTACTCTGGTGCAAAGCTCTCCTTCTCGATTCATACACAGAATAGGCGTCCAGCGCAAACTGATAGTATTTGCGAAAAGGAGAACTATGGACCAGAGTGTAAAGTACAAACACAGGTGGAATTTTTTTAAGAGAGATGTTCCAAATCTATCACCATTGCAGAGCGGAAAGATTATCATGGCGTGAATTACAGTACTTCCTCCCCGTCATCGAAATTAGCGAGGTCCAGTGACTCGTTTTTCACGAACGAAACAAGTGCTGACACCCGGTCCAGGTTAGAGTCTCGTTGTCATCTCGTTCAGAAGATTCGTTTTTACGAATCCGGCCTGTCTGATTCGTATGCAGCTCCGAGATTGATCTGCCCCAGAAAGTGTGAATAATTTTTGACTTTTTTGAAATTTTTCATCTTTGTTGATTTTCGATTCTTTCGTTTTCACTTTCGTTGTGTTTGGTAAGAATTTTTCCATTCCTTCGGCTTCACCTTCCTCCTCATCAAACGCTGTTTGAAACAGAATCAATTCCTCATCATCAATGTCACCCTCTTCATGGGCCGACAACAACAACTGACGGGCAACATCTAGGTCTTCTCGGAATTCATTCATGGTCGCAAGAAGGAAACCGTTCAAGAAAGGAGGAAAGCCCGATCTTAAAAGCAACAAACGCAGAGTAAAAGCTTGCAAGTCACAGCTAGTTTAGTTAGTTCTTGATGATGTGCTGACATGACATTCGAACGTTCGCGAGTTTGTACTAAAAAATTCTCTGCGCGAAGAAATTTTGCAGAAAGATCTTTCAAATTTTCTCTCCGCCATATTTACCATGGCAATCATGATGCGACTCGCTGAAAAAAATAGACGAAAAAAAGATCTTTCGTAAATTTTCCAGGAAGGTTGTATGTTGGTCGCGCCTCATCTCAAACGCGTCAGTTCGCCACCGCAGTGTCAAATGTCAAACGCTTAGACATTCTCCATAGGCCAAGAGCTGCTATGCTTGTCGTTTGCTAGCTCTGGATGGAGGGTTTCTACTTCACAACCAACGCAGTAAGAATAAACGATCGTAGCGACGTCGGTGGATTACCGTCGGCTTAGTCACCTCGATCTTGAAATGTACTTTTTTTTAGCAGTGGGATGCCCATTCATTTTAGCTGTGTGGTCACTGCTCATGCAGGTAGGTGTACTATCATGTCGAGCGTGCACTCTTTTTCAGCATCTCTGGTACAGTACCTGCACGTGCATCAGCAACTAGCACTACCGTATACATGCAGAGTCTACACAGCCCTTGCAGGTACTCAGCTACTGATTGTCTCAGTATTCCTTTGCATGAATGTCAGAGCGATAAATTTCATCGCGCTTGTATGCATTAGTGTGCTGACCCCTCGACGTGTCTTCAAGCGCTGCCGTTTGTTCCACAATGTCATTCTCACCTCAGCTCAGGTGAAACAGTGATGAGATTTTTCACTGCATAGCTCTAAGCGCGAGAAATGTGCAGGCTGCAACGCCGGACTGATCTCAGTGAGTCGAGAGTACCATCACAGCGACATCGGCGAAGAAATTGCATCTAGTTGAAAATGTTCAGCTTCCAACAACAGAAAATAGACCTTTGCCGTCATCCTATACGTATAAGACCGAGGTCCGCCGAGGTCTTTTACGAGGCCTATATTTCCCATATAGACTGAAGTCGAGGTCAATATCCTATTTATCACGATTCCTTTGCCATAACCCCACAATTTGAACCTTTAGGAGCTATTTTAACCTCTTTAGTATAGCATTTGTACTATAGTGTACATAGGAAGTTGCCTATTTTGGGTACAAGACTGTAAGAACAACAGGGTTCAGCATCTGCAGCACAGTGGCTGGGTGGTATAAGGGGTTGCTTGAGATTCATACTGTTGTGGGTTCGAATCCTGCTTGTTCTCTTCCTTTGTCTTCTTTCTTTCAATTTTCTTTTTGAAGTGGAGGTCCCTCCAAAATCGAAAGATTACAATGCCTAAAGGGTCGATACAAGCAGTCGATACAAGCGGTCGATATTCCGGCGATATGGGTGATATAGGACCAGTCAAGGATCACAAGAATTAGTGGAGGTCGATATAGAAGAGTGATAATGATGACTATCGTCGTCTATATCCGATTCCTTAGCTGTGGTACGACTGCTGGGGAGTATGTACCCAGTTTTATAACAAAAGTCAAACTGCGACAATTTCGATGACGCGGAGGAAGTATAATTCAAGTGAGTGAAGTTGTGAATGACAGCAGTGATATCACTGGCCTGACACAACAACTAAAGAAAAACGAAACAAAAAAAATTTAAAGAAAAAGAAAATGACACTTGACAATTCTGCACGCGATGACATCTCCATTTATGACAATGACAGCATTAGTGAAAGTGTACATCATATCGTGAGTAATATTTCAAATAACAGGGCTGGTTTTCACGCCATATTGAGTTTTTCACTTCCATTTTCCAATGTTTTTTTCTGCCGTATTGCTCTGCTAGTTGTAAACTGCACTGTGCCAACACTCATTAACGGTATTGCAGACAAGATAATGGTGTCCTATCTTCAGAGTGTGAACTACACGTGTAATACTGGTTATAGAATGAATGGATCTGCAACAGCAATGTGCAGTGTTGATGGAACTCTACAAATGCCTACTTGCAACAGTAAGTACAAATTTCATAGCCGGCAATCACATGGCACCAAGTATAATGGAAAATCAACATAATTTTGATAGTCAGCAACACTTTCAACGAGGACGAAATAAAATCGACGGAAAGAAGCCTAGAGGAAGAAAATTAGTTATTATTACCCTCTCCAATTCGCCATCACAATACTGACATAGCTCCGAAACGACACCCTAAAAATCCACAAAAAACTGTACGCCAACCGCCGCACTGATTCAGGGTGAAAATTTTCTATGATATTCAAAATGTGCTAGGAGCACTCAAAAATCAGCTTCCCATCGTACCTTTGATGTCTCTCCACTTTCAAACCGGAAAACAATACATACAAATCTTTTTTTCAGCTGATCGACGAGCGAAGGTTTGTACCTTCGCTTGTCGATCAGCTGAAAAAAACGAGGCTGCATGCCCGAGTACATGAGTTCAGGACTACATGAGTACAGGTATGCAGTAAATAGTCAATTTCAATGTTTCTGCTCCAAACAGCAGCTAACTTTGACTGGCTACGAAGATTACATCAAAGTTTCAATCAACAATCATTTTCTTCAGTTTTTTTCGGCAGAACCTTCTCCTTGTGCTTGGCGCAGGCCTAAAATCATACCTCGGAGAAAAAATATAGTTTTGAACCTCGGAGGTGGACACAAATTACAACTCTCAGATGTCCTCAATTTTTTCTATGATCTAAATTATGATCAAACGAATGTTGGGAGATTTCTTCTTTTAGCTTTCATGACATTTACTGCTATGATCTGGCAATATTTTGCGTGATGCAGGGACTCGTAATTATTGGATTTGTCGTCAGCTAGAAGCCCAACTTTTCTACCACTAGCTTATGGGACAAACTATTCTCCTCAACACACCACACACCAAAAGGCCAACAAGTTTTAGAGCGAGAGTAAATCAGTTTTTCTCTTTTGAGACGACGAGACAACTGACACCGAGACAAGACGAGATGAAGGAATATATAATGAAGGCGTTCAACGGGGACAAGACGAGAAAGTGTGGATACAACGGGGACAGAAGACGGTGCGGCCGCATGTATACAGGAGTAAAAGACAGCGCAGCAGTGTGTACCAGGGTTGAGGAGCACCTACAAACAAGAAACGCAAACGCAGCAGCAGGTATGACATTGAATCACAATTGCAGCAGCAGGTATGACAAAGAATCACAAACGCAGCAGCAGGTACGACAAAGAATCACAAACGCAGCAGCAGGTACGACAAAGAAACACAAACGCAGCAGCAGGTACGACAAAGAGCTACGCATGAACAACGAAGAGCTACAAGCGCAGCCACATGTACAACAGCTTCGTTTAGAACAGCGTTACAAGAATAGCATACTAAGCTGACTGTGGATGAAACCACTCAACCATATATATATGCATGTACTGGAACGCATGCACACATAGATTCTCTCACATACAAACAAACTCTTGCATGAACCCGCATGCACACACCCAGGACCCCGAAATCAAAATATGAAAATTGAGGATACCAAATCTTGCACTGGATTGATATATTTAATGTCGAAGAACAAACAGGGAGTGTCGCCTTATGACATGAGATCGACTCCACGCACACAACTATAAGTTATAGGAAAAAGTTAAAATATAAAAATAAAAAGTGTCCTATAACACCACCAGTTACTAAACAATCAGCTGATGCGATAACATTGAAGAAAAATTACATACGAAAATCGATTTTAAATACTAAAAATAGAAAGGAAAAGGACATAATTATGGAAAGGAGTTAATAAAAATCCTTTCAAAATCCATTAACTCGTTGTTGTCTGGCCATGTCTGCATCTAGTATACTCTTTATTGCACTCATAAAATTGCTTTCTCCACGCCGACTCTTTAAAGATTACATAATTATTTGATTAGTGAGCAACATCATTGAATTTTCAGGTGGGATAAAAGAGCGGTCTGGAATTGACCTGGTATCTCCAGTGATCGTATCGATGCAGGCAACTCTCCAAAGAGCAGGATATTGATATGATGGGATGTGAGTGGAGGCTGTAGATATGATCCTTGGGGAAAAGACGCAGGGGAACATCTGTGCTCCTTGTTCTACGGATGTGTGACAGAGGTGTAACCAGGTCATGAAGAAGCACACTACAGTTATCATGAATTACACGAAATGCTAGCAGGAAGAGTTTGCGGCAAATACATTGATGGCAGGGGTTGAATGTTAAGGCGTTCATAAACCTGTATATGATGATGGCGGAGAAGATATAGATGGATGCCGCACTTCAAGTTCTAGATTGTATAATCTGTGACGAGTTTAATCATTCGAAAAAATTATTAGTTTGAAAACTCCATCATGTGGACAAAGAGCTCAGTTAGGAGTGACGTAATCAAAATAGACTTAAATGAGGCAAGCCGTTTCTCCGACCGTTCTCCTTCTTTAGTCAATCTGTCTCGCATAATTTATGTCTTTATCTCATTTCTAGTTGTCAACTGTACTGTACCAACTGTCACCCGTGGCCGTGGTAACAAGAAAGTTGTGTCATACCTTCAACAAGTGAATTACACGTGTGATACAGGTTATAGTATAAATGGATCTGAAGCAGCAACTTGTAATGAGAATGGAACTTTGACAGAGCTGAAACCTGTCTGTAACAGTAAGTTGAGCCATTTCCTGGTAACAAACACTACTTTTTCAAAGATGTGTATTCCAAACATCTCTGACCACAATCACAATTCAACCTTAATTGACTTGAAATCGCCGCAGATTCTCAGAAAACATGATCATCTGCTAAATATACATACAGAGCAGATTCATCGAAAGCATTGGTTCAAGTTGGTACAAGTGAGGCTGCATGCCTGAATACATGACTACATGAGTACAGGTATGCAGTAAATAGTCAATTTCAATGTTTCTGCTCCAAACAGCAGCTAACTTTCACTGGCTACAAAGACCAAATCAAAGGATCAAACAACAAGCAATTCCTTCAGCTTGTTGGCAGAAAGCTTCTTCTTGTGCTTTGCTCAGTCCAAATTTCATACCTCGGAGGAGTAATAAAATTACTACTTCCAGATGTCCTCGATTGTTTGCCATGACCTGAATTATGATCAAATGAAAAATGGAAGAATTCTTCTTTTAGCTTCCATGACATCAATTTTACTCCTGCAATCTGGCTATATTCTGCATGACGCTGAGACTCGTAACACTAGCAGTGCTTTGCAATGGTTTTCAGACTACTTGATGTATCGCCGGCAATAAGTGGAGACAGGAAAAACCAGAAGTACAACTTACAGCCAGTCAGGGGTTCCTCAAGGGTCAGTTCTCGGACCTTTGCTCTTCGTTCTGTATGTGAGGGATATTGCCGGCGACCTTGCCCCTCATGACGTCACCACTATTCAGTTTGCTGATGACATCTCGCTGCGTGCGAGCAGTCCACAGCCAGAAGTTGTCTCCCAGCGCCTCACTGCAGCAGTTCAGTACCTGGCCACTTGGTTGAAGAAACGTGGACTGATCCTTAACGAGACCAAGACGCAGATACTCGCCATACCACACCATAGAGCTGCAGCCCTCGACATCAATGTTGTATGCAATTCACAAGTCCTACCAGTAGTCACATCTGCCAAATACCTTGGCCTGCATTTTGACTCGGACATGAGTTGGACCACAATGGTGGACCATGTTGCTCGTCGTGTTGCCGGCAAAATTGCTGTCCTGCTGCGACATGCTTCCTCGCTGCCGTATCCATGCCGACTCACCTACTTCAGATCTATCGTTTTGCCTGAATTTTTGTATGCTTCTATTAGTTACTACCCGTATTTGACAGTTGCCCAGGAACAACGGCTACATAGGCTGTTCAAACGTGCCGCTCGGGCAGTCTGCAAGTCGCCACCGTGGACCAGTACTGCTCCCCTGCTAAATCGAATGCATGTATGTGATCTACAGGTTTCTGTGCACTTGAATATGTTTTGTTTCATCTGGCGATGTTTGCATGATGCATGTAGCACCCTGTTTGAGTCCTTTTTTGCTGTCGTGCCCTCAACTCGCACTCGGGGAGGCCAAAGCAACTTGCTTGTGGTCCCACCTGCTAGCACTGCTCGTTCTGCTAAGCGTCTAACGCACGCTGGAGCCATTATGTGGAATAGATTGCCACCAGCAGCAAAATGTTCAAATAGGTATTTGGATTTTAAATCTCAAGCCTTGCAGTATATATTATCAGCGACATAGGTTTTCCAATGCTTACTGGATTGATATCTGTTCGTTGCAACCAACCTTCCGTCATTTTTCCTTTCTCTTTTTCTCTTGTATCTACTTTTTTTCCACAATATCCTTTAACATGTTATTCACAGTGGGTCCAATGTTATTAGGCGTTTTGCCTGTTTTTATTTCCACTATAAATAAAGTATACAACAACAACAACTCGTTTATTATTGGCTTCATTAAGAGCACCCTTTCAAGAATGGCATAGTCAGCTGACTGTGGATGAAAGCACTCCCCCCATGAATATATGCATGTCCCGGAATGCACGCATACACGGACTCTCAGACCCAAACGCACGCACTCTTGCATGCACCCGCACACGCTCACACCCAGGACCGCGAAATCAAGATTTGAAAATTAAAATATACCATATATTGTACAAGATTCAAATTATGCAATGAATATAACTAAATGCGCACTCATATCACAACCATGGGGACGAATCATGTACATGTATTCCAGAACGTTTTCTTGTCACAATTATCAATGGAATTCGTGACTAAAGAGAATGATGAAACTACAATAGGATTTATACACTTGGAGTGGAACAGCGAGGATACAAGCATAGTAAGAAAAATAGCACAAACCTAGGAACAATGTGCACAGGTAATAAACTATAGGTGAGGTGAGAAATGATAGGATATTCAGCAAGTGCAGTGTGACAATGGACATGCATGTGCAAGTGTGTGCGAGTGCGAATTTACTGGAATAGCGTAAGTGCGGTGACATTTTCTTTTTGTTTACAAAGATTTGGATCACGAATGCGAATGTAGACTGCTTCTAGAACTTTCAACTGCTGGAAACTACTTGCAGAACGAACAACACTGAACCAAGAATCATCATAACTTTCACGACACACCTGGTTAGACAACAAATGCAATTTAATTGCCGATGTATTCTTCTTCTTCTCACCGCCTCTGCCTTCACTTGGTTTCTGACCACCACCGTCCTTCACACCATCTGCACCATCATCGTCATCATCGTATCGTCCTCTTCATCATCGCTGCCACCTTCACCTGTCGTCAGCTCTCCCAGCAACTGACCACCGGGTTCATCATCGTCACTGCACATGTCGCTTCCACACTCCTCCTCCAGCTGCCGTCGCGTTCTCGTCCTGGCCGGTCTTCCCTTGCCATTGCCAAACACCTCACAGTCTGCAAGTAGTTTCAAGCAGTTGAAGGTCCTAGAAGCAGTCTACATTCGCATTCGTGATCCAAATCTTTGTAAACAAAAAGAAAATGTCACCGCACTTACGCTATTCCAGTAAATTCGCACTCACGAATTCCATTGATAATTGTGACAAGAAAACGGTCTGGAATACATGTACATGATTCGTCCCCATGGTTGTGATATGAGTGCGCATTTAGTTATATTCATTGCATTATTAAGATTATTGTCTCCACGTCGCCTTTTTAAAGATTCAAATTGTTTGCGATTCTTCTCTTTCAGGAGAAAATCCACACGCTCCAATGTACATTGTAAATTTAAACAATCGACGAGGAGACAATAGTCGTAAAATGGTAATAAATAAGATAAATTGTGCACTCATAACAGCAGCAAAAATGAAGAAACATTCATCTGCCACTACCTTTCTCACATACACTATATTCACACAGTGCAAAGGTGCAAACTTCGCTTTTGTACTTGTTAGCTGCTGTATTTCTACCTGAAACCATATTAGCTACATGTATATAAGTGTGTGTTTTAGTTATTACATTTTTATGTGACGGAGTTCCACTGATGACAGCCACAAGAAAACGTTATGGAACTTGACTTTCTTCATTTTTGCTGTTATGAGTGCACAATTTATCTTATTTATTGCCATTTTACATTGTACATTGTTAATATTATTACTTGGTCAGCGTCAGCGATATTGTCGCTTATCTTTCAGCTTTGTTTATATGTCACCAAAGCTCACTCAGCAGCCCATTTCATCCCAATTTTGGTTAGTAAGTTAGTTTACTAGTACCTGAAAGGTCTAGCTACAGTTCGAGTGGATTTGGAGAGCGACGGGTGGGTGATTCTGATTGATACAGCGCCGAATCAAAAGAGATTATGTTGTTACGCTGTGCAGGCAAGACCAGCGCAAGCCACAAGAAAGTAATCGGCTACTCGGAATCAGCTCCATTTTGCTGAACGGCCGAGATCGCTCACCTCAGGGATCGCTCGTCAAGCTGAGATCTCAGCTACCTTACCTCAAACTCACCGCTCGGAGTATCCAGCGCGTCGTGGAGATTTGCAAGTACTGTACACGTCGTCGTCGTCGTTCAACATATTATAATCTTGCAAAGAACGGCGTCTGATTTGAACCACACAGGCTGTCGTACTGCCCACGCGAAGTCCTATAGAGTAGGCGACCGTCACAATCGACTTCTCTTTGGAAAATAGCCAGGCAGCAGAGAGGAAGAGAGATGAGCTTGCGAAAAGCAAGAGAGTGGAACCGGAGCAAAATTATTTGTCACCAGCGTCGAGAGCAGCGACGAAGAGGACCCAAAAAAGTAGGAACCCTTCCTTGGACAATAAATTCCTTACATCTAGTTGTCATTCTATACCTTACCGTCCATCGTACCAAGTTGTATCACTTCAAGGGCACGCGTTCATGTCCAAAGTCAAAGGTCAAATTGTCGAAAGATAAGCGACAACATTGCTGACGCGGACCAAGTAGAAGCTTGTCCGCGCTGGCATCAGTGCAATGTACATACATGTACGTGTAGCTTTCTCAGAAGCCGATACGACAACAGCCAAACAGGATATTGATGGCGATATCAAAACATAATTATACGATATAAAACGCGTGTCGAAAATAGAATACAATTAAAACAAGCAAACGAGCAGCTAAACCGAGTTGAATTTTAATTTGCTGATCAAATAATTAATTATACATTGTAGACGTATATGATAAGGGGGAGAAGATGTGGATGGATGCTGCACAGATCGTATGATCTTTGATGAGTTTAACCATTTTGAAAAAAAAGTTTGACAACTCCATCATGTGGCCCAAGAGCTCAGTTATAGGCAATTCACACGATGGGCAAACTTCCTTTTATTGTACCGTTTCCAAGGATATTTACTCGGATACGATAAACTTGGACAGACCGGTGCAACTGATTTTTATCTTGGCCAAGGCCCTTTTGCTCGCGATCATCTTTTTACGCCAGGAAAAGTGTCGGTTGTTGAAAGTGCGTTCTGCAAATGCAGTGCTTGAACAAGGGAAAATTCAAAATTGAACATTCCCCGGCATTTTCAGGAGTTCACTATGGATACATTGACGGTTGCAAAGTTTGCCCAGCACCATGTGAACTGGATCACGGTTTGCCATTGTTATCTTGGTCACACACGTGCAAGTGTTTACACGTCGTGTGAATGGCCTATTAGGAGTAATGGAATCAAAACAGACTGAAATGCGGCAAGCTTTTTCTTCTTCGAGCCTTCTTCTTCCTTTGTCTACCAGTTTCCTTACAATTATTTTATGTCTTTATCTCATTTCTAGTTGTCAATTGTACTGTGCCATCTGTAACCCATGGCCATGGTGACAAGAGAGTTCTGTCATACCTTCAACAAGTGAATTACACATGTGACATTGGTTATAGTATAAATGGATCTGCAACAGCAACTTGCAATGAGAATGGAACTTTGACCGAGCTTAAACCTGTCTGTAACAGTGAGTTGAGTCATTGTCTGGGAACGAACATTGCTTTCTTAAAGATCTGTACTCCGTACATCTCTATTCACAATCACAATTCCGCCTTAATTGATTTGGAATCGCCGCAGGCTCTCAGAAAACAATCATGTTCATCTGCCAATTTTCCGTACAGAGCAGATTCATCGAAATCATGTTTCACCATGTTTAGTGGGTAGCATAATTGCAGTTAGAGGGCAAAAGTGCATAGCAGACTCATTGATCACATGGGACTGTCCCAGACACTGCTGATCTCACTTGAATCTTTGTGGCAATGTTTTAGAATTTAGAAGTTTCTTGCGACATTGTGTGTTGTTTTATATGCAAATTGTTAGGCTTTTGAATTCACTAATCATAGTTTGATGGCTATCACACCCATGCCTGGGAAGTCGTTGAAGACATATCAATTGTGGGCAAGGGCGCGAAAGCTAAAGCAGCTTGAATGAGTGAAATGGGCTACTATTGTCCTATCCTGTATCATGTTATCCTTTCACCCATTCACGGCATAGTCCTTCCCCTGCCTGTCGCCATGTATAGACGGTACGTGACCTCTCACTACCCCCGTGCTACGCACGATACCATGCTCTGCTGGGCATGGCCTCCCTGACTCTTCACTATATCTACACTCATCTGTCTGTAAAATAAACCACTTCCTTATGTCAGTAGATGACACAACATGGTGTCAGAAGTTAGTCAACCAGGTCTACACTTCGAGTAGAAATGGCCAAGTTCGCGCCGCCTGCAGACTTTGATTTCTCCATTCCAGATGCCTGGCCGGCTTGGAAACGCCGGTTTGCGAGATATCGCCTCGCCTCAGAGCTCAACGCGAAAGACGAGAAAGTGCAAATCTCTACGTTGCTCTACTCGCTGGGCCCTGAGGCCGAAACTGTCTTCGATCAACTGGTATTCGACACCGTTGGAGACGAGGACAAGTATGACAAGGTCATGACGAAGCTGGACGCTTACTTTACGCCAGCATTGAACGTGTTTCACCAGAGGACCATCTTCGAACAGTGCGTCCATCTTCCAGGAGAGTCCGTGGAAGAATTTGTTCGGAAACTTCACGCAGCAGCGAAGTTCTGTGACTTTGGTGACCAGAAGGACAACAGAATTCGAGATCGCCTCGTGGCTCACATTCTGGATCGTCAAGTCGCCAAGGAGTTGCAGCTGATTGAGCCCGCAAAACTCACCCTCACGGACGCAGTTCTCAGGGCCAGGCAGGCCGAGAAAATTTCCGGAGACGTTGCAGCGCAAGCCGCCAGGCCGCAGGTCAATGCTGCATCCCGCTTTGGAGGAAAGCAGCAAGATGCAAGGAGTCGCCGCCAGCGCAGCGGCGTTCCGTCGAAGCCTGCACCAACGCCGTCCACGCAGAGGAAGAGCGGCACTGCAGCTTCAACATGTCCGTGGTGTGGCCACGCTGGTTCGCACAAGAGTAACCGTTCTGCGTGTCCTGCGTTTGGTCGCAAGTGTAATTCATGCGGCAAGCAGGGCCACTTCGCCGCCGTCTGTCTTTCCACTCCAGCAACCACGCGTGGTGCCAGAGCTGTCGAAGATGAATTGCTCGCGTCCCCGTCGCCATTCATGGGTGGTGTTGCAGAGCTGTCATCCAACGCCAGTCCTTCCCAGTACCACCGGCCGCGCTAGTCCCGCAACAACAGCCTGTGCCTACGTCACAGCCAACTCTCCGTGCTCGCAACAACATCCAGCCACCGCAGAGATTGATCGCTACCATATAACTCTCTCTGGCTTCATGCTATTGCTATTGCTCTCCCGCACATTGCATAGTTCTGTTCTATGTGCCCGGCTATGTACAACCCGTACATGTATCTGTCTTGCCTTTTCTCCATAACAGTTTTTTTTCCCAGCTGTTGTGTTTTTGCTCTCTTTAATTTTTTTTTCAAAAAGGGGGAGATGTCCTATCCTGTATCATGTTATCCTTTCACCCATTCACGGCATAGTCCTTCCCCTGCCTGTCGCCATGTATAGACGGTACGTGACCTCTCACTACCCCCGTGCTACGCACGATACCATGCTCTGCTGGGCATGGCCTCCCTGACTCTTCACTATATCTACACTCATCTGTCTGTAAAATAAACCACTTCCTTATGTCAGTAGATGACACAACACTATGTCTGCCGGGTGCTTTTGTCTCATACATACACCTACAATTATTGCATTTCAGGACGGACAGCATTTCACTTCCATACTCAAATGTCTTTCTTCGTTCTTGTTCTGCTAGTTGTAAATTGTACAGTGCCAACACTAAGGAACGGCAATGCGGACAAGACAATGGTGTCCTATCTTCAGAGTGTGAACTACACGTGTAATACTGGTTATAGAATGAATGGATCTGCAACAGCAATGTGCAGTGCTGACGGAACTCTACACATGCCTACTTGCAACAGTAAGTGCAAAAAAACGTAAAGTATAATACTTCAATTCCCGTAGCTAAGCAAAAGACATTATTTACGTAACGTATGGTCTGGCGCTAGCCAGGGTCCACACAGCTTTAATTCCGTTTGTTTCTTTGTGCCTGACGACGTCGGCATGCCTGGCGGTTTCCAGTCCCTTACAGTACCATCAAAGACATTTGGCCACATTACTCAAATAGGGCTTTCAGCTGCAGGATAAATTTAGGGCTGAGATCATAAACAGAGAACTATGAGGAAGAGCAAGATGACAGGGGTGACAGTGTTGAAGCTTTGATCAGGTGGCGTCAGCAGGAGTGCCTACACAGAGAGTAGAAGATGGGAGAAGAGAGGTCCCGCCGCCACGACAGTCGCTGTGCTTGCGAAAGGCTTACAACAAGAAACAACGGAGCAAATATTCCGTCGTTTGGAGACTCGCCAACTTCGTGAAAAGATGTGTTAACAGCAAGAGAGTGCTGGACAGGCATCCAGTCGGTAGGAGAAAAGGCTTGGGTCTTTCTCCCTCCCCCAGGGGACCAACCACGGTCAGTTTCTGGACCGTGCCAACAGTATGTGTGGCACGTGTTGTGAGCTGCCTTTGGAGTGAAATCCTTGTCAGCGCCTTCTAGGTTCAGCCCGGTCCCATAGCTAAGTGGTTAGAGCATTGCTCATGACAAGCAAGGTCCCGGGTTCGAGTCCTGGTGGGCCTGGCAATTTTTTCTCTTTTCAGGCAGTTCACTTCCCCTACTGTTCCTTTGAATTTGAAGTTCTCCCAATCCTTTCATAAATAGACTTTTCCCGTTTGTCTCTTTCCCTCAAATTAGTGAAGATTTTATGACTTGGAGCTCCCTGCGTGCTAGAGTGTACATGAAGTGTGTGGGTACAGTGAGGGCTGCGTCCCACCCGCCTGTGTGGATTCACAGGAAGTGCGAGCTACGAAGTCTGAAGAAAATGCTGAACAGCCTCTGCTGGGATGAACACTACACCATAGCTCAGTGGTTAGAGCATCGCTAGCTACAAGCGAGGGTCCCTGGTTCGAGTCCTGGTGGTGACAGTCAATTTTTTCTTCAGACTTTTTCCGTTTGTCTCTTTCCCTCAAACTAGTGAAAATAATAATAATAATGATAATCTTCACTAGTTTGAGGAAAAGCGGCAAACGGGAAAAGTCTGAAGAAAAAATTGCCTGTCACCACCAGGACTCGAGCCAGGGACCCTCGCTTGTAGCTTAGTCAATTTTTTCTTCAGACTTTTTCCGTTTGTCTCTTTCCCTCAAACTAGTGAAAATAATAATAATAATAATAATAATCTTCACTAGTTTGAGGAAAAGCGGCAAACGGGAAAAGTCTGAAGAAAAAATTGCCTGTCACCACCAGGACTCGAGCCGGGGACCCTCGCTTGTAGCTTAGCGATGCTTTAATATTTTATGACTTGGGGCTCCCCGCGTGCTAGTTTGTACGTGAAGTGTGTGGGTTACAGTGAGGGCTGCGTGGCTCAGTGGTAAGAGCATCGCTGGCTACAAGCGAGGGTCCCTGGTTCGTGTCCTGGGGGGGACAGTCAATTTTTTCTTCATACTTTTCCCGTTTGTCTCTTTCCCTCAAACCAGTTGATATTTAATGACTTGGGGCTCCCCGCGTGCTAGTCTCACACATACAAATACAATAATTATTATTGCATTTCAGGACCGTTCTCAAAATGTCCTTCTTTGATCTGGTTTTGGTAGTTGTAAATTGCACAGTGCCAACACTCATGAATGGCAATGCGAACAAGACAATGGTGTCCTATCTTCAGAGTGTGAACTACACGTGTAATACTGGTTATAGAATGAATGGATCTGCAACAGCAATGTGCAGTGCTGATGGAACTCTACAAATGCCTACTTGCAACAGTAAGTACAAAATAATGTAAACTATTATAAGTAATGTAAATAATGGCAATCTAAAGGCAATCTTCTTAGCTCCATATGAAGACATCCAAGAAGAAGATTGCCGGATGAGTCCAGCGGGGACAAAACGTACGTCGCGATCGAGCTATGTCGTTGCTGTGTCATCTTCTATGTGCCATGCACTACTTGATGTACCAGCCTGCTATGTCGGATACCGCCAATCATGCATCGAATAAGCGCCAGGTGCGAACTGATGGTGGTCGTGGTGAGAACGAGAGCTCTGTGCCAGAGCTGTGCAGCCTAGAGAGCGTGTGTGGGTAGGCGTGTGTTTAGCGCCATATTGTCAGGTGTGTCTTCACCACCATATGTATCAACCATAAGTACAGCTGCAGTGATGTCTTCAACTTCATTCTTCCGAGTCAAGCTCCGTATGAAGACATCCAAGAAGAAGATTTCTTAATGAGTCCAGCGGGGACGAAACGTACGTCGCAATCGAGCTATGTCATTCCTGTGTCATCTTCTATGTGCCATGCGCTACTTGATGTACCAGCATTCTATGTCGGATACCGACAACCATGCATCGGCTAGGCACCAGGCATGAACTGCTGGGGGTGGTGGTGAGAAGGAGAGCTCTGTGCCAGAACTTTGCAGCCTAGAGAGCGTGTGTCTGCAGGCATTTGTTTAACGCCATATTACCAAGTGTGTCTTTACCACTACATTTATCAACAGTAAATAATGTAAACTAAAAAACTGAAATGTTGAGCCAATGGTAATTTGCAAAGAGAAAAGGACCTATAACGTATTATCTCTAATATAAGCACAGTCTCCAATAGTAGCACGTCTCCAATAATAGAACACCTTGGGGCGGCATCCACAAAATAGTGCTCACTCTCCATTATAAGCACACTGTGTATATTCATTATCTGTACCGGCGAAAAAAACCCTGAAATGTGTGTGTGTCTGACATGAATTTGGTATGGCAACATGCCTCTGAAATGAGGTTGAAATAATAATGGAACAGTCTCAAATAAAGGAACGTCTCCATTAATAGCACGGGGCAGAGGAACATTGAAAAAAAAGGACCGTGCTTATAAGCCTCTGGGTCATACTAATAAAGATATTATTATATTAGAGATAATACGGTAAGTCACTAGTTGTGCCTAACAGTCCACCAAGGTAACGAGATAGTCAGATAGTGCCACAACAACGCACACAACTGCGAAGGATATTGAGACATTCGGCGACCTGACACCTAGTTCCAACACACCTACAAAGCGCAAACCAACAAACTTCCAACTTGGAAGGCTCAGGTGCGGAAATGCAGGGATGCGCCAGGGATGCTCAGGGATGCGCCATCAAGATGAGCACAAGCCATGTCCCTCAGCAGCAAGGAATGCTGAACGTTACGGGATGATGATGACGAGACTAGTACGACCATTTGGACAAACCGGTCTAGCTTTAACTCGAAGGCAATAGACCCCCCAACTTGGAAGGCTAAACTCTATGTATAATTACATGAAGAGGGGAAGCCAATCTAAGACGACCTGCCACAAACTGAACGGCGACAACCTACTAAACACCTTGTTGATGCTACGATGGTGGACACGTTTGATACAATAGCAAGTGGTTTCACACGATGTATGTTTCGTCGTATTGCTGGTGATGTCCTTACTGACATTGGAACTTCCCGCACCTGAGCCTTACAAGTTGGAAGGTTGTTGGGCACTTTTCAAGGGAGGGCTGTATTTTTTCACTAGGTCTTGGAGACTGGTGAAATATTCGAGATAGGGTGCAATTCAAGAGAGGGCGCTAATCGCGCAAGTATGGTACACACACACACACACACCACAGGCACCCGCACGCACCCCCCCTCCCCCCCCCCACATACACACACACACATACACGCGCACGCACGCACGCACATGCATCAAATATGCACGGTAATTGAGAAACCAAGACAGTTGACCAAGAGCCGATTGTGGGCAGATATATGTCTTTACGCCCAAACCCAGTCTTTACGTTGTGTGTGCTGATAGGTCTTCTGTTCGAAGGTTTGTAGGCCACTGTAGCAGTGTTTTTCGCTTAGGACTGCAGATGGTAGGGAATTCCAGGTAGGTACGAAGCCTTATGTGAAGGCTAGTAGTGGCGCAGTGTTGGAGCATGGATGGAGGGGAATGCTGAGCTGCTGATTGTGGCCTTCCAACTGCTGAGACTGCCATCTTGCGCAGGGTTATCTGGCAGCTCCTGCCAGAGGAGGGAGCTGGGGCTGAAGAAAATTAATGGTAGGTGTGTGTGTGAAGTACTGGAATTAAAATAGCTTTAAGTTCATGGTCTTGCATAACGTGGTAAGCTGTTTCTCCGACCATTCTTCTTCTTCTTTCTCCACCTGTCTCACGTAATTTATGTCTTTATGTCTTTTCTAGTTGTCAATTGTACTGTACCAAATATAACCCATGGCGGTGGTGACAAGAGAGTTCTGTCATACCTTCAACAAGTGAATTACACATGTGACATTGGTTACAGTATACATGGATCTGAAGCAGCAACTTGCAGTGAGAATGGAACTTTGACAGAGCTGACACCTGTCTGTAACAGTGAGTTGCTTTCATTCCCGGAAGAAACACTGCTTTTTCAAAAATATGTGTGCCAAACATCTCATGACGGTCGCCTTCTCTAAAGGACTTCGCGTCGGCAGCACGACTGCCTGTGTGGTTCAAATCAGTCACTGCTCTTCGCAAGATTTATTTAGATCAATGACCACTGTACTGTACTTGCAAATCTCCACGATGCGCTGGATACTCGAGCGTTGAGCCCGAGGGGAGGGAACTGCAATCTCAGCTTTGCGATTGATCCCTGAGGTGAGCGATCTCGGTCATTTTGCAAAATGGGACTGATTCCGAGTAGCCAATTACTTTCTTGTACGTCGTGCTGCACTTGTCTGTGCAGTGTGACAAGATAATCTATTTTGATGCGGCGCTGTTTCAATCAGAATCACCCACCTGTCGCTCTCGAAATCTACTCGAAATCTAGCTAGACTTTTCAGGTACTAGTGTTAGCTCCCGGCTAATGAAGTCCCCTCACACCAGAACACAGGGGTTTTATGGTATTGAATATGGGAGTATTTCGATAAGAGTGTAGACAAGAATGAGAAGGAGAACAGAACAACGACAACTCAAGACTAGAACAGAACAGAACAGAACAGAACAACTGGAGCATGCGCTCTTCTATGTGAGTGGCTCTCATTGCCAAGGGGAACGAGCGGGAAATACGAATAGTGAGTATGACATTGTACAGATGGTAGCATAAATACACCTATTACACTAGCAAACTAACTTACTAATCAAAATTGGGATGAAAAGGGCTGCCAAGTGAGCATAGGCGACATAAAAATCAAAAACTGAAAGATAAGCGACAATAGTGCTGACGCGGACCAAGTACATTCTTGATGACTGGAAGAGAATTGCACAACCAATGTTTCTCAGTCCTGTACAGCACCATGTCGTCGGCGTAGCCGGTCTCACTCAGAATGTCACCTGGCAGGTGCTGACGGCACTGCTTCATTGCTGCCTCGAGATAACACAGAGACAATAGCGGGCTAAGTCCATTGTTGTTGTTGTTTCTTTATTTTACTTCACCATATGAAAAGGCAAGACTGCCTTCTCACCGGGGCTATTGGCCTCCGGCTGCCGTGTGGTTTAGCCAACGGTGCTGCTCAGGCGCTGAGAGGTCGATCCGTCCAACTTGACGACCACAGTTGTGGAAAGCAGTAGATTGTGGATCAGGTGTAAGTCGTCAGGTTCAACAATAGAAGCCTTTACGGACAGTAGCCTGTGGCAATCGACAGTATCGAGTGTAACTCATTCAAAAAAAAATGGTCTCATTTGCCAATAGTTGAAGCAGAGTAACTCATCTAGAGCTGGTTTCTCAGAATTATTGTTTATTACCTATTTAATCTTGTACCCTTTTTTCATTCCAAACATCCTTTCTCCAACATCAATTTCGTCTTTGTTATTTTTCTGCTAGTTGTATATTGCACAGTGCCAACACTCATGAATGGCAATGCAGACAAGACAATGGTGTCCTATCTTCAGAGTGTGAATTACACGTGTAATACTGGTTACAGAATGAATGGATCACCAACAGCAATGTGCAGTGCTGATGGAACTCTACAAATGCCTACTTGCAACAGTAAGTGCAAATGATGTAAACTATAGAGAAAGCTATGTTTGTTTTCTGGTGATCGCATTGTTTGTGACACTCGGAGTAACAACATACTTTACGTCGTCAGGAATCAGGACTCAACGGTTGCAAGGAGAAGCTTGTCGTTTGGAGTGACAAGTGATCAACGGTGCTTCTCCTTGTCAGAGTCTACAATACACTTTGTTCTTCAACGTAGGGAGAAGTGTTGGAGTAGAAATTACTGAGAAGATGTCGTGGAGGGGGGAGGGGCGCAGTGGCGAGCTTTCCTGCACAGGTATGACTTTGGCCGTATTTCAGCATGGTGGAAAGGAAAAAGTCAAAAAGTTTATTTCAAGAAAACCCAAGAACAAAGATGGGGGACATGTCCCCAGTGCTAGAAGATTTGCTCTACTATCTGCCGGTGTATAGTTTTTGCTAATTGGAGACGTAGCTCATAGTTTTATCAGCGCTTGTGCACTGGATATTCGCAAGATGATCATTTGGGGTGTAAAGGGGTGTTGGCCCTCGTATCCTAGGAGGCTGGCGTGGCTAAGCGGTACTGCTCCAGGAACTCTTTTAGGGTGAAGAAATATAGGTTTGATGGAGTTTTGTACGTAGCTTGTTCTTGTATGCTGTGGCATGACTCATTTCTGAATCCATAAAATTAATAATGTGATTTTGCCGCTATTTTTTGAAGGGAATGCAAGTTTCAAGGTTCCCTTCAGAAACCTTTTCTGAGGCCTTGCACCGTCGATGTAGACCTCAAAGGGAAACTTCCTGCAACAGTTGAACGATATTGGAGAGATACACTTGCACACATACTTTCGTGTCCTCCGACATGCTCATATACTTGGTCCGCGTCAACAATATTGTCGCTTATTGTTATGTCTGGCCCTAAGGGCCCACACACAGCATTACTCAGGTTCGTACAGTTATTGTAATAATCAAGGAACAGAAAGACAAGGAAAAGAGAGCTCACATTCTCGGACCTAGTCCAGCACAGCAAGCATGCAAAACCAGCCACGAGCCCAGGCGCGCATGCGCGCCTTATCACATCACGTACACAGCAATCGCCCCCCAAGAATTTTTCCCGGGGTAAAATTATAACATAAGCAAAGAGGCACTCAAATTTGGCGCCGACAGATATAGCTGTTGACACTACACGGCCAGATAATACAAAAGCAAAAAAGTTCAAAAACATTGCACACATATACTTATAACAGTTACTGCAGCTTCCAGAATAGTCCATGAGAGCTGAGCTATAGATCGAGGTAGGAATGACAGATAAAGTCAGCCAATATTGCATAGCGTTGGGGAATTAGATCAGATCGGAAAAGGAACCATGCAAATGTTTCAATGAATTAAACGAAAACAATCTTATGTGAAGACTGTTCGTCATGACCTACATGTAGAATATTCATCTGGCCCAGAAATGTCCACTTCCTACACTCAGGCCGCATCAGATCAAAGTAACAGGACAAGCAATACATACTCAAAGGCAATAGTACGGATACTTAGCAGTTCTCAATCAAGCGCTTGGGCGCGGAGACATGTCGGTCGGAGCGACGCAAGGGTGCCGGTGCAACAACACTGGGAGCCGTCTCGACTCCAACGGCGTCTGCTGCTGGTGCTAGCGTATCATCCGGCCTGACAGTGCTACTGTTGCTGCTAGCGTCCGGAAGTGGTAGAGGAGAATCTAGCACTGTCGGCGGGTCACTGGTCGGTGTAGGCAGCTGTGCGACCGCCTGGTCCGCAGAAGACGAAACGGGTACTTGGCCAAACTGCACCGCCCGCGGTCGTAGTTGGTCCCTATGGCGCTTCCAGACGACATCATCCACCTGTACTCCGAAACTGTGAGGGCTGTGGACATGCACTACAGTAGCTGGTACCCAAGTTGCTCCACGACCAAAGTTCAGGGCGAACACAGCGTCACCGGTGTTAAACTTTGGCGTAGTCAAGCTCTCCTGGTACACCTTGACCTGCCGATGACTCTCAGACTGCCGCAATGCACTGAGCCGGATTCTCGGTTGCCGGCCCATTAACAGCTCCGCCGGCGTCTTCCCACTGGTGGTCGGCGTTGTTCGATGCGCTAAGAGAAACCGGTCGAGCCTGACGTTGAGTGGTTCACCAGTATTCGACATTTCTTTCATCTTCTGCTTGAAGACGCCAACGTAGCGTTCGGCGAGGCCATTAGTTGCTGGATGACCTGGTGCCGTTGTTGTGTGTAGAATGCCATTGCCATCCAGGAACGCCTGGAATTCCGCACTCGTGAACTGACTGCCGTTATCTGTAACCAAGTGCTCAGGCAAACCAAACACAGAAAACAGATGGCGTAAAGCAGAAATCGTGGTCGCACTGGTTGCATGAGCCATGGGTATTACATCCAAGTACTTAGAGTAAGCATCTACCACCACCAAGAACATTTTTCCCAGAAATGGCCCGGCAAAATCAATGTGTATCCGTTTCCATGGACCCGTCGGCCATGACCAAACACCGGGTTTTGCCGGTGGGCATTTGGCATTCTCTTGGCATTGCAAACACGCATTGACTTTAGATTCTATATCCTGGTCAATATTGGGCCACCACAAGTAGCGCCGGGCCACTTGCTTCATTTTCACCATGCCAAAATGCTCTGCATGCAGATCTCGTAGCAAGAGCATTCGAAGTGAGTTAGGAATCACCACCCGGTTGTCCCATAACAAGATATCATTCTCCACAGACAATTCCATTCTCTTGCTAGCATATGCCTTGAGGTCTTCCTCAATTTCAGCAGGCCACCCATTAACCGTATAGCGAATTACTTTAGCCAATACAGAATCCTTTGCCGATTCTGCTCTCACCACAGCTGCTTTGATTATTGAGTCGTTCTCGATAAGCAAGACCTGTACCGTGACGGTCTCCTCCTCGCTCGGTGACACAGATTGCATTGGTTGTCGCGAGAGAAAATCCGCATGGACGTTTTCTTTCCCCGCGAGATACTGCATTTCGTAATCATATGCCGCCAGTTGCAATGCCCATTTCTTGATTCGATTAGAGGCGAGAGTGGGGACATCCTCGTGATTTCCCAGTAACTTCAAGAGTGGCCGATGATCAGTGACCACTATGAACTCTCTACCGAGTAGGTACTGGCGAAATTTGGTCACTCCGAACACCACAGCCAATGCTTCTCTTTCAATTTGAGCATAGCGTGACTCTGCTGGGGTCAGCTTACGCGACATGAATGCGATCGGTCGTAATTCGCCATTCTCCTGCTTCTGCAGTAGGACTGCGCCAAGGCCCACTCCCGAAGCATCCACTTGCAACACTGTTGGCCTTTGTAAATCATAGTGTGCCAGTAGGGCTTCTGAACACATAGCATCTTTCAATTTGCCAAAAGCTTGCTCGTGAGTGGTCTCCCAGTGCCATTTCCCACCCTTTTTCAAGAGGTCGTACAAAGGAGCTGCAATTTCTGCGAAATGAGGCACAAACTTCCGCACGAAATTTGCAGAACCGATGAAAGATTGCAATTCGGCAACATTCTGTGGTGGTTTGGCCATTTTCAGTGCCTGTATCCTGGCTGTTGAAGGGGAGACGCCCTGCCCACTGATCGTGTGACCTAAGTAAGAGAGTGCCTCAGCCATGTAACAGAATTTCTCCGGATTCAATTTGAAACCTTTCTCATCCAGTCGATGGAGTACCCGGTCCACGTTTTCCTCATGGATTTCATCATTTTCCCCGGTACACAGCACATCATCAATGTACCCGCCGCTGCCTGGTAGCGCAACCAAGGTTTCTTCCATTACCCTTTGGAAAATGGATACGGCACTGTGGAAACCAAACGGTAAGCGTTTGTACTGGTACAGGCCCTGAATTGTGTTGATGGTGGTGTATTTCCTGCTTTCCGGTGCTACCTCTAGCTGGTGGTATGCTTGGGACAAGTCGAGTTTGGTAAACTTCCCTCCCGGGCCCAACTTGTGCAACAATTCCTCGAGGGTGGGGAGTGGGTACTGTTCACATTCTGAATGCTTGTTAATAGTCCCACTGTAATCTGCGCAAATCCGTAATCCTCCTCCTGGTTTTTCTACTTGTACCGTTGGTGAGGCCCATTCGGAATGCGTCACTTTCTCAATCACCCCATCAGCCTCGAGTTTGTTCAACGCGTCGATGTACCGCTGTCGAATTGCTAGAGGTACTGGTCTTGCTCGTTTGTAGACCGGTTGTTCATCTGACACGTGCAGCTTTACTTGCACCCCTTGCACCGTACCCACAGTGGAGTTGTCAAACAGATTCGGGTATTTCTTAACGAAATCGGTAGTGGATTGCCCGCCAGTGCCCACTTTGAATATAGATTTCCATGGCAAAGTAAATCTGGACAAGACATCCCGGCCTAAGAGAGACGGACCATCACATTCAGTAACTCTGACCAGAACATTCTCCTCTACACCACCCAAAGCCATTTTCATTTCGATTTCACCCAGACATTTGATTGGATTTCCTGTGTATGTAGATAGGGTGATGCTGGACGGTACCAGCTCAGACACGGAGCCATTGCATTTCAGAAAATCATTTTTTCCTAGCAGTGTGACGGTGCTACCCGTATCAATTTCCAAGTGCACCTGGACCCCATTTAGCTCGACAGGCGTAGTGTACGGTGCTACAGCTCTGTCACTCATGGTGGCATTCACATTCAACATCGGTACAGAATCATTACAAGGAACAAGCTCACCGGGGTTTGATGTTGTCCCGACATGCTTGACGGACCTGGCCGCTTTCTTCTTTAGGCAGGCTCGTTCGATGTGTCCCAGTTTGCCGCAAGCACGACACTTCGCAGATTTGAAGTGGCACTCATCCGGTCGATGTCCCAGCTTGTCACAGCGGAAACAGGGCTTGTCAGATTTGAACGTGGCGTTGTCGGCGAGCCCCGGCTCTCCGCGTACTGCATGAACCTGCGTTGAAAACTTCTCAGACTCGCGGAAAGCTGTCTCATGAGCCGTGGCCATGTCGACAACCTGCTGAAATGTTGTCGTCTCCTCAGCCTTCGCCAGGATTTCCTTCGTCGTGCTGGTAGAACCGATCGCAGTGATGAACTGGTCACGCAAGGCCCTGTCGAGATAAGCTTCAAACTTGCAGTCCATGGCTGCCCGTTTCAATCGAGCCGCGAACATGATCGCAGACTCGCCCTCCTTCTGCAGGGTTTTCTGAAATTGATAGGTAGCAGCAACTACACTAATCTTGGGCTTGAAATAATCACAGAGGAGCTTCAGCAACTCTTCGAACTTCTTCTGCCCTGGTTTATCTGGGAGGCACAAATTCTTCAGTGTGGAATAAACCTGACCGGATAGTTGACTAATCAGCACGGCGCACTTTTTCTTGTCTGCCGCTGTCTGTACTGTCTCGGTTGCATCGTCTGCAACTTGGCCAATGTCATTAGCCAGAAAATGAAAATTGAGTCTCTCTGCATACTCGTCAAAATCCCCAGTTTCGAAAATTTCTAATCTGGAGTTGCGTCCTGCCATCTTCGTCGCCAATTGTTATGTCTGGCCCTAAGGGCCCACACACAGCATTACTCAGGTTCGTACAGTTATTGTAATAATCAAGGAACAGAAAGACAAGGAAAAGAGAGCTCACATTCTCGGACCTAGTCCAGCACAGCAAGCATGCAAAACCAGCCACGAGCCCAGGCGCGCATGCGCGCCTTATCACATCACGTACACAGCAATTATCTTTTGACAATTTGAACTTAGACTTTGGACATGAACGCGTGCACTTGAAGTAATAAAACTTGGTACGAAGGACGGTAAGGTATAGAATGACAACCGGCTGTAAAGAATTTATTGTCCAAGGAAGGGTTCCTACTTTTTTCGGTCCTATTCGTCGCTGCTCTCGACGTTGGTGACAAATATTTTTGCTCGGGATCGACTCTCTTGCTTTTGCAAGCTCATCTCTCTTCCTCTCCGCGGCCTGGCTATTTTCTAAACAGAAGTCGATCGTGACGGTCGCCTTCTCTATAGGACCTCGCGTGGGCAGTATGACAGCCTATGTGGTTCAAATCAGACGCCGTTCTTTGCAAGAACGTACAGAACTGGCAAATCTCCACGACGTGCTGGATACTCCGAGCGATGAGTTGGAGGTAAGGGAGCTGAGATCTCAGCTTGACGAGCGATCCCTGAGGTGAGCGATCTCGGCCGTTCAGCAAAATGGGGCTGATTCCGAGTAGCCGATTATTTTCTTGTGGCTTGCGCTGCTCTTGCCTGCACAGCGTAACAAGATACTCTATTTTGATGCGACGCTGCCTGTATCAATCAGAATCACCCACCCGTTGCTCTCGAAATCCACTCGAACTGTAGCTAGACCTTTCCGGTACTAGTAAACTAACTTACTAACCAAAATTGGAATGAAATGGGCTGCCAAGTGAGCTTTGGCGACGTATAAACAAAGCTGAAAGATAAGCGACAATATCGCTGACGCGGACCAAGTAGGAGACCCAAGCTAGGTATGATAAATTGAAGAAGGAAATCATTGGGCAGGGATAGGGCAGCAGCTTTGGTCTGTCATTCACGATGTTTCACAGCAATCACTACCGCATCCTTTCGCTTGCCAAAACAACTTATGGACCAGAAAAATAATTCTTAGCTGTTCATTGACTATCCACTCTTTGGGAAATCCTAAAAATATATAAAAAGCAAATCACTTCCTTTTTCCAGCGTCCTTCTTTGTTTCTGCGCTGTTAGTTGTTATTTGCACAGTTAAAATACTCATAAACGGCATTGCGGACAAGACAATGGTGTCCTACCTTGAACGTGTGAACTACACGTGTAATACTGGCTATAGAATGAATGGGTCACCAACAGCAATGTGCAGTGCTGGTGGAACTCTACAAATGCCTACTTGCAACAGTAATGGTAAGTAAAAATGCAATGTAGACTATGAAAAAGTTGTTACTGTGCTTTATTACTGTCGATACAGTCAGACCTCGTTTGCCCGGTTCCCTCGCCATCCGGAAGAATACCATTGGTGACTGATTTTTCAGTATACGTGACTGGCATGCAACATAACCAGCTCCAGGATCTGCTTACTGGCGCACGGTTTTGTGTACAAACGGGTTCAAACGCGAACACAATTTCCTGTCATATCTGGCTTACAAGTGACAAGCAGGCCCCAGAGCGGGAGTTTTACAAAAACCAAAGAAAAGGTTTGGATGACTCAGTGACCCACTGCTCGCCTGCATACAGCACTCAGCTACTTGCTCCTGCCATTTCTCTTGCTAGTTATTTACAGAGTACCGGCATACATACCATCTGTACTGCATGGTACACATGTACATGGACACATAATGTTACACCTGATGATGTGCTACAGGCATCATAGTAAAGTATGTGCGTTTGGTGATGTCATTCCCTCGCCTATCTGGGTATTATAGCGTTGAAATGTTTTCGGTCATGCGAGGTCTGACTGCATAGACTTTTCCCGCATTGGCGTTGCCAAGCAAGCGAAAGCAACGGCAACAGACACGGCATCATGACGACGCAGAGGGATGACTTCAACCCACTTCGTAAATGAGTCGACACAAACCAAGACACAATGATGAGTCGCACTCTTGTCCAGACCAAGTGACCTCGCCCCATGGACGACCGGGGATATCGTGTCGAGAGGCAGCAGCAGCAGGTCCCCGCAAAGGACTGGCAGCACGGCAATCGGCGCAATTGGGAACAAACTCCTCGCATGCACTACCCATGCCAGGGAAGAAGCAGCGACAGCGCAGCATGCTATACATCGTGGACCACGAACCATGGCCAGAATTGACACGAGGGGCAGACAGCACAGAAGAGATAACCGAGACTGGAATGACAGGCACTAGCACAAGGCCGTCAACAGGCAACTTCACACTGCGAAACAGAACACCATCACAGACCACTAACTGGGATCTCACCTTGCTGTACTCACGAGACCCAGGCAGATCCTGCTCGAGTTGAGTGATCACAGTCTGAATCAGTTGGTCAGTACTCTGAGCAGAAGTAATGTCAGTCAACAGCACAGGACCAACAATGGTGGCAACCGGAGTTGTCACGGCAGCACTAACACTGGCAGGGGCATCAGCAGTAGCGGTCAACTTCTTATTCAGCTGGATCCACGTAGCAGGGACATGAGTCAGGACGTCAGCAGGATTGGCGGCAGATGCTACCCACTCGATGGTGACACTGAGCTGTGCGCTGACAATCAGGTCAGCAATGATCTGCAGGCGGCATTGAACCAGGACATCATACAGGCCGCTTGTCTTCACACGGCGCACATTGTTGACGACATTACGGAACCAGGCAGCGGATGTTTTCGAGTCGGTGACCAGACAGACAGAAGAGAATTTCCAGGCCACGGCGAGAGAAAGGTACAGAATCGATGTGCTAGCAATCAGTGAAACATGCTTGGACTCTACTGTGATGAATTGCGATCCTGCTATACCAGCCTACACTCTCTATCGCCAGGACCGAGCTGATCGCAGAAAGGGTGGCGGCGTTGCCATGTATGTGCAGGAACAACTGAAATCCAGGCAACTTCAAGTAAACGACAGGCTAGAGACCATATTCGTTGGGTTGCACACCCATAGCCGAACGAATCCATTTCTATCCATCGGCTGCGTATACCGCGCTCCCGACAGCCATGTGGATTTCTGGGAGCAGCTCGACAATAGCGTGCAGATGGCCTCCGCAACATGTCCGGACATCCTCCTCCTCCTCGGTGATTACAATGTCAACATGCTCTCTGTCCCACCTCACCCAAACGCCCGCTATGTACAAGGCCTCTGCGCTGACCGCAGCTTACAAAACGTCATACTACAGCCCACCAGAGTTCCTAGTCAGTCATGCCTAGACCTTGCACTCATACCGACAACAATGACAACGGCTGCTCCGTCTTCCTCTCCCATGTCTCTTCATAGTACATTTGTTCACAGCGTCGATGGCCTGTCCGACCACCATCTTATTGGCCTCTCTGTCCGTGTTAGTAGCGCCAACTTTGAACAGCCACACGAGCAATTCTCTCGAAGACGCCAACCTAGCCTGGCTCACCTTGACCGTAGGGTAACGTCTGCAGCTCTCAAACACATCCTTGACCCCTCAGATGTATCCGGCGGTTATACTCTAAATGCAGCGGCAAGCCACTGGCAACAAAGCGTCATGACAGTACTAAATGATCTTGCACCATTCGTTACCCAGAAACGCGCAGCTTACTCCAAACCCCGCCCCCAGCCCTGGGTCACCCCAGAGCTGAAACAGATGTTTCATCGACGAAGCTCAGCCCACCGCGCCTTAATAAAGCACCCCATGGATGACCGCCTCCGACAGCAGTATCGTGCAATACGTCGTCAAGGAACTTTACTAAACCGCAAACTGAAAAGTGTGTACTACAAAGATTTCAATTTCCTCGTTATCAAGCGACATAGAAGCAGTACTGCACCCAGATGCTCCCAAGGATTGTTTGTTAAGCAGATTGTTATAGTCACGTCTTCGGTGGCCCAGAGGGCTTGGTTGTCCGGTCCCGGCCGCCTCCTGGTTTATGTGCGTTCCATCTCCCTTTTCAGGAATACCACTAGCTGGTTCATTGCCAGATCGACCGGGGTTGAAGGTGGCCTTGGGGGACAGGGAGCCAAGGCTTTGTGCATCACGTATACCCTGCTCTTCATACAGCCATGTATTAGATGCTGAAGAGACATACAACAAGAAACATTGATATTAAAATATGAGAATACACTTAGTAGGTGGGAGGAGAGCCGGAAAGAGAGAGGGGGAGATAGAAAGAGAGAGGGGGAGATAGAAAGACAGAGAGAGAGAGAAAGAGAGAGAATGACAGTGAGGGAGAGAGAGAGAGAGAGAGAGAGAGAGAGAGACAAAGGTAGAGACAGAGGTAAAGCATCCCCCCTCCCCCCTCCCGGTGAGTTTGCCCAGTGTTGACTCCGAGACCCACGGTCGGACGAGCTGTCCAGGCCTCACCACCACTGCCGTTTCTGTGCTGCCTTCTATATATACGTATGTACACTGTATATCATGTGCACATTCACATGTCTGAAGGTTTGTGATCTTACAATAAAAAAAGAAAAAGAAAAAAAGACAGACAGACAGTGGAAGAGAGACAGAATGTCCAACAAGGCATAGCGCATTCATTTCGAAGTGGGGAGAAGGGCGGGGAGGAGCATGAAATGAATGATGTTTGTTTCACGAATGGCTAACTGTTCACAGCGTGCCGTGCTGCAACGCACTGTACCTGTCCTGGTACCCAAACATTATGTTGATGTCTCACAACCAAATGGTCAATAAAGGGCATCGCCAAGATTTCATAAACTGCGGCCCAGTCGAGCCACATTGTACAGCGTGGCAAAATCGAGCAGTTCTGTCTCACTTGGCACTGCTTTTCCTCGCTGAATTCTATTGCTTTGACAAAAGCGTATGCACTTCTGGCATCCACCTCTATTGTGTGCGCCATTTTTCAACCATTTTTGATGCACTCCTGTTCGTGATGGTGATCGACTGGAAGATTCTATCTTCACCACATATACCACACTTCCCAGCCCAAAAAAATGAAAAGAAGACGAAAAGTAGGACAAGTACTTGAAGTACTAAAATAGTCCTTACTTGAAGCAGATGGAGTAGATGAAGCCTTTTCTTTTTGTCTCCATTGATACTTGAGACCAGCGGCGGCAGCAATCACCCCTCCAATACCCAGAATAGTAACGGACACCACAACTGCAGTCGAACTCTTGGAACCAGAGCCAACTGCACCGGTACCTGCAGGTTCCAGAAAGCACACACACAAAACACCATAACATTCATTTTTCCCGTCCGAAGTTTCTAAAAATTAATAATGTTCTATTCCCTGCACCTTGCGAAACTTCACATTGGAAGTAGAATTTGTATGGAATCTGTTGGCTTAACATAGCAGCGTTGTCACGAGTGCTGATGCCAAGGTTGCCAAAGTTTCAGATTTTCCTGCAAGAGGATTGGAGAAATCATGTGGTCACACGAGTACCCTATAAGCTATTGGCTGAGCCCCATCACTATTCCTGATGCCCTATCAGCTCATGCATAGTGCCAGAAACACAATTTTATTGTGCCCCGGGGTGGTGTGTTTAAGGTAGGCTTAGTCGACATATCCTGTGCTGTGGCTAGCACAATGATGCAGTGCACAGCACCTCACTGGCCAGTACAAGTGTACACAGCACAATGATGCAGTGCACAGCACCTCACTGGTCAGTACAAGTGTACACAGCACAATGATGCAGTGCATAGCACCTCACTGGCCAGTACAAGTGTCCACAGCACAATCTGGGCAGACCATCGGCAACTGACCATGATGCAGCCTCTTGTATGGGCAAGAACAAAGTAACCCAGGGCTAGGATGCGGATGCAGTTTTGAGAGCTCTGCATCCTTTTGTGAAAGCCTTCGGTTTTAGGTTGTCCCATGTCAGGAGTTTTTTTACCCTGGCCATGGCGGCAAGTGCAAGTAGTATTAGTATGGTGGTTGACCCCCACGAATATGAGAGTCCTTCGCCCAGCTCAGTTCTTACAAACAAATGCAGTGATTGCCCAAACGGCCTGGCCAAAAATTGTAGTCGAAATACAGAGAGGGCGACGCGAGGCAGCAGATCGAGAGAAGCGTCTGATCTCCAAGATTGATCTGCTAACCCGGAAGGTTGAAGAACTGTCTCTGAAAGCTGCTGGATCATCGGCATTTGATCACGGTGATGGAATTTCCGAAAAGTCGACCAAAAAACAACGAACAAGAAAAAAATAGTAAAACCGACCTGGTTGCGCTGCCACATCAACGAGTACAAATACGGGTACTCCAGGCAGCGACCACCGTACGACCTCCGAGACCTCCGTAGCTGTCGACAGTTCTAGTTCCTCTCCTGAGAGCACAATCGCATCGCAGCTCGGAAATTCTTCCATCCCAGCGCAGAGTGATTTACTTTATAATTTAGAAGAGGACGACAAAGACAGTGGAGAATGGCAACTTGTTTATGAACGAAAGCCTGTCGGAAGGAAGTGTGTGATGTTTGTTGGCAATCTTCTCTGCAGAGCAGTACCTGAGAAGGTTGCTGAGTTTGTGACCGTCAGAGCAAGTGAAGCCAAAGTGAACGTCAAGATCTACGAATGCAACATTTTCTAGTAAATTCGAAAGAGTTCTGGCCTAGACCTCTGTAGTCACGTCTATGGAATTTCGACAAGTATGATTCTACTTCCCCACCATCCCGATCACTTGCGGGTGATCATGAGGCAATGGATCTGTTAAGTGGCCTACTAAATATCCGTACCGAGACACGCCCAGCTGATGAATCGTCTGGTGCCACCAAGGGATCATCTATCAACTCGGCACGAGCACGACCAACACGATCCGAGTGTACCTAACAAACGCCTTTGGCATAGCCTTCAAATTTGGTGACTTCTGCCATGCTCTCGCACTCCACTCTCCCGACATCGCTATCATTACCGAAACCAAGCTCATGGTGGAAAAATGTCACAAGCCGAGACTGTCATCCCTGACTATGGCCCTCCAATGCGGTTGGATAGGACGGCTCAAGGAGGTGGTGTCGCTGTCTGGGTGCGCAAGGACCTAGCGGCTATTGAGCTTGACATGGTTCCACGTGACAGCCAGGAGATCATATGGTTCACCGTCCGTCTGAGGTGGTGTCGCTGTCTGGGTGCGCAGCAACCTAGCGGCTATTGAGCATGACATGGTTCCACGTGACACCCAGCAGATCATATGGTTCACCGTCCGTCTGCGATGTGGTCGAACAGCTGTTGTTGCTGCCCTGTAGAGGCCTGGTAGCGCTCCGGAGGGTGACACCAGCCTCATGGAGTACCTTGATCGCACTCTCGATGCTGCCCGATGTCATGATACCCAGTTGATTCTTGCTGGAGACTTCAACGTCCACAACACCGACTGGCTTCATAGTACAAAGACAACACCTGCTGGTGAAGCAATGGAGGACCTCAGTGCTGCTCATCACCTCACCCAACACGTGCTTAAGCCAACCAGGGGCAATAACACCCAGGACCTGGTCCTTTCCGACTTTGACATCCCGGTCATGTCTACTGTGCACCCACCTCTAGGTCGATCTTACCACGCCAGGGTGATAACCGACTTCCTGCGTGCTCCACCACACCGGGAGCCTCCAAACTCGAGGTACGTGTGGCGCTATAATTTGACTGACTGGCCACGTTTAAAGCACTTCTTCCGGCAAACAGACTGGTCCTCTATCATCACTGACAACATTGACCTGTGCTGCGAGCGGCTGACTGGCCAGATCTCTGAGGGCATGTCAAAGTTCATCCCGTTCAGGGAGCTTCAAGCTGCACAGTACCGACCCAGTGTGGTGGACACCAGAGTGCACCGAAGCCACCGACAGGAAGCGAAATGCATGGAAGCGACTCTGTCTGCATCCAACAGATGCACAACTCCAACTGGCTTATACCCAAGCCACAGCCACTGCCTCAGCATGCCTTCAGAGAGCTGAAGATACCCATACAGCAGCCATCCGTCGAAGGCTCGCAGCAGGTGGTTTATCCAGCCGTGAAGGATGGTCCACTGTCAAGCGTGCTGGTGGGTGTGGGCGTAGCCATGATATCCCTACCCTCCAGGAGGAAAACGGCGCGGAGTTCACCTCCAGTAAGGACAAAGCAGAGAGCTTTGCCCACTACTTTTCTGCAAAATGCAGCCTTGGTGCTGACCTTGATGCCAGCAACCTCCCGTATGTCCGCCCGCGATCTGATGCTTGTCTGAGTACCATCCACGTTAGGCAACGAACGGTATGCCGTGAACTGAGGAAGATTGTCCCGTCCAAAGCCACCGGCTCGGATGGTGTAACAGAACGAGTGTTGAAGCGGTGCTGTGAGGAACTGTGCAGGCCTGTGGCCCAACTTTTCAGCAAAGCATTCCGCCAAGGCCGGCAATCGTCACTCTGGAAGCTTGCCTCAGTAGTACCTGTACACAAGAAGGGTTCGAAGTCTGCAACAAAGAACTACTGACCCATATCCCTGCTGCCAATACCGTCAAAGATCATGGAAGCTATCTTCAATCGTAGCCTTATGGGATTCCTTGAGCGCCAGCACATCCTGACCACTAACCAGTACGGCTTCTGCTCCGGCCTGGGAACGCAGGATCTGCTTGCCCTACTACACAATCGTTGGAGTACCGTGGCTGCAGGGGGCAGAGCTGTGCGAGTTGTTGCTGTAGATATCGCTGGCGCGTTCGATCGAGTCTACCACCCAGGTGTTATCCACAAAGCCCAGCAGTAAGGTGCATCCGGGATGCTCCTTGCAAGGTGGAAGGACTACCTGCTGGACAGGCGCGGCTGAGTGTCGTCGTTGGTGGGCAGTCGTCCAGCCCACACCACATCACCGCCGGAGTTCCTCAAGGTAGCTTGTTGGGACCGACACTGTTCCTCCTCTACACGAATGATGCCGATGACCGCCTTCCACCAGGTGTAGATCTGGCCGCTTATGCCGACGACAAAACGTTGTTTCAGTGCCTGTCCACCATGTATACCATTGACCACAGCTCGATAGTCCTGCAAAGTGCTCTCGATGCCCTTGTGAATTGGGGCACCAGCTGGAGAATTGCGTTCGAGCCAGCCAAGTCCCAGGCCATGACTATTGACCATCACCGCCCCGCCTGGGACCTCCCAGCAGTACAGTTTGCGGCTGTCCCCCTGAATGGAGAGAGTAACCTCAAGCTTCTTGGGGTAACCTTGGACAGCTTTCCCACCGCAACCACCTCCGTACCGTCGCCATCAGAGCACGCCAGCGTCTCGGGCTCCTGCGGAAGGCCTCGCCGCTCCTGGATTCTCGCAGCCGAGCTACAGTGTACCGTGGGTTTGTACGCCCAGTTATGGAGTACTGCCCATTGGTCTGGATGGGCGCAGCAGATTGTCTCTTGCAGCGACTTGACCAGACGCAACGCTCAGGCCTCCACTTGATTGGCCCCGGTGCAATGCTGCAAAGCCGGTTTATCTGGCGCATGGTAGCTGCGTGCACCTACATTTACAAGCTACTGTACTCCAATCCTACCAGCCCACTTCGTCAGCTCTTGCCTCCCTCTCAAGCCCCCCCCCCCCCCGACCAGCCCATGTTCGATCCACTCGTCTCTCTCTCTCGGCCGCCTCGACAGGCATAATTACCAGCTTGAGACAGGGCTACCTGTCAACAGCGGGGAAAGTTGCCATAGAGCCTTCCCCGCCTGTGCTGTCCCTGTATGGAATGCCCTGGCACCCGCCGTCCTCAGCCAGCCACCTGACCGGAAACGGCTGCAAAGTTTCAAAGTGTCTGTCTTCCTTTCTGTCTGCTGTCTTTTGATTGCAGACGTCGAAAGTCTTTACACATGTATGTCGTGGAAAGACACGACCAATGCCTTGCACGTGTTCCTCGACGAAAATAATCACCCCATGAAAGACTTGCTCATTGATCTTTCTTCTTTTGTGCTAAGAAATAATTTTTTCGAGCATGATGGTTTGGTGTATCACCAAGAGAATGGCATGGCCATGGGTACACCCATGGCGGTTAATGTTGCAAATATTTTCCTCTTCGTCCATGAGCGTACATCACTCTCAGTCTTCCGTAACACCATAAAGTTCTTCGGTCGATACGTTGATGATCTTCTCTTAATCATCAAAAGACTGAGCAATCTGCCTGCCGTCAAACGGCACATGTACGCAAAACTTGACGCCATCAGACTTACGTGGTCAGACCCCAGTAAAAGTATTGAGTTTCTTGATTTGATCATCTCTATTAATGATAAATCCACATTCACATTCAGTACTTTCCAAAAGGGGGAGATAACCACACAAACAGTGAGATCACCTCCCTGCTCGCTATACGTGATGCTCTCTGGACCAGGCTTCGCAAGCGTGGTTACCCTCCTAGGTTTCTCCACGATGCGTTCAGTGATACGCCAGCTAGCTGTCAACTCATACCTCCAGCTAGCTCTGTGCAAGCATCTGCCTCTTGCCCCACAGTTTTTGTTACTGACTATCACCCTGGCCTCTTCAGCCCTCAACGCACCCTGCAAAATTCTTTTCGCGCTAACTGATGTTTTAGGAAACCACATTCACGATGAGTATAGGTATTTTTTACCTCCATGCCATGCCTTGCACTCAACCTCGTGTTTGTTTTTTCGCCTCCCAAGCAACCCCGTGTTTTGTTCACGCTTTCTTTTGCGCTAAATCGCTAAATAGCTTTTTTTCGCGCTAATTACTCGACAGTGCTCAACGCCTGTCTGTCCAGTTCGCTGGTTATATTGAGTTCCACATTGTTATTTATCCTCATTCCTCTGATGAAGTGACTCATGTCACAGAAACCGGTCAGGTTAAAGAACTTGGAAATCTCCTTGCTTGTGAGTGCGTGGTTGTTATGTTTTAGACTTCCCGTGTAGGACCTTCGCCGCTGCTTCACGTTGAAGAGGCTGCCCCCACGTACGCTGCAGCTCTCTCAAAAGTGGCTTCAACTACGCACTCGTCTATAACTCTTTTATAACGAGGAACCGACGAACACGGAAGGACAAGCCAGGAGGAAAAAGAATCGGAAGAGGACCATCATTTGGTTTAACCCACCGTACAGCCAATCCGTGAAGACTGAAGTTGGCGCGACATTCCTGAGACTTGTCAAGCGCCATTTCCCGGAAGGATCTGCCCTCAGAAAAATATTCAACAAAAACACGCTCAAAGTCAGCTACAGCTGTTCAACCGGACTGACAACTTCATCACGTGTTTGTTCTGGTACTGCATTCCCCTTATGTGTTGTTTCCCGCATTTTTTCACTGCTCCATACATTCTTATGGTAGTGTAGTGTGAACTTGAGGCGCGTAAGAATATTCTTGCTGATTCTCTACCCCCAGTATAAATTCTGGCTTCGTTTTCGTTCTTGCTCATTCCCATGTACCTACTGATGAAAGTGGGTGAAAAGCTTTTAGTATTATGAAACTGACAACCTTGTTGTTGTGTGTATATAAATGTTGTTCGCCTACGTCTCTATTTAAATATATATATAATTTACCCAATGCTGTAGACAGCAAGCTGTTTCGGCCATAAAGGCCTCATCAGTACAGCTACGAGCTAAATAGGCCGAGTTACCAGCCATGGTGCAAAGGAGGCACCACAGACATTAAGTTAGCTCGTCGCTCTAGCGCCAGAGTGCTCAAACTACAAAAAGTAGCGGGCATTGCGCGATGCAGCAGCACTAGAGCAGCCTACTGAGAGTGCTCAACAAGGCGAAAGCCGAGGAGCGTGATATATAATTTATATATACAGGTAGCGTGTGTTGAAGAATAGCGCAATGATGCAGTGCACAGCACCTCACAGGCCAGTACAAGTGTACTCAGCACAATGATGCAGTGCACACAACCTCACTGGCCAGTGCAAGTGTACACAGCACAATGATGCAGTGCACAGCACCTCACTGGTCAGTATAAGTGTACACAGCACAATAAACATAGAATAGATTATTGGCTGGAGAAATGAAAATCAGCACACGAAGCACAGAAGCCATTAAGTTTCAACTAGGCTTGATAATCACCATTGTATTGTGATCAACTTGTATATAGCAATGGTACGAAAGGCCTAGTTGAAACTATAATGGCGTCTGTGCTTGGTGTGCTGACACTACACATTCCAAGGCAAGAACGAGAGCGACCCTAGCATTTTACCAGCACGACATATAGCACCTCAGATTCAGCACCGGCAGCCAGGCGGCAAAGCAGAGCAGCAGATTTCAGTGAGCAGATTGACGGCCTAGATCGGAATCAACAGCTTCCCGAATAGGTCTTTTGCCAACATAAGACACGCAGTGACTTGGCGGGGCATGGCATGCGTATTGAATGCGTGACCCAGGCACGCGATAAACGCAGTGCATTCCTCCCAGCGCGAGCTCTTGTTCTGGAACCGCAACGATCAATCACCGCGTTTGGCGTGTACTCACCCAGGTGGCCAGAAAAAACGGGACTCTCCTGGATCGGAAAAAAACGGACAGCGAAGGATTCTGTTTTCTTCTCGCTTCTTCATTGCTGTCCGATTTGTAGAACGTTTTTTTTTTACTTTTTTGCATTTACTTCTTGCTGGACCTTTGTGACATGTTTGATACATGGCTGATGAATCGGTCAATGAGCCGAGCACTTCATCTCTTGTGGCGGTACGTTGCGATGAAGGGAATGGTGATAGTAGTCCTGCGAGGGAGAATCAAGTTGAATTTGCGATCCCAAAGCTCGTTTTTTGATGCGTTTGGACAACGAGTCGTTTTACAAATGGACAATCTACCAGTTGAAGACTTACCTGCGAGCTAGAGGAGCCGGAGTGTCCAGGAAACGGGGTGATTTGCTCGATCGGTAAGTACCATTTCAGGATGCAGTCTTCAACATTTCGCACAAGAAAAAGTACATTTATCGATACAATCATGTTTTACATTCTAACTTTCTCCATCTGTTCAGGGCCTGGTTCTATCACATCGATCCAATACTGTGCACTCCAGATATATTTGGCGGCAGGCATCGGCAAGGAAAGCGGGAAACCGCTGCCATTCAGAGCATTGTTGACGCTGAGCTCGTGGAAGCCCATAGCGACGCAATGAGCATATCGTCCCTCTAGCAGCTACATTTCGTCCTAGTTTTCCTGAAACTGGGTCCAGCTCTGCTCTACCAAAAGACCTATTGTATGGTTGCAAAGATATTTTTATATTCGCCCTTGTCAGTCTGTTGTGACCATGGAAATTGATAAACCGCCAGCACTAATATTAATCAAGAGGGGTATTATTATTCATTGCACTTTTGCAAATATTGCAATCTAAATTATATCATACTATCCACATGTATACCCACTAAGTCATTAGCTGCTCCGTATTGTGCATGATTGTTCAGGCATGACAAAATTTGTGTTGCTGAAGATCAATTCGCCATGCAATGCTAGCAACAGTTGGCATGTAAAACATAATTTGCTTCAGCAAGTAAAGGAGCCTGGACTACTATACTGTGAGCAGGCAACGAACAATCCATATCTGAATGATGATAGGGAAAAGAGTTGTTGGAACTATCTTTGAAAAGATAGAAAACTCCCTGATTCGCTCCATCAGACACTCAACATGAATTCGTAACGTGGCAATTTGTTGCATTTTCTGGACGTCTTCTAAGGCCATCTGTTGCTCGGATCGCTTGAACGGGGGAAATGTTCAACTTTACGCCATGTGGCATCAAGATATCCTGGATGTCAAATCCTTGGTCTGCCATAATCAAAGTCCCATAGTGGCAGAATATCTAAGTAGTGGCGTCTGATTATGAGCTCGTGGTCACTGGTGGATACCGTAAATGACTTGGAGGTAAACGCCGCACCACCATCTGGGGTCATATGGATGAGGCTCTGCAAGGTGGTAACGTTATGCGTCTTATATGAGAGATGTGATTGCGCAGACAGACTGGAAGCGATATTACATTCCAGCACTGTAGCATCTATGATCATGAATGTTGTAGGACGGAGCTTTTTGAAAACATCCAGCAATCGTTCTGACACTTGGGAAAGACACGGCCAGATAGATATCATTCCAAGTCGGAGGTACGTAATAGAGTTGACTATTGTAGTGATTATACACCTCACATTCCCAGTATAATATCAAATACAGATCAGCCAGCACTCGTATGTCTGTGCCATGGCAAAGACGAACCATGGTAATGAAAAATGAGGGAATCAGCTTCCACTGGTTTACTGCGAAAGGAAAGATGCTCTTATAATCTAGGTGAAGAAATTGAATACATGCATCAAACGCAGCAAGCAAAGGAAGACCAGTGTAGTACTGAATGTCAGAGTCTTCAAACCGAGCTAAATGTCCAGGCTGAACTCCACTTGGATATCGTCGATAGCGACTATAGTATTCATCAGTGAAATGGTTAGAACACACCACTATATTGTATGACATGATGGTACCCGTAGCCATTCCGCTCATTTCGACGAATGGCGGCAATCCAAAACTTTCTTGTGTCCAACTCGTCACTGCTCACGCTCTTAGCTTCTCCAGTTTTCGATTCCTTGCTAGCAGGGAAGACAATCATGGAACAAAGTATTTTGTCTGAACGTCGGTCGCTGTTGCACTGAGGAACGCAGCAGTGATCGTCTTTCCCATGCCTAAAAAATCTGGAGAGATGTTCTAAAAAACTAAACTAAACCCTTTACAAGAACTAGGCAGAGAAAATTCAGCGACCGTCCTCATTATATTATTCTAGTATGTCGATCGCGATCGCGATCGCTTGAAGAACCATAGTTTTCGAAACACACAAACAAACAAAAAAGAAAGAAAGTCACTATTTTCTCGACGCGTGGGTGAGTACACGCCAAACGCGGTGATTGATCGTTGCGGTTCAGGAACAAGAGCTCGCGCGTGACTCGTAGTGCACTGCATGTATGGTGTGCCCGGGTCACGCATTCCGTACACATGCCATGCCCCGCCAAGTCACTGCGTGTCTTATTTGGCAAAAGACCTATTCAACGATGTTACTCGATGCTGCCTAATTTGTGATGTAGACCGCACTAACGTTTCTCTGACCTCCCTGACCTACCCCCCCCCCCCCCTTTCCTTGTCGTGTTGCTCCATTTGATGCCAGGTTTGGTAAAGTAAATGAGGCTAGGATAAAAGTTTGCCTTGTCAAAGTTGTCATGCATGACAAAAGTATATTTATACAGTCAGACCTCGTTTATCCGGCTCTGAATCCCTTCGCATCCGGAAGAAAATTGTTAATTACCAATGTCCAGCACATTTCATGCATACATACAGTATGTGTGTTCGATTTTCCAGTTCCCTCTCCTATCCGGATATTTTTGCCGAAAACGGATGTGTGTGGTAATGCGAGGTCTGACTGTAGCTAACACGTTCGCTTGGTTAAGTGCAAATAAGGAATAGCACACCATACAAGGCATTTTCACTCACTTTTGGTTGTGCAAGTAGGTGTTTGTAGAGTTCCATCTGCACTGCACGTTGCTGTTGCAGATCCATTCATTCTATAACCAGTATTACACGTGTAATTCACACGCGTAAGATATGACACCGTTTCTTTGTCCGCAACGCCATTTATCAGTATCGGTACCTCACATTTAACAACTAGCAGCAGAAAAAAAGAAGCATGTTGTGAACTGAAAGGAAGTGAAACACAGCCTCTCCTCATGGATAATGATGATAATTATGCAGTGCTGTTTCATGTTACGAGGCCGAAGTGTTAGAATATTTGCCAAATGAATCACAATCTGATTCGCTTCCTTTTATTTCTGGTCAATACGTTACATTAGCAAGGGATATGATGCTGCAGCGGTAGGCGTAAAACAGCATCCTGAATGAAAGGCTACAAAGTATGCCCTTCCCAGGGCCTGCTGTAGACATTCAACACAGCCCGGTCAGAGTGTACCTGGCGCATGCAGGCCAGCCGGGTCAAGCCGGGTCCGATCATCCGGCAGAAAAACAACCAAAAAGCCTGCTCAAAACGCAGGAAAACAGAACAACGTGAAAACTTGCAACTGAGTCAAAAGCTATAGCCAAAGTTACGCTTTTGACTGCCCCATCGACTTTGAGTTTGAATGTCCTGACTTCCTGCTCGCCTCTGGCCAGATCGCGCTCGAACCAGTTGACCCGAGTTTCTGTCGCTTGTAGACTGTAGTGTGTACGGTTGCGCTAGATTTGCAACAGATAGGGTCCGCGAGTCGTAAAATACCGGTATTTTAGGAATCCATTGTCAGTTTGAGACATTTTTCAGCCGGGTCAGACTGGGCCCGGTGTTATCTGTTCAGCCAGGTCGTGCAGTTCCCCAGCCGGACGCGTGACCCGGCTGACCCGGCTCTCTAGCAGGCCCTGCTTCCCATAGCAGATGATTCTTTATTGTGTATTGATTTTATCATGATCAAGAGGGGTATGATTTCATCATATATAGTTTGGTGAGCTTTTCTAAATGATGGGAGCAGGCAACTGAATGCAGCAAGGTACTGAGCATAGTGCCCTGGAGCAAGGTTTGGCAACAATGCAGTTATAAAGAAGATGCCTTCCTCTATCATTCACCACCCATTTCACCCAGAGAACATCTTAAAGTTCAAGCCAGCAGCTTATCACCATCTCCTCAGAACGAACTGGCACTGGGCCACTCATAGCATACGCGAGTAAGAGGGTGCAGTGTCCTACCCTGCTTGGACATACATGTAATCTCTCCTCACAGACAATCTCCTCTTGAACTTAAAAGTCTGACAGTGTTCACATCAATACTCAACTTATTCTTTTGCTCACTGAGCAATACAATCTTTCCATTTTCTTTCTTCTTTTCATAGCCAGCAATCGAGGACATCTGAGAGTTGTAATTTTTGTACTCCTCCGAGGTGTGATTTTTGGCGTGCTGGGCCAAGCACAAGGAAGCAATCTGCAAAAAAACTGCAGAAAATGGTTGTTGTTTGATCCTTTGGTGTAATCTTTGTTTCTAGTCGAAGCTAGTTGCTGTTTGGAGCAGAAACGCTGAAATTGACTATTTTCTGCATGTACTCATACATGTACTCATGTACTCAGTCGTGCAGTCTCACTCGTATTTTAGCTCTTTTTCTGGAATGAATGCTGCTCTGCGCCCCTTGGTGAACATTTCCTGCGCTCGTGCAGCAGCTGAAAAGGACCAATGGTATGTCTGGTTCCTGGTTTGAAAGTGGAGAGTCGACTTTTGTGCCTTGAAAAAGGAGTAGAGAGCGATAAAGGTACGTCTGTGGCTTATTTTTGAGTGCTCCTCGTACATTTTTGATCGTGATAGAAATTCTCAGACCAAAGTCAGACCAAAGTCAGCGCGATGATGGCCGTACAGTTTTCTTGTGGATTTTTTAGTTGTTTCATCTCGTATCTATGTCAGTATTGTGATGGTGAAGTGGAGAGGGTGATTTTCTTCCTCTAGGCTTCGTTCGGCCGACTTTGCTTTGCAATTTAATCCTCCCTACCCAATATCCCTTTGGTGCGTCCATGGAGCTATGAAGCCGAGACCTCTGGTCGGCGGAGCTTAATGGGCCCCACCACCACACTCCATTATTCACCCCAGTGTCTGGAGATATGTGGATTTTGTAGAGAAAAAAAAGAAAAAAAGAGTTTGCAATATGAACGTGTATATGTGTGTATGTGTGTATATGTATATACATGTGCATGTGTGCGTATGTATATTTATGTATGAAATGACAATCAGAAGGCAGTAGAAGCGTGAGCCGGCATTTCTTGATCCAAATTCCATCAGACACGAACATTTATCACTGCGTTCATGTGCCATTTGTAAAAATAATATAATGTGCGCAGAGCTCACACTCACTCACCTGAACTCTGCCCCGTACAACTGTCATGGCAACGGTTGAAAAATAAGCCCGGGCCCATTTTTCTCATGTAAACGGCCCCACAGTCAGAGAGTACAATGTCATGCAGTCTACAGTACATAAAAGTTGTGATAAAACCCATGCACTGTAAATATACAAAATTTGAGCGCTGCAAAATTTCGGCACTTCACGATTTTTGCCATTTCGGCGGTGATATATTTTCGGTGTGGGGTAGAGGGCATGGAATAGTGCGACAGATGCTGTGAAAAAAATCACCGGCGTTTTAATTTAGGCCTTTTGGGTCAGTGCCGAAATTCAATGGCTGCCGAAAATTTGTATACTGACAGTAGTACTCTTGATGGCGAGCACCATGGTCCACTCGAGTCAAGGTGGATATGAACTGACCACTGAATCACAACACTAGCACAGTTAAACCTGTCAAGGTGACCACTTGGATTAGGCGACCACCTGCCCTAGAAGACCACTACAACCAGGACCAAGGAATGCTATTTCCAGTCAAATGAACCTGGATAAGGAGACCACCTGGTTACAAAGGCCAGATTTTGAAGGTCCCTTGAGCCGTCATCTTAGACAGATTTCACTGTACATAGCTAGGGTATAGTATGGACCCGCTCAAAATTCTCAAGGCGCCTGAAGAAATATGCGCCCAAAATGAAAATAAGGAGAACGAAGGCGCCCGAAAGCTATTACTCTCCCATTACCAGATGCTCTGACTTGTGCGTGTTCGCACGTGTGTGTGTGTGTGTGCGTGTGTGTGTGTGTGCGTGCGCGTATGTGTGTGTGTGTGTGAATGCATGTGTGTGTATATGTGTGGGAGTGGGCTTGCACGTGTGTCTATAAGATTTCTGTGCAACTTTTATGTCGTATTAATTCCCATTCATGTGAACATGCAATTTTATCAATGTGCTGCTCCAGTTGTTGCTAATGGTGTATTCACAAAGAATACCGCCGGGACAGTGGAGCTTAAGGTGGTGGAGAGAATAATCCTCTAGCCATGCCCAATACATTTTTTCAACCGAGGCCAAGAATTGCGAGTCTCTGCATCACCCAGAAAATCGTCAGGTCATAGCAGGCAATGTCTTGTCAGCTAAAGGAAGAATTCTCCAATAACAGTAGTTCCAACAAGAAGAAGAGGACGAAACGGGTAGTGGTACTCCGAGTTTCACAAACTATGCGATCACCAGCAAACAAACATAGCTTTCTCTATAGTTTACATCATTTGTACTTACTGTTGCAAGTAGGCATTTGTAGAGTTCCACCAGCACTGCACATAGCTGTTGCAGATCCATTCATTCTATAACCAGTATTACACGTGTAGTTCACACTCTGAAGATAGGACACCATTGTATCGTCTGCATTGCCATTCATGAGAGTTGGCACTGTGCAATTTAAAACTAGCGGAACAAAAAGCAGAGACAAATGTTGGAGAAAGGAAGTGGTAAACTACTCTGAGTTTCAGGCCTTTTCCAACACAATTATCATTGAATTTTTCCGGAAGTAAATGATGAAACTACAATAAGATTTTTAGAGTTGGAAATAAATAAAAAAAGAGAACAAAATTTCTAAGGTAAATCATTTCCTTCTAATATGCAAGCAACCATTAGGTGGAACAAGCTCTAGATGAATTTGCTTTGTCTCAACCTTTGGGCAGTGAGTCCTACTTATTTAGGAATGAGTTATACTCCAAGTTATTTGAAGGGGATGGGATCCATGATGAGAGATGTCTAGAAAACAGATCTTTAAAAGCAAAGTGTTACCTACAGGAATGCAAACCAACTCACTGTTGCAAATGGGCTTCAGCTCCGTCAAAGTTCCAGTAGCACTGCAAGTTGCTGCTTCAGACCCACTTATACTATAACCAGTGTCACATGTGTAATTTACTTGTTGAAGGTATGACAGAACTCTCTTGTCCCCACGGCCATGGGCGACAGTTGGCACAGTACAATAATTGTTGACAACTAGAAACGAGATGGCAGACATAACACGTCCGGAGACATATAGAGAAAAGAAGAAGAATGGTCGGAGAGACAGCTTGTCGCATTATGCAAGACAATGAACTTAAAATATAATTCTTTCCATCGCTCCTAACTGCGTTCTTGGCCCACATGATGGAGGTTGTGAACTAGTTTTCAAATGGTTAAACTCGTCGCAGGTTATAATGATCTAGAACCTTAAGTGTGGCCTACATCTACATAATTTCCATCATACTATACATGTACCGCGTTTCCCCGAATATAAGTCGCACCTTTGTACACGAAAACTCAAGAGCAAAAAAAGGAGGGTGACTTACAGTTGAGCATGATTTACTGCTGAAGTCAATAATACTCATGAAATTGATTGTTTCTTCTAAGAACACACGCTTTTGCCGAACGTGACACTTGACTGACTCACGACTGCCATCCGGAGCACACCAGGAGCACGTCGCACCTTCCTCTCGGCAAACCTGAAAGAAAGTACCACTCCCTGCTCAATCAAGTGTCAAGTTCGGCAAGAAGTGTGTGTTCCTAGTTGGAACAATCAACTTCATGACTATTACCGCCGAAGTCGCAACTTCTAAGTCAACAATAATATTAAAATATCAAGTCAATATTGCTCAAACCTGAAAATGGGAAGATGCGGTATGTGTACATTGTAGCAAATAGATATCCCCGGAAAATGATGGAAACCCAAGCAAACAGTTTAAATTGTCTAGTTCAATATGGGGTATTAGGTCGGTTTTGCTCTACGCAGTCAAGTATGAAAATCCATATGTTGCACGATCCGGGGAGTGAGGGCAACTTTCATACATAAAATTCTCTACGGATTTCCGTAGGAAAGTTCTTTCCCACGTTGGGTCCTCCGTAGGATTTTTAGAAATATTTTTCGCATTTTCCGGATTTACCACTGGCTACGTTCAAGCCGCCGAAACACAAGGTACACACACGCCGTACATGTCTTGAAAAATAAAACGGAAAATGCGGTTTCGGTTCGTGGTGCATGCGCTGGGTGCATGCAGCCAACTGGTCTCCAAAGCTACAAGGCATGTTTAGCAGTCGAGGAGGATTCACGTAGAGCGAAAACCGTGCACTTACTGTTACAAGTAGGCATTTGTAGAGTTCCATCGGCACTGCACATTGCTGTTGCTGATCCATTGACTCTATAACCGGTATTACACGTGTAGTTCACACTCCGAAGATAGGACACCATTGTCTTGTCTGCATTGCCATTCATGAGTGTTTGCACTGTGCAATTTACAACTAGCAGAAACAAAAAGAAAGACACATGTTGGTGAAAGAAAGTGTTGAACTGCTCCCGCCCCCCCCCCCCCCTTTACACATGATAATGGTGGTGTGTGTGTGCTAGAGTACTGCAAGGGGAGGCATGGCGAAAATGGTGAGATTATTTAGGAGAAAGAAGCTGAAGCTTAAACTCCTAAAGTCGCACATAATTGACAAGAGTGCAATACGCTGGTAGGTGATAACACTGCATTTTTCGGAGTATAGTGCGCACCTTTGTATAAAGCGCACCCCCAATCTTCATTGGGGGTGCGCATTTCAATCTTCATTTAAGTTCATGCATTTAATATTCGGAGCATAGTGCGCACCTGCGATTTAGGGCCTAAAATAGCACATCTAAAGTGCGCACTATACTCCGGAAAATACGGTACACAGGTGAGAGTATGCTGAGAGCTTCAGCAAATATAGCACTATATTATGTCATTGCATGTGTAACCATGGTGAGTTACTGGAATAGCGCAAGAGAGGTAGCATGAATTTTCATTCTTCTTTTAGTGATAAAACGAACCAGAATTTTTGGTACGAAAACAATTTATTTCTCGCTATAAGCATGAAACGAGTGCGCCTATAGTGTTATTAAATTCATTCTCAAATTATTGTCTCCACGTCGCCTTTGTAGTTGTGGTTTTCAATATTTCGTTTACACTATTTTGTACTTACTGTTACAAGTAGGCATCTGTAGAGTTCCATCAGCACTGCACGTTGCTGTTGCAGATCCATTCATTCTATAACCAGTATTACACGTGTAGCTCACACTCTGAAGATAGGACACCATTGTCTTGTCTGCATTGCCGTTCATGAGTGTTGGCACTGTGCAGTTTACAACTAACAGTACAGGAAGAAAGAAAGACATTTTGAGAACGGACGTGAAATGGCGTCCGTCCTGAAATGCAATAATTGTATGTGTATGTATGAGACGCAAGCACACGGCAGACATAGTGGGTTGGCCAAAGACCCTGATCCTGGCTAAAGTGACTGAAAATAATCGTCTACCCATACCAGATAAGTGTCTTCTTGAACGCCAGACTACATTACTCTTTGTTTTTTTTTACTACACATTTGCAGGCAACTTGACAACACTCCAGAAAGCACTGCCTTTTCCTTTGGGTCGTCTCAGTCCCTCTATGGTGAGATGATGTCAGGCTTGTACGTTCCGAGGACATTTACGTATCAGAAAGAGGTTAGCACGGCGAAAAATACTCTGGGAAACGAAAATTCTGATGTCACGCTCCTTTAGCCTCTGCCTTTTGGCCAGCACTTGATATCTCTCCAACAATGTCCACGGCATGGGAGTGATGGTCGTCACATAAGAATTCAGAATGCCACAAATCATGGATAAAAGGAAAGGCCAACGTGTTACGAGTTAGGACTAACTGTTCACCAACTGTCCACCAAAATAAACATAACCACTGAAATCACTGCTAGAATCTCCTCCGTCAGTGCCGTTTCCGTCGTCGTCCTCATCGCTGGCGGTCATGTCCACTGTTGCCGTCACGCTGGGTCTCCTCATTTGTAGTTGTTGTTTGGTTGGTTGGTTTATTTGAATTCGCACAATAAATGGGAACTAGGCCCAATGATACAAAGGCGAATGTTTGCCGGTATCATAGTTCATACTGTACTTAGCTGTTGAACGTCTTGGTCTTTGAGAAGTTTTGTGGCAATCTGCTTCGATATTGACGCTGGCAAGGTTTGGTCAGAAGGTGGTGGATCCGGCAGAGGGCGTATGCCCGGCGTTTGGAGGAGGCAGAGCCTTACTGGGTTTGCCACAATCTGTGATATTGGTGGCCTGTAGTGTCGGCTTTGCTGTCAAGTCACCATCGACCACCGTCGCAGCTGTTGCTGATGCTGATGCTGCAGACACCAAGGAGTCTGTTAAACCAGCGCCGGATAACCGAACTGGATTTGGTGGAGAAGGCTGGGGCAGCACAGGTAGTGGGTGCTTCTGTGGCCTGCAACGCCTAGGCTGGTCTTTGCGAGCTTCCTCTGATAGAATGTGTAGTTGTGTGTGTTGTTTAATCCGTGCACTCAGGTGCTGAACAGGTCTACAAACATACCATTCAGCACAATACGGGCATTCAATGTTGTATACAAGATGACTGAGTTGGTGGGTTGGTAGAACAAAGGACGGGACCCAGCGTAACGGCAACAGTGGACATGACCGCCAGCGATTATGACAATGACAGAAACGGCACTGACGGAGGAGATTCTAGCAGTGAGTTGAGTGAGGTAGAGCGAGTGGGTTTGGGAGAGTGTGAGAGTGGGTTTGGGAGAGCGTGAGAGTGAGTGTGGTTGGGTGTTTCGACCTCGTAAGTCTTCTGTGTATAATCATTTTGGTATCACGTCCTGCATGTTGCCAAGTGTATTCTGATTCATGTTTCTCCGTTTTGTGTCGTGGACGTCATGGTTATCAGTTGCAGGTGAAGGTGTTGGAGTCTGTGTTCCAAAGCATTCACAAGCCTGATCTTTGTGTTCAAAAGGAGAGTGTCATCTTTTTGAAATTGTTCAACCAGTAGAATGTTGAGTTTGTCTGGCCGTGTTTGGACAGAATTTTGTCACTAGTGTGGTTTCATATCTGTTGAATTTTGTCCCCTTGGAGTGTTCGATTGTTACCTTTCACGCACATGGTATCGTTCAAGAATACCTTGTGATACTTTTTTGGCATTGTCTAGGTGTTATAGTATCACTATTGCTCCTGTATAGTAATCTATGTTGCAATTTTGTTAATTAGTACAACAATGCTTCCTGATGAGCGTTGTGCGAAAGCTAGTTCGATGCAAGTTTATAGTTTTCATCGATCACACAATTGTTTTTCACATTACATTTCCATCGCAGATATTTCGTTGTCCATCACCACTTTACATTTCAATGAAACCTTCGTAACATGTCGCTTCACCTGATTCTGTTCATTGCCATCATAAATTATTGCAAGATGTTTTTATTATTTTATTATTTCACCTCTTGTGTTTGCCGTAGTGGGTGTGAACATGCGGGCGCGTGCAAGACTGTGTGTGTGTGGGGGGGGGGGGGTCGGACGTGCGTAAGCATCGATAGAGGAGGCGAATGGGTGGGAAAATTTGTGCATGGTGCATTCGCCTGCACGCAAACTTTCATGGCTTAGTGCATTCTCCTACAGTCAGCGGAATACGCCATTGTCGAAGTGCTGCTCCACCCGAAGCAATTAATTACGCATCTCTGCATCATGCAGGATATTGTCAGGTCGAAGTAAGTCAATGTCACGGCACCTAAAAAAAGAATCTCCCCCCCCCCCCCCCCCACTGCATATGCCCACTGTGTGCATTATGGTTTGCACTTACCGCTGCAAGTAGGCATTTGTAGAGTTCCATCTGCACTGCACATTGGTGTTGCAGATCCATTCATTCTATAACCAGTATTACACGTGTAGTTCACACTCTTAGGATAGGACAGCATTGTCTTGTCTGCATTGCCATTCATGACTGCTGGCACAGTGCAATTCACAACTAGCAGAACAAAAAGGAAGACAACTTTTGAAGAAAGGAATTTTAAATCTGCCCCTTTCTAAGGCATGATGATGGCATGTGTGTGTGTGTGTGTGTGTGTGTATGTGTGTGTGTGTGTGTGTGTGTTACGAGACCTTAGTGTAAGACTATTATGGCGATCATAAAAGACGATAGCCGAAAGTTGGTTGGTTGCTTGCACGATTGCGAGTGATCTCTGCAAGGCAAAGGTTGCACTCTTTTGCGTTTGTTGCTGTAGGCCACTGCTTCGCGGTTCACCACTCTGAGAATGTTGCAGGCGGTCCCTTCGTCATTCTTTAGGCAGATGTATTGTGTGCTAGGCGCCTGCTGTTCTCGTCATGTGTGTCACAGAGATGATTATTAGCTATAGTAAATTTGATTGAATGGATTTTTTCGACCAGCATATACTTTTCTGTATCTGTGGTGACTCTTGCCTCGTACTCGATGTTCTCTCGTTGACATTATCCGTCCAGTGGGTATAATTCATTTTTCCAAAAGTTAAAGTCCCTATACCTCTGGGGCAAA